>NC_135369.1:202076969-202412594 GCF_049243985.1 Paroedura picta | reverse complement strand
TGCCACCCCCTTGAGCCTTCACAGAATCAGCCTCTCCGTCAGATGGCTCTCCAGCCTCTGTTTTAAAATCTCCCAAGATGGAGAACCCACCACCTCCCGAGGAAGCCTGTTCCACTGAGAAACCGCTCTAACTGCCAGGAGCTTCTTCCAGATGTTTAGAGGAAATTTCTTTTGCATTTATTTCATCCCATTGGTTCTGGTCCGTCCCTCCGGAGCAAGAGAGAACAACTCTGCTCCATCCTCTATATGGCAGACTTTTAAATACAATTGGTGACTGATTTAGGATTGCCAGGTACACTGGTCCAGGTGGGGGTTCTCCGCTTTCTGGATGCACCTCAGCCCCCCCCCCAAAACTCCCCCAAATTACACCCACCTGAAAAGCGCTCTCCCCCCACAAACTACCCACCTGCAAACAGCAGGAAGGAGGTATGGAGGGGAAAATGCCTTTGCCCTGCCCCCACTCCCTCCCTCCGTCCCTCCCTCCCTCCTCCATTACAGATTCTATGCGCCCACCCAGGACCTACCACACACCTGTGCCACTCAGCAAGCCATTTTTTACACACAACTAGTGGCGCAGTCCTAGACAGAGTCATACCCTTCTTCGTACCCGGAAGTGGCCCTCCAGACGCCCGGAAGGAGGGACACTCTGGTTTTGGGGCAAAACTCTAAGGTAGAATTTGCTTCGAACCATAGAGTTTTGCCCCAAAACCAGAGTGTCATCCCCTCAATGACCCCAATGTGTTAATGTTACTTCCCGGGTGATGTCTGCATGTTGGGCGTTCAGCTAGATGTCGAAAGCATTTTTGAACTTTGAAACTTTATATCGATAGAAGATCAGCTCCAAAAAGTCAGCAAATAGAAGAATGCACGCCATACGGCAAACATTGTGAAAAGTAATTTTATAATGGTTGGGACTGCCAAATGTCACAGTTTATTAAGGTTTAATAGCCCTCAAAGCCATACACCTATAAATCCTAACATTTAAAACCAAAACAAATGAAGATTGCTACATCAATACGGTGTTGACATAAACTGCCAAAAACTAACCCACCATTATCAGAAAAGGACGATTATTTCAAAATCCATTTTCTCAGAAATTTATCACTTTCTGTTTCATATTTTGGACAGTAAAGGAGAATGTGGGATAATGTATCAACTTCCACCCTTTGGCACTCACAGCAGCGATCAGTTTGAAGGTATTTGACGAAAACGACAATTCTTTTGGGCTTTTGGTAATACATTGTATCACACAAGCATGTATGGGCCCCTCAACTGAAGAACTGTTAATACGTTACAAGCAGGGGTCGTCAAACTGCGGCCCTCCAGATGTCCATGGACTACAATTCCCATGAGCCCCTGCCAGCGAATGCTGGCAGGGGCTCATGGGAATTGTAGTCCATGGACATCTGGAGGGCCGCAGTTTCTGAGGCAGATCAAATTCAGTGTAGTATTTAATTCCCAGGAGAAGCTGTAATACTTGATTTCAGTCTTAAAAGACAAACCAGTGGCTCACAAATAACCAAGTCATTTTGCTGCAACCTGAATTTTGCTTCTAATTAATAGCCGGAGACTCCTGCCCAGGTAATTGCCCTCCTTAAATCCTGGTGAATACGTTACTGTGTCAGCAATCTGTCTTAGACAAAAAAAAAGAACAGAGGTCTTTCCATACAGGGTTAATCTGGGGTAAACTCCCTACGCTGCCCCCAGCCTCCAAGACTTTATGGCACGTTTGAATTTATAGCCATTTGTCAGCTACCTCTAGGAGGCATTTTAATTTTGTGAGAAGCCAAACATGCTGACTCTGCACATTTCTCAAGTTACCTTTTTTTAAAAACTGTTTGTCTACAAAGCCATGCAAAAAAAGACAGAGAAGTCGTTTGTGTCTTTTAAAGGAGATCTTTCCATAAATCAATCGTTTTTCATCTATTAGAAAACTCAGACTTCATTTCCGCAAGACTGGGAAATCCTAACCAACAGAAACGACTGGCTGGCCCACCGCTTCCATAAATAAACATTATCTCAGTATATAAACATAATTAGTACTTTAAAAAAAAAGAAAAGCAGGAGCTCAGCAGCAAAAAAAAAAATAATCAGGGCAATCAGGAAATGACTGCTATATTTCCTTGGTAGCTCTGCTAATTTTTATTAATGAAGAACAAGTAGACTCACGCAAAAAAAAAAAAAAAATTTATATATATATTAGGCAGTTTTGAATTTTAAAAAGGCCAAAGCTAGAACGATCCTTCACAGTCTGCCTTGCACTTCTTGAAAATAGAAATAAACAGCATATTAGTATGCAAAATGAATAAACTGTCTCACTCATAGTAAAAGGTAAAGGTAAAGGTATCCCCTGTGCAAACACCGGGTCATGTCTGACCCTTGGGGTGATGCCCTCTAGCGTTTTCATGGCAGACTCAATACGGGGTGGTTTGCCAGTACCTTCCCCAGTCATTACCGTTTACCCCCCAGCAAGCTGGGTACTCATTTCACCGACCTCGGAAGGATGGAAGGCTGAGTCAACCTTGAGCCGGCTGCTGGGATTGAACTCCCAACCTCATGGGCAGACAGCTTCAGACAGCATGTCGCTGCCTTACTACTCTGCGCCACAAGAGGCTCTTCACTCATAGTGGAGTTCCGTATAAAGCAAGGTGACTAGATTGTCCCACTTTTGGAGGGATATCTGGGGTACCTGGCAAATTGTACTTATGTTGAAATTTTAAAATATATATATTACAATACTATTTTTGTGTTCTGTGCAACTTTTTGTTGCTCCATACGCTAAATTTTTAATCAAGAACACCCCTCCCCCCCCCCCCGGTCAATGGTGTCCCGCTTTACCAATGTTAAAATCTGGTCACCTTAGTATAAAGACAATGTTTCCTGCTATTAGGGTTACCAGCTCTAGGATAGGAAATTCCTGGAAATTTGGGAGAATTGAGCCTGAAGAGGGCAGAACTGGGGTATAAGACCATTAAGTCTACTAGGGATGTGCACCAAGAATCTGTTTCGATTCAGACCAAAGAGATTTGGGTTTAGCCAAATCACCCAAATCCCATAATCAGTAAAGGGTTCCATATGATTCAAGTACAGCTGAATCGATTTTACCACTTACCGACAAAAAGCTGATCAATTGAGACCTGGCTGAGCTTCTGAGATCCAATGATATCAGGCTAGCCTGGGCCATCCAAAACATGGGAAGAGATGGACAAAGTGCATAGTGCATAGTGACCCTGGACTTCCTTTGGGGTCTCCCATCCAAGTACTAACCAGGGCCAGCCCTGTCTTAGCTACCAAGATCTTGCAAGAACAATCTAGGCTGGCCCAGCTAAATCCAGGCATCTGTATGCTTGTGGGATGATATAATAATTCATAAACTTTAAAGTTGGGCGGATACCCTCAGCACCCCCCCCCCCCGCAAAGTTGCCAACTTTGGCATGGAAAATTCCTGGAGATTTGGGGATGGGGTTCAGAGAGGGTGGAGTTTGGAGGAAGGGTGGGAAGAAGGAAGGAGATGTGATGTCACAGAGGCCACTCTCTGATGCTTCCGTTTCCTCCTGGGGAACTGATCTCTGTAATGTGGCAACCAGCTGTAAATCCAGGAACCCTCCAGGCCCTGCCTGGAAAATGAGGCATAGTGATTGCTCTCTAAGAGGGGTGAAATGTTAAAAAAATGTGCGTAGGGGGTAATTCTATGGGAAAGCAGAGGAGGATAGGCATTGATCTGATGTAATTCTGAGTCACTCCCTCCTGGAGGGAGGGAATCGGAGCCAGAGGATATGCATAAAACTTAACCCCCATTACCCCATACAAAATGCTATAGAGGGGGTGGGAGGCAAACTGCGGTTCTCTAGATGTCCATGGACTGCAATTCCCATGAACCCCTGCCAGCATGCTGCTGGTAGGGGCAAATGGGAATTATAGTCCATGGACATCTGGAGAGCCACAGCTTGACCAACCTCTGTATGAAGCTTGAAGGGCTCTTGGCAAATTTCAAACAAAGAGTCCTTCGGAAAACAGATTTAGGATCAGAGGAAAATCACAAATCCCCTGCGTCCAGTTCTTTACCACTCCAAAGACTCTTTGAGCCGCGATGAGGACACAGTCCTGACAGTTTCACGAGGACAGTTAGGTGACAGTTGATGGTCTCTGACCCCTTAGAATGGGGTGTGGGTGGAATTAGGGTCTTGGACTGCACATCTGGCCTCAATGTGTTGTACTTAGGGTTGCGAGATTTGGGGGCAGGCAAGGTTTGAGGAAAAGAGGGACCTCAGGTCACCCCCCCCCCAAAGTTGCCATGTTCTCTAGGAGAAGTATCACTGCAATCTGGAGGTTAGATATAATTTTGGAGGATCACCAGGCCCGTCCTGGTGGTTGGTAGCCCTGCTCATGCTATCCCCTCTTTTGCATAGACCAGCCTTCCTCGACTTTTTTACCATTAAGAATGCCCTAAAACACTCCTCAGGCTTTGGGAAACCCCAAAAGTGGCAGAATATGTTTGGAAAGCACAGCTGTGTACACGCCCATCCAGCAGCCCTTCTCTTCCCACCCCCTCCAGGCATATCACTGGCCATTTTGAGAGGGAGGGTGGGTCAACCTAGTCATGAATATCACCTGATAAATGTTTGACAAGTTTTAAAATATATTAAACAGTAATGAACTCCTACCCATGTGGGAAACTCTTCCAGGACCATCAAGGAACCCCAGGGCTTCACGAAACCCTGGCCGAGAAAGCCCTGACATAGAACCTTTGGCAGGGCCTCCAGTTGGCTCCTAATACCATCTTGTCACAAAAAAAAATTAACTCTGAGAGATGACCATTAGATGAGGACAGAGCCTCTGACCTCTTAGAATGCGGTGAGTGGGCAGAATCAGGGTCTGGGGCTGGACATCCGCACAAGGTGTGTATCCAGAAACGCAACTTTCCTCCAAAAGCTGATGTTTAGGGCTCAGTTTTCAGCTAGACCAGGCTTTCTCAACTAGAGTTTCTTGAAAGCCTGAGGTTTCTTGAAGGCGCTGGAAGGGTTTCCTAAATAGGTGGGAGTTGATTATCTTATATATATTTTAAATATATGTTAAGCACCCCTCCCAAACTGGCCCAAGATGGGTGTAAGGTGGGCACATATACGGCTATGCTTCCTAACCATAGGCTGCACAATTGCACCACTTCTGGAGGTTCTTGAAACCTGAAGAATGGTAAAATGGTCAACCGTAAAAAAGTTTAGAAAGGCTGAGCTCGACAGACACTCCTGTGGCTTTGCGCCATCTGGAGCCAAGGTGATATAGAAATGTCAGGGGGAGGGGCCAGGTGCAAATTCCTGTGCACCACAAAAATTACTGGGTAACCTCGGGCCAGTCACTCTCTCTGGTGACCTGACCCCCCTCCCCCCCAGTAGATGTGAGGATAAAAGGGACACATGTGCCTTCTTTGATGAAAGGGTGGGATTAAAAATTAGTTTTTATTTTTAAAAAAAACTACAGATCTTGTGTGTGTGTGTGTGTGTGTGTGTGTGTGTGTGTGTGTGGTGGTGATTTCCAGTTTGTGTTTCCTCTTCTTCCCCAGGCCCCAAGGAGATGGGGAATGCAAAGGATGAACCTCACCAGATTTTGAGAGAAAGCCGACTGAATGACAACATACTGTCCACACAGAATAAAGCCTTCCTCTCTACACATACAGATCTGTCTTCAGCAATTCAGCACTGACCCTGCTTCTCTCTGTTGCCAGAAAACTACACAGACACAGCGCAAGCCTGCCCATTGGGAGGACCTACGTAAATACATAAATATTCTATGTGGCCCCCCCAATCCACATCTTCCCCCCCCAGCCCAAGCCCCCCTTTCCCTTGGATCGCTGTCATCTCTCATCACCTAACAGCTTTTCCCAAACAGCACAAGTTAAGAGTTCTGAGTTTTCCAGGACGCTTCCAAGGACGCCTGTGTTTTTGAACCTTCTCTCTTTCCTGACTCCAGCCTGCAAAGGTTGTTATCAGAAGAGGACGGTACACCCTGTACACCGCGTGCCTCCGTTTCAGCTTCAGAAGATTGCATATTTCCCAACTCTGGACTCGCCGTCTGCTGCTTCCCTGCCTGTCCAGTTTTTGGTCTTGTCCTGCAAAGAGCTACCTGGACAAACAATCCTTGCTGCTCTCCCCTTTTTTTGTCACAGCTGTTTAGTCCGAAAACTCAGGCACAAAATAAGAACACACATCCTAAACCTAGGAAAAACCTGAGGGAAATCCCTGACTTGTGTTTCAGAGGAGGGGGGTGGAAGAATTTCTGTTTACCTTTCAGGATTGTTCTCCCAGAAGCTGCCAGCAGTCCATGAATCTCCAGGCTGGAGCGGCCAGCATCAAGTGTGAGGGCTTGAGACTCTCCCGTCAAAACTCCCCACAGAGTGAGCCAGGGGATGTGGGTCTGAGCCGGAAAGAAAGGAGGAGAGCGAAAGAAGAGCATGCGTGTGCATTAAGGCACTCCGTGCGTCTGGCAGGCAGGCAGGCAGGCAGGCTGGCTGGCTGGCTGGCTGTTCAGGAGGGTAGCCACAGGAAATGACACAAGAAACCTCAGAAGGCTGGAAGCTGAGCTTGGTCCTTGACAGGAATTGGGAAGAGGTTTCCCCTGCCGCCTTTCCTCTTTAAGCAGCCCTTTTTTAAAACAACAACAGAAGCTGCTGACTGGAAATAAAAGAGGAACTGGGAGGCAATATTTTTTTTAAATTTTAGGGAGGGAATGTATGACCACAAGGATCGAGAAATGGGGCAGGGGGAGAGACTCCCTTTGGAGACACATTTTTGTGGCAAAATGCTATTAAGTGCCAGTTTTAAGAACTCGGGTCATATCAGGATGGCCAAACTGTGGTTGTCCAGTTATGGCCAAACTGTGGTTGTCCATGAATTCCAGTTATCATAAGCCCCTGCCTGCATATGTTGGCAGAGGCTCATGGGCATTGTAGTCCATGGGCATCTCGAGAGCCACAGTTTGGCCACTCCCGGTTCATATACCCAAGAGGGGATGGCATAAGCAAGGCTGCCAACCTCCAGGTGGGACCTAGAGATGCTCCAAAATCATAATTGACCTCCACACTGCTGAGATCTTTCCCGTAGAGATCGGGTTGCCAGCTCTGGCTTGGGAAATACCTGGAGACTTGGGGAAAATCTGGGAGTGGGCAGGATTTGGGGCAGGGAGGGACCTCAATGAGGCCTAATGCCAATGAGTCCATCCTCCGAAGCAGCCATTTTCTCCAGAAGAACTGATCTCTGTTGCCTGGAGATGAGCTATAAGACCAGGGGATCTCCAGGTGAGAAGGCGGAGACCAGAAACCTGTGGGTAACGAAAGTGCCGCAAAGTGAAAGTGACAAATTCCGCAAAACCCGCAGCTGTGCGTTACGGCCAATTTTCGCTACTTTAAATAGCGATTTCTCAAATGGCAACCAAATAGCCACTTTCAACTTTGTGCGGAATGGCCCCAGGTCTTACCTGAGGAGTGGCATCCCTACCTAGAGAAAATGGCAGCATTGGAGCGTGGACTGTATGATATTATAGCCTACTGAGGTCTCTCTCTTCACCAAACCTTGCCTGTCCCAAATCTCCAGGAAGCTGGCAATCCTAGGTATGACTCATTTGGACCAGACTGTCTCACTTTTGGAGGGACATCTGCAGGGTACCTGGCAAATTGTAATGTTGAAATTAAATTCTACTTTAGAGGCATCCTTGTGCCAAATGCCTTCCCATGCATTTAAGTTGCAAAGGTATATATATGGCACGGACTACAATTAGCATGACCCCTGCCAGTGAATGCTGGCAGGGGCTCATGGGAATTGTAGTCCATGGACATCTGGAGGGCCGCAGTTTGACTACCCCTGCTCTTAGGGATGCATGTAGTGTCTGGTAGCTTGTGCATGTTTTAGCCTGGGAAAAATGGGCCTGGGAATGTTAATCAGTATGCCAAGATTTGAATTGAAGGGAGGGATACAAGCATACATGTTCTAGCAAGGAAAACCCTTGCTTCTGTTCATTATTTTCTTCATTAAAGAGGTTTCTTGCTTACCACAGATCAGCTCATTGGGAACTCAACAGAGGCTTGATGCTCACACGCACAAGTAACTGGGCTCACTGACACAGAGCTCATGATGTTCATCTAAAAGCCACATCCCCAGGATATTGATTTTAAATATTCATACCCACCTTATCTCCACACACGCAAAACAGATGACAAAACAACGCATGCTGCAAGGACATACGCCTCAAAAACATCCATTCTGATTCAGAACCAATGAGAGTGCCATCGTGGCATGTTGGTGCAGTGGTCCCCAACCTTTTTATCACCGGGGCCCGGTCAACACTTGGCAATTTTAGTGAGGGCCGAGGGGGGGGGTAGTCTTTTACTGAGGGACATCGCTGTTGCCTGAGCCCCTGCTCCACTTGCTTTCCTGCCGGCGCCCCTGACTTCCCACCGCCCGCAGCAGCTGCGCAGTGCCACGGCGAGGGGGAGCCCAGTCATGGTGGCCACCGGAGAGCACCAAAGGTGAGCTGGCAGCAGAATGGCAGGACAGCCCCCAAAGCAGCAGCTGGGGAGGAGGACGAGGAGGAGCCGCAGCCCGATACTCACTGATCCATGAACCAGGGGTTGGGGACAGCTGGGATAGAGTGTCAGGCAAGGACTCTGCCATGGAAACTTTCTGGGTCACCCGGGGCCCGTCACCCACTCTCAGTAGAAGCCAACTCACAGGATTTTTGTGAGTACAAAATGAGAAAGAAAACTCTTTAAGACCCTTTGGCTCTCTGTTGGTATGGATATTGGTATTGATATTAAATTGATATTAAATACATACATTCACAAATCATGCACAATTAAAATGCATGGCTAAAGGCTGGCTCATGAGCCCATGAGACCTAGCCTTGCTGTCCGGAGAAGCAGCTAAAAGGGATGACAACTCCAGGTTGGGAAATTCCTTGACATTTGGGGTCAGACCCTGGGTTGGTTGGAGATTAGGGAGGGAAGGGACCACGGCAGGATACAATGCTACAGAGTCCAGCCTCCAAAGCAGCCATTTTTTCCAAGGCAATCTATAGCTGTAAATTCAGGGTTTACTATTCCAGGAGATCACCAGGCTCCACCTGTAAGTTGGCAGCTGTAGCAGGGAACAGGTGCCCCAGAACTATTCTGTCCACGTTCCATGCAATCATTAGAATCACAGAATCATAGAATCATAGAGTTGGAAGGGGCCATACAGACCATCTAGTCCAACCCCCTGCTCAACGCAGGATCAGCCCTAAGCATCCTAAAGCATTCTGAAAGATGTCACTTCATCTTCTTTTTACAAAATGTGTGAGAGGGAACCACATCAAGGGATGCTGCGTTGGGCCCCTGCTGTTTAGCTAAAAGGGTTCTATCATGATATGCTTGGTGTGCAATCCTGGAATGAATCAAAAACATCTTTCTGCCACCCTGTAAAAAAGAAGTGACCAATGATAAACTGGAGACAAATATTCACAGCACGATGCAATGCATCTGAGATCACAATGTAGCTTTCCAAGGCCATTGCATATTTTGTCTATGGGTGAAATACTGAAGAATACATTTTCCCTAGTAAATTTCTTTGGTACGCCATAACCAGAGGTGCACAAAGACAGTTTTCTCATTTTGCTTTCCTATGAGAAGATTTTTTTTTCATTTTATTTATGTTCAGTTTATATCCTGCCACAGTGGCTTGTGGTGGGTAACAATAATAAAGGCAACATAAAATCCCCTAAAAACAGTAGAACCCCTATAAACTCTCCTTTAGAGGCTGTTTCCACACACACGCACACACCCCAGCTTGAAAGACCATTTTAATAAAAACAGTTTTCGGGAGGGGGGCGGGGAGCAGCTCTTACTAGCCCTTGGCCTCAACCAAAGACCTTGCAGAAGAGCTCTGCCTTATAGGCCCTGAGACAGTTCCTTCAGGGCCTTCAGTTCTAACACCAAAACCTTGAACCTGATCTGGGTCACAACTGGCAACCAATGCAACTGCCTCAACACAGGCTTGATATGGGCCCTCCAAGATGTTCCTGTGAGGACCCTAACAGCTGCATTTCCCAACAGCTGTAATTTCCGGGTCAGGGACACGGGTAGGCCCGCGAACAGCAAGTTACAGAAGTCTAGCCTGGAGGTGACTGTTGAATGGATGACTGTGGCCAGGCAATCCAACGGTAGGGCGCTGGTAGCTTCACATGACACAGATGGGAAAATGCCGTGCACGATACTCCCGTGACCTGAGCCTCCATAGAAATGGAGACAAATCACCCCCAGATTCCCGGCTGAGGGCAAGAGGCTTAGTCACACCCTGGCCAAGGGGGGTAGGTGCACTTTCTGATCTGCCACCTTCCTGGTTAACCACAGGACCTCCATCTTGGAGGGGTTGACTTTCAGCCAATTCCCAGATGCTTCTGCAGGGGGGTTCCATAAGAATGTAAATAAGAACAAGGAAAAAATAAATTACCATTAAAAGAAGAATTAAGAGACTTGGTAAAAAAAAAAAACTGGAAACACTGAACATGTGAAAATTGCATAAAAGTATCCAGAAGCACAAATCCATGAAATCGTTGCTGATCTGACACAGGTCCAATGTGGAGACAAGGCAGTATGACTGAATAAATTTTCTTTCCGCCACACCATTGTTCTATTGGGATGTTGCCCGGACTTTGCTGTGGATCCTTTTATGATAAAAGTCTCCCAGGATTTCAGAAAGGACAGGGATTTGGATCCATTGCCTTTCTCCCATTTGCACAGCACTGGATGAGGAAGGTGTGCTTTTGATGACAGACACATTCCATTCACACAAGACAGAAACAGTCTCATATAAGGTTGGGAAATATCTGAAGACTCTGGCGGTGGAGCCAGGAGTCAGCAGGATATGGATTGGGAGGGACCTCAGTGGAATATAATCCTATGGAGTCCACCCTCCGATGCAACCCTTTTCTCCAGGGGAACTGATTTCTTTAGTCCGGAGATGAGTGAATTCCAAGGGGTCCCCTGGTGAGACCAGGTAGGTCACCAAAGAGTCAAGTACTTCAGTAGAGGGCACCATTCTGCTGAAGGAAGAAAGGAAGACAACATTTGCAGGGTCCCCCCCCCCCCGGCAACTGGGGGGGAAAGGAGGGTGAGAGGTACGGGGAACTTACTTGCAGTGAAGAGAGGCCTAGAATAGGGGTACTGGCAACGCAACAATGTCACTTCCAGTGTGCACCAGAAATGATGTCATTGTATCATCAGTCATATGGGAATGCTCTGGCATTTGGAAAAACTTCTATGGTAAAGTCATTTTATCATTTTTTTTTTTACCATAGAGCTTTCCCCAAAATACCAGACTGCCCTACGTCAGCGGCAACTTGATGATGTCACTGAAACACCATCAGTCCTGGTTCCCAACCTCCTGATGGGAAGCAAAGCTGAGAGAATGACAGCACATTGTCCACACTAAACAAATCTCCTACTACCTCTGTCTCTAAGAAATGACACACCAAGCCCTCTTCTAGCTATGGCCAGAAAACTACAGTCACAGCAGAAATCTGAGCCTTCTCATTGGCTTAGATTTCTGCCTGAGGATTTACATGAAGACGGAAATATTCTCTTCCATGAAATAAGCCACTACTTGGTTCATTCCACACACATTTGCTGATGCTCTTTCAATGCACCTTAGAAATGGATTTTCCTGTTTCTCACAAAGGCTGCAGCAACTACTGGACTACTGCCTTAATTTCTCAAGCAAGTAAAGCGATGCTCAAAAACTTACAACAAAGACTTTTATCATACATGTTCGAACTGGATTCAGAAATGGAAGAGGCACTAGAGGTTACATTGCAAATTTACCTTGATTACTGGAACCTATAGAGAATCGGCTTGTGTTTCATAGATTCCAGCAAAGCTTTTGACAGTGCAGCTCATGAAAAGTTATAACTGATTTTAAAAGAAATGGGGGTGCTACAGTATCTAATTGTTTTGATGTGCAACTTGTACTCTGGACAAGAGGCTACTGTCAGAACATGGAGAAACAGAATGGTTTCCGATTGGCAAAGGTGTCAGACAAGAATGTATTTTATCTCCCTATCTCCTCAATCTGTGCGCACCATAAGGAAAACTGGTTTCAATTCAGATGAAGTTGGGTTGAGAATTGGCAGAAGAGACATTAACAATACGAGAAATGCAGATGACACCACATTACTGGAAGAAAATAGCGAAGGCTTGGAATGACAAGTACTGAAGGTTAAAACAAAAGGTGCCAAAGCAGGATTACAGCTGAACATCATTTTTCCCCCATGGGTAGCAGACAACGACAAACACTTAGAGAAAAGGTTTCCAGCTTCCAAGTGGGAACTGGAAATTCCCTGGAATTTCAGTTTATCTCCAGATTACAGATATCAGCTCCCCTAGAGAATATCAGTGGTTTGGAGGGTGGACTTTATGGCATTGTACCCTACTGAACTGGCATTCTGCCATCTTCGCCAAGCCAAACTACTAGCACCCTACTTGGCCTCGGAACACCTAGCCACAATGATCCACATGATGGCCGACATGAGGCAGAGCCGCTGTAGTAGTAGTAAAAGTGGGGGGAGGGATTGACAGGAAGGCAAAGGGCATAGGTAGTGATGTCACTTGCAGGGGCGTGGCAGAGAGGCGTGGCCAGCTGACTTCCCTTTGGGGGGGTGTCTTTGAAGCCCGAAACATTATTTCAGGGGCTCCACCACAGTCAAAAGCTTGTTTTAATATTTTTTACTAGATTTTATTGCTGATGTGAGCCGCTATAAGCTAGCAGGCCTAGGAGCAGCAGCATAAAACTTTAATTATTAAATAAATACATTGCAGGCTGGTTTAAGGAAATGAGAGTGACAAGAGGAACAAATGGATGATCTTTCCAAGGCTTTTCCTTCCTCAACCATTAGTTAAATGAAATCCAGATCTGAACCTCATGTTTCATTTGGAGAGCCAGGGACTGAGCAGTCTGGCTCTGGACCATTTTTAGTACGTTCAGTATGATGGAATTAATCCCTGACTGTGCTTTTCTTATAAAGCCACTGGAAGAAGACTAATCTTCGGTCAGGTTATATCCTGACTTGCACTTTGAATGATCGCTGCAATTTGGACTCCACTCCGCCTACGGGGTTGGCCTTTAAAATATTTTTTTTTCTTCCTGTTGAAACTAGCGGTGTGAACATTTGTGTTTAATTTTGTTTCCTAAACTCACTAAAGTTTCATTCTGGGAATCTGATGCAGCGTGCTTGGCTCTCTGCCCCAGACATCTGCTTGGTGGGGGAAGTTACTCTTCTGAATTTATTTGAACTCCACACGGGGCTCTGTTTATATCTCATGGACAAATTGAAAATACCCCTTGTTAAGGAAGTGATACCTGATACCTGAAAACCCTCTCAAGTCATCCTGTCAAAGGCCAAAGAAATACACAGAGGGGTTATAGGGGTCTCGACCCCTGCTTAGATCAAAGCACAGGTTAAATCTTGCATAAATGCCCCATCATGAAGTGTTTTGCATTCTAAGTAAAAGTCTTAAGTAAGATGATACAGTTCCAGATAGTCCCTTGTTCTGTTCTCTTCATAAATCAGGGGTAGTCAAACTGTGGCCCTCCAGATGTCCATGGACTACAATTCTCATGAGCCCCTGCCAGCATTCGCTGGCAGGGGCTCATGGGAATTGTAGCCCATGGACATCTGGAGGGCTGCAGTTTGACTACCCCTGCCATATACCTTTGTAACTTAAATGCATGGGAAGGCATTTGGGATAAGGATGCCTCTAAGAAAGAATGCACAATACAGCTCATTTGTACTGATTAGACCAGTGAACATTTTTACAAAATGGCTGAGTGAAACATCTACCTTTCCATTTGGCCATGTTCCCAATGTAAAGGATTGCATGAAAATGTAATGTGTGAGGTGAATGACAGAATGAATTTCTGTCATTATTCTGTAATTAATGAATTTCTGTCATTAATCCTCTCAAAAGAAAATGAGGGTCCTATAAATTGGTCTTATTTCCTGGTTTCCTTGTGAGCCACCGGTTTCTGTGTAATACGGGAGTGAGCACACAATATGGAAGATACCTGCTTCTCCGTGACGCCAAGAGAATTCCCAAAAAAATAAGCAGGGTGCACAAAGCATACAATTTTCACTAAATGAGAACCAAATATTATGTGTAAGAAACCACAAAACTGCTGAATTTAAAATACAGTGGGCGCTAGGAGGCTCTCCGTACCCCCTCCCAGGCCAACTTGCCTCTTTCGCAGCTGGGAAAAGAGCTCTTTCTCCGCCTGCGAAGCAAACAGCCCCTCTCCCCACCGTGGGGCAAAGGTGGGGCATGTGGGGGGTTGGGCTTTGCGCCTCCCAACTGGTCCCTCCTGGGGCAAGGGGTGAATCAGCAGCCACACTGATCAGCAGCCACGACTGGCACCTTGGGACCAGACTGACAAGCGGAGGGGCCAATCGGGAGGCGCTTCGCCCCTCCCGATTGGGCCCTCTGCTTGTCAGCCAATGGGCATCCTTCCACATCCCGGACAGGGCCCACCCTAAGGGCCCTTACTGTTTTATTTATACCGCTCCCACGGAGCGGTTACAGATATATTTTTTCCTGCATCACTTATTGTAATTTTATAATACATTTGTTTTTTGGCTTTCCAAGGTGTTTGTTTCTCATAAAAAGAATTCCCATGTTGGTACATACCATTCCAAAATTTGAAGATTGAGGCAATATGTTGGGGCGGGGGTTGTCTTGGCAATATTTGTGATCAAAGCTACTTTTCCTTACCATCCTGGCCGTTACACCAAACTGGCTCTCACCAAATTCAACCTTAACACCACTAGGCCCTTGTGTTAATTCACCACAAAATTGATACAGTCACCACAGTCATAACACGGAAAACCTAAAAGACTACAATGACGCTCCAAACAGAGAAAATTTTGAGTGACCTTAGGGCCCTGGAAACACCTTCGATACAGGTACCCAAGGTATAGATTTAGAAAACATAGGCAAAAAAGGAAAGATGAGTTTGAACTTGGATCTACATCAGTTTGTTGTTGAAGGAGGTAAAGTAGAAAATAAATCTGAGCCAGATAATGCTTCTTTGTCTCTCCTTCCCTCGGACATGCTATCTGTCCTGTTCATGGGGAGTGATGCGAAGGCAGCAGCAGATGAGGAAAGCGGAAATTAATTTATTTCCCTTAGCTGTTAAAGAAGGGGGGGTTGAGGGAGGCAACAGGAACACCCTCAGTTATCTGTTGCCACCTCTGCACTTTTCAGAAGCAGAATAGATAAGATGAAGGATGAGGAAAAGAGAGTAGTTCTGAGGGGAAGGAGTACATCTAGAATCCCATGGGACTTTTGATGATCTCATTGGGTTCACCATGAAATTCCAAGCTGACAGAACACTCCGGAATCAAAGCTTGTGACAACATGAAATATTTGCTGATTCCAAGGGCAGATGGGCAGGGTGCAGATCTCTCCCAGCTCTAGCATTCATTGTTATGTGACCGAACATGCTTTTTATTTTCAGGAAAAAATTTTGAATAGAGAGAGACATGATTTTAATCAACAATTTAAATGGCAAAAATTACGTCGCAACGGTGAAATAAATAATTCAGTGGTCAAACAGAAGAAATTAGAAATGTAAAATGTTAAATATAAATGTATCCCAACAGAAGTAAGTTTTATAGTATTATGCAGACATTGACCCAAAAACCCTTCAATGTAATGAAGTGGGTGCTGGGGAGAAATATTTTCCATTTTGTTATATATATGTTGTTATAGACCAGTGGTCCCCAACCTTTTTATCACCAGGGACCAGTCAACGCTTGAGAATTCTACTGAGGCCAGGGGGGGGGTAGTCTTTCGCTGCAGGACGTCACCACCGCCTGAGCCCCTGCTCCGCTTGCTTTCCTGCCAGCGCCCCTGACTTCCCACTGCCCACTGGGGGGGCACTGCCAGCTGCGCAGTGCCACACCGAGGGAGAGCCCCAGCCATGGCGGCCGCCAGAGAGCACCAAAGGTGAGCCGGTGGCAGAGTGGCAGGGCAGCCCCTGAGGCAGCAGCCGGGGAGGAGGACAAGGAGGAGCCATGGCCCAGTACTGACTGATCCACGGACCGGCACCAGTCCCTGGACCGGGGGTTGGGGACAGCTGTTATAGACCATCGCCTTTTGATGTATAAAATTACAACAAATAATATTTTTCCCCTTTCTGTATTTTAATTGTCTCTTTGTTTTGCAATAATAAAAAATTTAAAACAATTTTAATCTGTCCCTCCTTGTGGGTTTAAACTTAATGATTTAAATTTTACCTTTGCCAGAAATGTGGTATGGTAACTACTTTGCACTGTTGTTTCCAATGAGAAAAGTAGGACAAAAATGTTTTCATGACTGATTGATCCACCTTATCTCCTCAGATGCAAGACAGCCAGCAACGCAGCCAAAGTTGCAAGTAAACACAGAAACACCATAAGCATTCATCTGTATATTCACTGTCATCTTACTACCCTATTATTTATGTCATGTATCAAATGCAAGTTTATAGCCTTTCATAGAATCATGGGATTGGAAGGAACCTCCAGGGCTATCTAGTCCAACCCCCTGTACAATGCAGGAAATTCAAAATTACTTGCCCACTCACATTGACATCAATTTCATGCCTGGATGATGCTCCCCACCCAAGAAAACCAGAATCCCTGGCCAGTTGAGCCTGAAGGAAATTTGCCACTTGATCCCAAACTGGCAAGCGGCATTTCCCTGAGCATGCAAGGAAGGGCTGCAAGAGCCAAAGACTGGCACAACACTTCCTGCCCACTCATTCACAATCTGCCTATGTTCACAGATTTTCATGGTTTAAACCAGTGGTCCCCAACCCCTGGTCCAAAGACCGGTACCGGTCCACAGCTCCTCCTCGTTCTCCTCCCCAGCTGCTGCCTCGGGGGCTGCCCTACCACTCTGCTGCTGGCTCACCTCTGGTGCTCTCCAGTGGCCACCATGGCTGGGGCGCCCCCTCAGCGTGGCACTGCGCACCTGCTGCTGGCAGTGCCACCCAGCAGGCAGCAGAAACACAGGGGTGCCGGCGGAAAAGCATGCAGATCAGGGGCTCAGGCGGCGGCGATGTCCCTCGGCAAAAGACTACCCCCCCCCAGGCCTCAGTAATATTGTCACATGTTGACCGGTCCTCGGTGATAAAAAGGCTGGGGACCACTGGTTTAAACCCCCTTTGTCACTGAGATCTTCCCCTGGCTTTCCAACCCCATTAATATGTAATTACAAAAACATTCATTTCCAGCCATTTGATCTTTCATTCAAAGAAGCTTTCCACCCATTTCACAATGCTATCACTGTTTTGGTGACAGAAAGTGCCATCAAGTCACAGCTGGCTTCTGACAACCATCAAGGGTTAGAATTGCAATCAGCAAGTAATTTGGTGAAGTCAGCCTTGCAGGGCTGTTGTTAAGCTGTTTAAGATGGTAAACTGCACCTGTTGTTGTTGTCGGATTTATTATCTGGCGCTCCCAGGAGGCTGGCTTGTGGTGGGTTACAACATAAAACACCCCACAATAAAATATAACCATCTCCAACTAAAAACCATGACAATGAAGAGTCTGATGACCAGCTAACCCTTCCTCTGGGTGTTCACTAGTAGTGCCGGTAGGTCAGTGCTAGGTACTGCAACCATGAGCAATAGAAGAACCCCGTGGTCTGAGAGACTCCTTTGTTTAAGGAGAACTCCCGTTTACTTCCTGCTTCTTCAGGAAAAAGAAGATCAGTGTGTATGCTTTTGCTCAAGCAAGCAAGCAGCCATTAGACTCTCTGCTCTCGCCATCTGCTGATGTATAGCATGTAGTCTGCCTGCAGCCTTGCCACAAAAGGCTTGCACAAGTGGCTGCTTCTGTAACTACTCTTTAAGCTTTTACTCTGCTTCAGTAAAGATACTGAAGCCAAAGAATATGATATATTTCTGTAAATAACCTTTCCCTGTAAAGATTCTCTCTTTTAAACCTGTGAGTCTGGATCTGTGCCTCATCCACAAATCACTGTATTCTTTCAAAATGCTATTACTCTACAGCTCTATTTCTCTGGAGGGACTCAGGACCGAGTCAAGTCCAAAACTCCCAACAGAGAGAAACAATGCTGATTTGCTGTTCCTTCCTCCAACCAGCAACCCTAGACTTTCTTAGTTGGTGTCCTATCCACTGACCCTGCTTGGCTTCCAAGATCTGAGATGGAGCTCGCTGGGGCCATCCAGGTCAGAGCCTCCCCTTGCTGGAAGTCCAGTGGCACTTTGAAGACCACAGAATTTATTCCAAGATGAGCTTTTACGAGGATGTGACATCTCCTGTTGGAATAAATGCTGTTAAAATTGGAGACGCCACTGGACGTCAGCTTTGTTTTGCTACCTCCCTGGAATTTAAATGACAAAAAGGCCCATCTGTTTTCCCCTTAAGTTTATCTTGATATTTATAGAAAATCTTTTCTTTTCTTTTCTTTTCTTTTCTTTTCTTTTCTTTTCTTTTCTGCAAAAGCCCTTCAAGGGCTTTGATAGATGACTGTTAAAAATAATCAAAAAAATATGATAGGCTGAATCCTGAAATTTCGAAGAGGCAGGGGAAGGTGACCTTCCGCAATAGCAATAATTTATCAGGAGGCTGCTTCCTCTCTCCCCTCTGAATTGCTATGTCAGCTCAACAGACCTAGGTTAGCCTTCAGAGGGATTTCTAATTAACCATGTATGCACATGTTGCCCTTTCCGTCCAATCTAATGAATGTGCATTTCGCTAAAATCACTCCCCACTGTGCTCCGAGCAGCACGGGAGTATTCACTCCCTAGTGAAAAATATAAACTGCCTGGCCATAAATATGAAGATTAACTCAAGAGAAAAGCAGATGGCCCCTTTGTCATCTAGAAAAGGTAACTCAGTTAGAGTGGGAAAGCAGCTGGAGCGAGAAAGAAGGTGGAAATGTCGGAAATCTCATTCAAGGCAAAGATCGAGTTACTGGAAAGACGGCTTTAATGAAGCATTTCCCTTTCTCCTTTGCAGGCATGCAAGCTGGCTGGAGCTGCCTACCTACTAATGGGGGCATAAGGAGTAGCTTTTATCCTGTGTGTCCCCCGCAACCTACCCAGCTTGTTCCCAGTGGTATAAGTGACATTTTTTCTCAACTTAATATGTGGGCTGCCCTAGGTAATGAAATGGGTATAAATAAGTGTTGCTCTCTGAAACTCTGAACAATTTTTTAAATGCCTGTGTCACACATGAGAAAACCTAGCAGTGTCCTCCTGTCGTTCTAGGAATCATCAGAAATGTTATGGTTTTATCATAGAATTTCCAGCAATTCCTAGAGCGACATGATGTCACTTCTGAGTTTTCCCAGAAGTGACATCATGGTGTATATAACCCCAGTGCCCTCTCCATGTCACCACCACCCCAAGCTTGGACCAGCATCACCAATGTAGACAAGAAAACATGATTGTAGGTATGTGAATTGCTCTACCTCTTCCTATCTCTTGTGCAGCTTGTGTTCTTGTAACCTCTTCCTATCTCCCTAAAACAACTGAGAATGTGGAAGCATTTTTTGCAAAGCATCGTCAAGCTGCAACGTGATAAGTGTTAGAACCGGTTTCCTGTTAGAAGTATTTCAATCTTGTTTTTAGTTACCCATTTATTTTGCTCAGTTTCGCCTGTTCTATAGCCCAACCTATGTACTTTCAACTTGTTTTTATGCCATGTTTATTATAATCTTCTATTTCTTTAAGGATCTGCCTGCTTAATTTTATCTGTTTTCTAAGTCAAAGGCTCTGTCCCTTTGTAGCTGTCCTTGGAGACTGAAGATGTCAGCTAGAAATTCAGCCTCCCATGTCTTTGGCCCCTTTTGACTTGTTTCATCCAGGTAAGGAGGGGGGGGTCTGAGAGGACCTAGGAATGCGCTGGTGGGAGAGGGAACGGCCGACGGACTTGCAAGCAAGCCTCCCAGGAAACATCGCTTCGTTAAATTTTGATACTTGTTTGACCAAAATTCTGGCCTCAAAGAGAAAGGCAATTTAGAATGGAGGAAAGGTGACTCAAGGGTAACCAGGTCTCTCCACAGGGTCACCAGCCCTGGGTTAGGAAATACCTGGAGACTTTGGGGGTGGAGCTGGAAGTGGTTGGGATTTGGGGCAAGGAGGAGCTTCAGTAGAGTCTGCTGCTATGGCATCCACCCTCCAAAGCAGCCCTTTTCTCCAGGGGAACTGATCTTTCTTGCCTGGATATGAACTATAAAACTGGGAGATCCCCAGGTCCCACCTGGGCATTGGTGTCCCTACCTCTCCAAGGATAAGAGAACTGTATCATTCATTAATTCTAGTACACCTATGTCAGAAGCATCACCTAATCCAGGGGTAGTCAAACTGCGGCCCTCCAGATGTCCATGGACTACAATTCCCAGAAGCCCCTGCCAGCATTCGCTGGCAGGGGGCTTCTGGGAATTGTAGTCCATGGACATCTGGAAGGCCGCAGTTTGACTACCCCTGACCTAATCCCTATAACCTCCTCTCTTTAAAGACAAGCAACAACCCAGAAGGCCAGTTAGGTGATTGCTGAAGTAAACTGACCTCAGTCCCCCCCAAACAAAATGGCTGCTTTGGAAGACAGACTCTATAGCAGCCTTTCTCAACTTTTTCACCCTTAAGAACCCCCTGAAAGATTCCTAAGGCCTCAAGAAACCCCAGAAGTGGCACGATGGTGCAGAATATGGTTGGGAAGCAGAGCTGTGTACATGCCCACCTGGGGCTCTTCTCACCCCTCCAGGCCCATCAAATTTTTAAAATATATTTAAAAATTAATTAACCTCCACCCATTCAGGAAACCCTTCCAGGGCCCTCAAGAAACCCCAGGGTTTCATGAAACCCTGGTTGCAAAAGCACGCTCTATGATGTTATACACCAGGGGTAGTCAAACTGCGGCCCTCCAGATGTCCATGGACTACAATTCCCAGGAGCCCCTGCCACCAAATGCTGGCAGGGGCTCCTGGGAATTGTAGTCCATGGACATCTGGAGGGCCGCAGTTTGACTACCCCTGTTATACGCTGTTGAGGTTCCACCCCTTCCGAAACCCAGCCAAGACCCAAAATCTACCCCCATCCCCTCCCAATTCTCCAGGAATTTCCCAATCCACAGCTGGCTAACCCTACATGAAAATTAGGGTTGTATGCAGCGGCGTCCAAATTGGCCGCTCCAGGACGCCGCAGCCAGCCCCTCACTGCAGGGGGGGGAGGGTGCATGGCCGCGCACCCTCCCTCCCCCCCCCCCACCCCCGTGATGAGGGGCTGGCTGCGGCGTCCCGGAGCGGCTGATTCGGACGCGCAGCCCTAAAGAAAATATTAGCTCGAATGTCTTTGTTTGCTTTCCTTTGGTTCTGACGCTTCCCTTCTCCTCGGCCTCTCCTCACCCGAAGATCATCTAATTGGGACAGAAGTGTGTCTCCTCACAATGCGTCGGGATAAAGCTACCGGCATTCGAGGGCAGGCTGATCGAGGGAGCCGAACCGTTCTGACTTCCAGTGCACTTCAACCCACGTTTGGTTGAACCCTAAGACAATCTGATGCTTCAAAACCGAACCGAAGGAGACAGGACAAAGTAAATGTGTCACTGTTGTTCATTGCTTTGCTTACAGATGTCGCCCAGATCGCTAAAGGCCAGCAAATGCATAGGAAGGGGAAGAAGACAAGTTGGTGTATAAAAGGTCTCCTCTCTCTCCACAGCTCCATTCTCAGTATATTAACTTTGCTCTCCCAACATCTCTCAGTGACAGGTTTAGGCATCACGCATCAACATCTCGGTCACAAACTTGTTGGGCAAGTCAATTAGGGGAGAATTATACAATACAAAGAACCCACTGACACCCATGAATGGCTGATCCATTCCTGTCATCATTACAGTGTTTCGTTCCCAGCCTTGCCATTAGCAATCAAAGAAATGAAATGAGTGCGGGAAAATACCTGTGATAATGATGAGGTGCCCTGAAACAGATGGAGGTGACTCCCTCAGTGTGCTGAGATTTAGGGGCTGGGCTAACAGGCCTGATCTGTATTCCACTTGCCTGCTGGGTGTACCCAGCCGAAGAACATTTGCACAGGGCATGCCTGCCAAGCCCATAGAAAGGGGGAAAGATCCCCCAGACCTGAGTTTCCATTGCCCACCAAAACTTTTTTTAAAAACTCACTAGTATCATTCAAATGAGTAGCCGTGTTGGCCTGAAATTGCACAATAAAATCAGAGTCCAGTAGCACCTTTAAGACCAACAACGATTTATTCAAGGGCAAGCACTCGAAAGCTTCAGGGATTTCTGCAAGCACTCGAAAGCTCACACCTTGAATAAATTGTTGTTGGTCTTAAAGATGCTACTGGACTCTGATTTTATTTATTAGTTATCATGAGAGAGATTACATCAGGTCTGAAAAAAACCTAGACACTGGGGTTTTCCACATTCTCATTTTCTTTGCTTCTGTGTTTCTGGGTTTTTTTTTGGGGGGGGGGTGAGCTGTTCCACTTGTGTTTTTTCCCCTCTAGTGGTTGATTTGATATTACATCACTTACTGTCCAGCATAGAAACCTGGACCATTTCCGCACTGGGAACTTTGCTGCCTTAGCTCCTGTACAGGAGTACAAATCTGGGGTGGATGTCATATGCTGGGCCAAATGCTCTTCTGTGCTGGAGCAGGAAAAGGCGGGCAACCTGTCCCGGCTCAAACTCCATCCTGCAGTCACTCCTCAAGCTTGGGGTGGAATTTAAAAGGAGTGACATGTCCACAATTATCAACTGTTTAGCGAGTGCTCTCTTGCCCCCATCTCAGACAATGGAGACCGATTCTTCTGCTTGGGAAGGGGGGAGGGAAGCATGTGCACAAGAAAACTTTGAAACCTTTTGGAAAATTGAAGGGATATTTACGCAATTCTGATTTCGCCCAAATTGTTTCAGGCCAAATCTGAAACAGATAGGATCTATAGGGAGATAGGCCAGATATAAAGTGATGTAATATTGAATTGACCACCTGAGGGAGCTCAATAAGTACAGAACAGGAGGGGAACGCTGAAGCAACAGGACATACAAGGGAGGCAAATGAGAAGGCAGAAAAGATGATAGTGTGCCATCACAGATAGACTATCGAAAGCCACAGTTTCATATTCTCCTCACCATAGATTTGCCAGTCATATTTAGAGCTGCCATCACAGCTCCCAGGTTGTCCCAGACTCATGGGCCCAAGCCTCTGCCCCCATGTCCCTGCCCTCCGCCCTCCCAGGCTCTAATGACTACCACAGCCCTCTCTATTCACCATCTCACATTGAAGGCCACAGATTAAATTGGATTTCCAAAGTCAATATCTATGTAAATCAGTACTAGCCACAGAAAATATAATGGTCAGCCAAGGGAGGGGGGATTTGCTCTGCAGACATTGGATGCGTGGCCATGAAACGACTTTCAAGACCCGAAGACTACAAAGCTATAGCTGGGAAATTCTTTATTAGCAATCAGATATCCGCACAAGACATCCAGAAACCACTTCCCTTACTGCCCTGAAGTTCCCTGTAAGATGGATATTTGGGTTGGCAGGACTGGAATGGTGGTGAAGCAGGCGAAAATGAGTGGCTGTCACTGCGGATGAGTAACAATTTATAAGCACAGAAATCAGGTCCTTTGGCATGCAGCCTGCCATCCTGGTTTGATGGAAAGTAGAGTCAATTCAGTTTTGTACGTGGGACCACTGGGAGCTCTGAATGCTATATATCATTTGTCTGTGTCAGAATCAGGAAGTGGGGAAAGAACAGATCGATTCATGTGTGAAGAAGAAGAAGAGCTGGGTTTAAAAAAAAAAAAAAAACCCTAATGCAGCTTACAAACACTTTTCTCTTCCTCTCCCCATAATAGACACTTTGTGTGTTAGTTGAGGCTGAGAGAACTCTATGAGAACTGTTCTGCAACAGCTCTGAGAGAACTGTGACCGGCCCAAGGTCACCCAGCTGGGTGCATTTGGAGGAGTGGGGAATCAAACCCAGATTAGAGTCCACAGCTCTCAACCAATACAACCACACTGGCTACACTAAACAAGCAACACAAGGAGTTATAAGGAAAGTTAATTTTGCACGTGGGAAGGGGAGGGGTCTCTGGGGGGCATGTACACAGCTATGCGTCTCAACCATATTCTACACGATCGCACCACTTCTGCGGTTTCTCAAAACCTTAAGAATGCTTCAGGGGTTTCTCAATGGTAAAAAGTTGAGAAAGGCTGGTTTAAACCATGATTAAATGGCCGCAGATAGATCCTTGAGCGTTGCTATCACACAAGGGACAGTACATTATATGTCCCTACTGCATTCTTAGAGCCTCTTGTGGCGCAGAGTGGTAAGGCAGCAGACATGCAGAAGCTCTGCCCATGAGGCTGGGAGTTCAATCCAAGCAGCTGGCTCAGCCTTCCATCCTTCTGAGGTCAGTAAAATGAGTACCCAGCTTGCTGCTCGGGGATAAACGGTAATGACTGGGGAAGGCACTGGCAAACCACCCTGTATTGAGTCTGCCATGAAAACGCTAGAGGGCGTCACCCCAAGGGTCAGACATGACTCAGTGCTTGCACAGGGGATACCTTTACCTTTTACTGCATTCTCTTTGCATGTGACAGGTTGACAGTCAATCACTATTTCTTGGCATGACGTTGCTTTCTCTGCCAGGACAAGCCCTTTTGTTTTGAACCTGAAGCAAGAAGAGGGAGAAGGTAACACCTCGAACGGACCGGGCAGCCTTTCCTGCCAACAGGAAATCTAGTTGACTGAGCTCAGCCCAGCAGCTTGTTTCAGCGTCCCGCCCGAGCCAGAGGCAGGGAAAGAGCAACAGACGATTGCAATAACGTTTAATCACAGGAAAGACCTTTATCGGAAATCTCTGACATGGCCTTACTGGAAAGAAAACCCGGTTAAGGCATGACAGGTTAAGAAACCATGCCATGCTTGTTGGGTAAGTTGAAGCTCAAGGCTGTGAAAACATTCCTGGTCCTTTTTCCTCTGTGTGTCATCTAAAGCTGTGCTGGCTCAAAGCAGACTTCTCATTTCCTGGCGTTTTTGGCTCAAGAATAAAACGTTAAGGTTTTTCGGGGAGGGTGGGATAGAGAGAAAGAATGGTTTGACGAAAACAGTTGTACCGTACAGAGTGCCCCGACCCGGATGGCCAAGGCCGGCCTGACCTCATCAGATCTTGGAAACGAAGCAGGGACAGCTTTGGTTAGTAGGAGGATGGGAGACCACCAAGGAAGTCCAAGGTCATGACGCAGAGGCAGGCAATAGAAAATCACCTCTGAACAACCCTGCACTTGAAAAATCCATGCAAGGGTGCCATAACTCAGTTTCAACTAGGGTTGTGCGCTTCGGTGCGGTTCGGCTGCTTTGGCTGCTTCAGCTGATTCGGCAATCACCAAAGCCCAAGTGTCCGAACCACGCCGAAGCGCACAACCCTAGTGGCAACTTGATGGCACTTTACAGACACACAAACTCATCACAGGATTGCTACAGATGTAACCCAGGGAAGGGGGCGGGAATGTTCCAGCTCCTCCCCCCAGGACACCGCTTTCCTCTCTTTCATACAAATCCACGTATGATATGGCACACGGGACCTATTGGTGCAGAGCCAAATGGAAGTGGACAGCCTCTAAGGATCTGGTGGCACTACTCAGAGTCAGACTGCAGGGATGGATGGATGGATTCCCCTCCGGAAACATTTGCTAGTTGTCTGGAAGCAGCGTCTGGATGGCTCAGGCAGAGTAGCCTGAAACTCAACCCTTCTAAGACAGAGGTCCTGTGGCTGGGTAGGACGGGGCAGGACCAGGAAGCACGCCTCCCCTGCCTGGATGGGGTGCAGCTTACGGCTGTGCCTGCAGCCAGGAATTTGGGGGTGATCTTTGAAGCCTCCTTATTTATGGAGGCTCAGATCACAATGGTAGCCCAAATGGCGTTTTACCAAGTCAGGCTACTACTGCCCTACCTGTCCCCTGAACATCTGACCACAGCGATCCATGCAACGGTCACTTCCAGATTAGACTTATGTAACTCGCTCTACACAGGCCTTCCCCTGTCTTTGACCCGGAAATTGCAGTTGGTACAAAATGCACCTGCTAGGGTCCTCACGAGATCATCTTGGAATGCAGATGTCCAGCCTGTGCTGAGGCAGCTGCCTTTGTTGCCAATTAACTTCCTGATCAGGTTCAAGGTCTTGGTTGATACCTTTAAGGCCAACTGCAGCCTGGGCCCTACTTACCTGAAGGACCAGTTGTCTCCTTATGCCCCTCGCAGGGTTCTCCGCTCTGCAGGTATGAATCTGCTGGTAATCCCTGGTCCCTGGGAGGCTCGACTGGCCTTCACCAGGGCCAGGGCCAGGGCCTTTTCAGCTCTGACCCCAACCTGGGGGAATGAGCTCCTGGAAGAGCTCAGGGCCCCGACAGAGCTGTCAACATTCCACAGGGCATGCAAGACACCAGGCTTTTTGGGTTGAGGCCAGGCCAGGAATATTGGGTTCCTCCCTATATAGGCTCCATAGAGGCCTGGGGAGACTTTGACCTTGACTACTGGGCATGGATTCTTCTCCTGAGGATAATGGTGGCTATTGGGAAACTGAGCGGGCGGGGGGGAGGGGCTTTAGATCGTTTCCTGTCATCAGGATATTGTTGAGATTCCTTGTGGTTTGATTACATTCGATTGCATTTTTGTTTTTACTGTAAATCGCCACAAGTCGGACTGGCTCTGGGAGTGGCAGAAGCAAATTAAAAATAAATAAATAAATAAATGTGCACATCCATGAAGGTTGCATAGTCAGTTTTACAGGCCTGTACAAAATCTTGGGCCTGTACCTGAGAATAGTATCTGATCACCTGGGCAGTGGAGGTGTGAGGGTGCAGTTACTCTGAAATACCTGTAGGGGGCAGTGGGCAATATCTGCATCCAGGTGTCTGCTAAGGGAAAGGGGGAATCAGTTGCACGCCTAAGAAAAAAATCAAAAGAACAGGGAGATGCCAATAAGGGACTTGATTCGGAAACCATGCAGAAGAAACCTGCTTCCCCACTAGACTGTGTGTGTTTGTATGTGTAGATCAGGGCTAGTCAAACTGCAGCCCTCCAGATGTCCATGGACTACAATTCCCATGAGCTACAATTCGCTGGCAGGGGCTCATGGGAATTGTAGTCCATGGACATCTGGAGGGCCGCAGTTTGACTACCCCTCGTGTAGATAATTCCAAATGCATGAATCAGCAAGTCCAGTTTCACCCATGCCTACGGCCAGGAATTTTCAGATGAGAGCAATAAAAATACACGAGGAAAGAAGAAGTTTGCCATGTCCCCCAAGTACACTAAGCATATGCAATATTTTCAGACTTTGCATTTGGAAGAGGGGTTGTTCCTTTAAAAAAAGGAACACAGAATTTTTTTTAAAAACCCTACATACAAAGAGCCCAAAATAAATAAATATCACAGAATCCAATACCCCAGCAGGAACTGTGTACAGGCAAATTACTTCAAACAAGACATAACAAAGATAAAACTTTTTTCCAAACAACGTTGTTGTCAAATAGTTTCAGGACAGTAACCAACAATGGCTAAAGAATGCAACAATCATCCACGTTATAAATTATTATGATTGAAATACCACCAGTTAGAACTTGGGGTTTTTTTTTTTTTGGCTAAATGCCTTCTTCAAAGAACGCACAGGAAAACAGTCATGTTTTCAGCAGCCTAAATTTGGTTGCCTTGTAACACCTGGGAGCCAGTTTTGAGTCTTTGCAGCCAGTATGAGCTCTGACCTTTTTTAGCATCAGCAAATGATTCTTTGAACGACCTCCGAACATCCCTGGCTAGTATTTGGATGGGGGACCTCCAAGGATTTGGGTGGCAATTCCTCCAAGGAACACTAGGCAGGAAATGGCAAACCACTCTGAATGTCCCTTGCCTGGCTGCCAGACAATCCTCAAATCTCCTGGCTGTGCTACACGCGCCATACTATAAATAGTAAATCCATTTCAATGTTGCAATCTCTCCCTCCCCTCCTCCCCCCAAAGTAAATCTTCTACTTTGGGTCTCTTTTCCTTTGCAGAGATAATTTGCACCTACAATCCAACAACAACAACAATAAGCCTTTAATAGCATATAAAAGTGCAATATAAGAAGGGAAAGTGCAAAAGGATCCACTGCTAGTGAGAACAAAGGCAAAGATCATGCTTTAGACATAATACATTCACAATCCAGTGAACAACATTTTAGGTGTGGGTGATTCTTTTTGTTTACGCCAGGGGTAGTCAAACTGCGACCCTCCAGATGTCCATGGACTACAATTCCCATGAGCCCATGCCAGCATTTGCTGGCAGGGGCTCATGGGAATTGTAGTCCATGGACATCTGGAGGACTGAAGTTTGACTATCCCTGGTTTACGCCAATTAGAAACATTTTCAACATTAATCAAGAAATCACCAACACCCCATCTCCTTTTCCCAGAAAAACAAGTGTTGCTTCCCCGTTCCTTCAGCACTAAATGAATAAGGGGGTTTCTAAAAACGCTACGGCATTACCCTATATACTCACATATAAGCCTAGTTTTTCCAGCACCTTTTTTCACACTGAAAAAGCTCTCCTCGGCTTACACGCGGGTGTATATGGTAATTGAAATAAAAGCCTCCTCCAGCCAGTCCAGTCATTGCTCTGGCAGCTTGTAGGACATCAACGGTTTGACTGAGGGACTCTGATCTTTTTTTTTTCCTTTTGCTTTCACTTCTTCCTCTTCTTAATCACTTCTTCCAAACTATTATTTTGGTTTCTGCGGGTGAAAAGTGTGGTACAAAAACCAGCAGCTATTCATCCTCTTGACTTCTCTGCATTTGTTGGGGGAGAGGCTGTGATGATGGAGCATTTCCCCGCCCTCGGCTTATACGTGAGTCAATACGTTTGTGCAGATTTTGTGCTAAAATTGGGTGCTTTGGCTTACATGCAGGTCGGCTTATATGCAAGTATATACGGTACATCAGGAAACAAATATGAATGCACAGCCCTTAACCAATGGCTTCCTTGCAGGTCTCTACTCCAAACACACCACCAGATTCACCAGGGTACCAGGTCTCTGTGTTAATTATGCCCCAGAGAGCAACCAAATAATACAGCTAGTAGCAACAATGCTACTGCTTGGCTGGCAAACAGTTTGTGTTGGCAGAGTTTAAATATGAAAGAAGTACAGCACCAAACTGCTTAAAGGAATAGTTTTATTTCAAAGAGAAACAACTTTGCGTAGAAAGGAGAGGCCTTTTAACGGTTCATTTCATTCATTCTGTCTGTTCTGTCCTGGAGGCATGCAGGGAGGAAGTGTGTGCAAAGTAGCAGGAAGTCTCTACAGAGGACCGAAACTGAACTTGGGAAACCCCCCTGAAAACACCAAAACATATACAGGGTAGAACAATAGCCACTTCCCATCAGTGCTCACTATTGGTCAATTTCACTTTGAGCTAATTGGATCCAGCAGTCGGGATGTATTCGCGCACCAGCCAATTAAAATAGCAGGATTACGATCCTGCCTCAGACCTCAAGCTCAGGTCTTTGGCACAAACACAACACTTGTCATGTGCTTCTGACTCACTACACACCTCGTAGAATCATAGAATCATAGAGTTGGAAGAGACCTCACGGGTCATCTAGTCCTGCTCTATGCAGGACACTCACATCCCAATCACTCATCTACTGTAACCTGCCACCCCTTTGCCTTCACAGAATCAGTCTCTCCGTCAGATGGCTATCTAGCCTCTGTTTAAAAACTTCCAATGATGGAGAACCCACCACCTCCCAAGGAAGCCTGTTCCACTGAGAAACCGCTCTGACTGTCCGGATGTTTAGACGGAATTTATTTTTAATTAATTTCATCCCATTGGTTCTGGTCCATCCCTCTGGGGCAAGCGAGAACAACTCTCCTCCATCCTCTAAATCAGGGGTAGTCAACCTGTGGTCCTCCAGATGTCCATGGACTACAATTCCCATGAGCTCCTGCCGGCAAATGCTGGCAGGGGCTCATGGGAATTGTAGTCCATGGACATCTGGAGGACCACAGGTTGACTACCCCTGCTCTAAATGGCAGCCTTTTAAATACTTGAAGTATTTCAACAATCAGAAGACTGAGACTTTGCCACATCAACAAACTTATCCTCAGGTAGGCAAGCCAAGATTGCTCTCCACAAATCTAGCAGACTCATTTGGGGCAACTCAAGTTGAAATATGTGTTTGGATCGAAAGCTCTCTCTTCTGTTATCTAAGACTCTTTAATGACACTCATAAGCAAGATGCGTCTGATGAGAAAAATTGCTCTTTGCACTGTATGTTAGCATAGCCAGAGCCCATCAATGCAGGAATGTGCACTCAATGGTCAGGAGTGTTGTCCTCAAGTGGTTTCTTCAAAGTCCAGACATGATTCTTGCTGCCGAGTGAATGTGCAAAGAAGACAACACACAAGCAATATTCCCTGTGAGAAGGTGCATATGCCAAAAAAGGCAAACGAGTGGGTTCTGGATCAAATTGAGCCTGAACTCTCCCTAGAAGCTAACATGGCTAAGCGAAAGCTACTGTACTTTGGTCATATCACAAAAAAGACAAAACTCAATGGAAAATACGACAATTGTACTAGGGAAAGTCGAAGGCAGCAGGAAAGTAGGTAGGCCCAAAGTAAGGTGGATGGACTCAAAGTAAGGCCATGGCCCTCAGTTTACAAGACCTGAGCAAGGCTAAACGAGAGGACATTTTGTGTTGACAGAATTTAAATTTGCAAAATTGTGATGAGAAACAAACTTGTGTAGAAAGTTGAGAGACCTAATTCGTTTTCTACAGTCTGAATAAATTCTTCTGTGCAAGCAGGAGGAAGTGTGCTCAAAGGAGCAGGAAGTAAATGAGTCTCTAAGGCAGGGGTAGTCAAACTGCGGCCCTCCAGATGTCCATGGACTACAATTCCCAGGAGCCCTTGCCAGCATTCGCTGGCAATGCTGGCAAATGCTGGCGAATGCTGGCAAGGGCTCCTGGGAATTGTAGTCCATGGACATCTGGAGGGCCGCAGTTTGACTACCCCTGCTCTAAGGGCACAGGAGGAGAGTATTTGAAAAATATCAGGAAGTTTCTAACTATGCTAAATATACATCTCCTCCAATGCCCCCCTGTAGGATTTCTTGTTATACTGTTGATTCAGGCACATTACAGATCTTGCCTATTCCAACATTTTGGAGGACATTAATTCGTAGAGTACCTGTAAGTAAGAAATGACTTGACAGCACTTAACACATACTCCACGTACACCAAATAGGGGTAGTAGCACAGTCAATGAACACAGCCAACAAGAGGCTAATTCTGAAGTGAGATTGCTTTGCTTTTTGTTTCACTCTCATATCTATTTTATTTTATTTCTTATTTGGAATAGTAGATTAGAGTAGTAACATAATGTATAGTAGAATGTAATGTAATTTGGAATGGTAGGTTGGAATTGGAATATATTTCTCTGGTCTGGGGACAGGAGAAATAATTCTACACAGCCAGTCCAGGATGGAAGAGGTCTATTTGGTACAGAGAACCACTACCAGCATAAAAAGTTATAAAGAATTTATTAAAAAGAATTGTTCATAAGCATACTTTTAGCACAGCACCAGACTGAACAAGGAATCAAATGAAAGTAAAAGCAAATCCTTCTGTCCCTCTCACTATCTATGCCCTATTAGATGTTAAAATATAGGACAGGCCCCTTTAACTTTGGAAGTTACAAATTTCTACCAAGTTTTCATTACCTGAAATCTTTCTGCAGCTCCTCAGGTGAGCATATGATTAAAATGTCAGCCTGCCCCAGACCTCAGTTAATAGTACTGCCCCCCTGATGGACTCCATGTCAAAGAACAATTCATCCTTGCTCCCAGGAGTTTTTATCACCTCCCTTTCACCACCCACTGATCAGAACTTCTTCCTGGAGATTATACTGGGAGGCTGTCTAGTCTAAAGTCCTCTGAACCTCTGTTTCCTGCTTGGATTAATGGGAAGACCTTGGGAAGACCCTGATCCATGAACTGTAGTCCATGAATTGTAGTCCATGAACATCTGGAGGGCAGCAGTTTGACTACCCCTGCCTGAAAGACTTCAAGTGTCAGCCTGCTTCCCCTTATCTTAATATAAACATCAAATGACACAACAAATAACACCTGTCCACTTTTTAGAAAGTATCGTCAGCTTGACCTACCACAGGTGTAGATCACATTGAGGTGCTTGCGGACGCCTGGGTAGCATGGGTCTCCGAATTCGTAAGTGCTGGCATACACACTACAGCGCCGTTTGCCATGGCAGCGCCTGGTCATGAGCTGAAGGGCTGTGTCAGATTGGCATTCTACAAGGAGGAAAGGAAAGCACTTGTTAGACATGTAGTTCCCCTGCCAAACATTGAACAAATCATCAAAAGCTTACTTAATGCTACATTACACCAAATCGGACCACCGGTCCATCAAGGTGTGTAATGCCTACTCAGACCGCAAGCTGCTATCCCAATTCTCATGTCACGATCTCTCACATTGCCTAAATCCAGATCAGGGCCCCTTCTGCATGATGGAAAAGCTGATGAAAACTCACTAAATACATCATGTTTTTTTCTGATCTCTGCACAGGAGAGTGAATTTACCCCGCAAAACTGATTTTGCTCTGCATGGTGAACTGCCTCTTTGGTGCTTTAAGCATCTTTTAAGAGTTGTTTCCGAAAGAAGCTTTTCACTGATTCATTTCTCTCCTGTCCTTCTCGGGCACACTATTAGTCATGAAGAGAGGCTCCTTGGTTATGCAGATTAATGACTGCATTAGAGAACAAAACATCTCACTGGCAAAACTATAGGGGGCAGGGCTATGAATTGTTCCATGCAGAAAGCATTGCAACGTAGTTTTTCAACAGACTATATTCAATGCAGAACAACAATTGTAGTATAATACAGGGGTCTAAACTGTTTGGCTTTTAAACTGTTTTATTTGGCTCCGTGCAAAATACCTCCAGGTAAACTGGAATGCTAGGGATTGAAATTGGGATATTCTACATGCCAAGCCGATGCTTCACCACTGAGTCGGGGTTCCCTCCCAAAATGAACTTCACAAATCTTGCAAGAAAGCCGGCCAAAGAAACAAAGAAAGGAAGCCACACACATACTAAAAAAACTATTACATTTTGCCTAAAACAGAAAAAAATTCAAATATTCAGATTCGGAAGACCTTTCCTGGCATATAAAAAGAAAATAGAAAAAAATGCATGGCAAAGCATTGACTGTTCTACAATTATATCACCTCATCAAATGTTGAAATATTAAAGTTGTATCAAAAAAAAATTCGTATTGATATTATGACGGTGGAAGCGGCCCATGAGGTCAAAAGTGCCTAGGGCCCACAAAAGCCACAATACGGCTCCCCAGGAAGGAGAAGGTAGGATGGGATGAGGTTGGTGAAGAAGAACCGAGATATTCATATTGTGGCCCTTTCTTGCAGGCCCAGAGATATGCCATTCACCACTTTGGGGTCGGGAGGTGAATTTCATCCAGGCAAGACTGGCCAGGGATTCTGTTTTTTTTTTGGGGGGGGGGACATCATCTGGGCATGGAATTGGGGTCACTGTGGGTGGCCAGGTAGTGGTGACTTTCCTGAATTTTGCAGGGGTTTGGACTAGATGATGCTGGAGGTCCCTTCCAAGTCTAAGATAACTATGATTTTGCGAATAGAATCTTGCAGCATCTTGCTTCTGCATGAGGCAACGACCCCACCCCACCCCCAATTTGTTTGCTGGCCTGTGATTGGCTCCTGAGCCCTAGGAAACTGCGTCCTCTCCGATCAATGGTTTCTCCGAAGTAGATGGGCTACAAACAGTGTGCCTTCAGTTAGACCAGGGGTAGTCAACCTGCGGTCCTCCAGATGTCCACGGACTACAATTCCCATGAGCCCCTGCCAGCAAATGCTGGCAGGGGCTCATGGGAATTGTAGTCCGTGGACATCTGGAGGACCGCAGGTTGACTACCCCTGAGTTAGACCACACACTCATCTTTTTTTGCTTACTGGATCTTAGAGCTCATCGGGGGGCATACGAAGAGAGGCAGAGCAGGACAATGAAGGCTCCCAAGTGGCAAAAAAATGCTACAGCAAAAAGGAAGCCAGCAGCACACAGGGGGGTCTCAATTCTGAAGCCCCAGTCAGCGTTTCATTTGTCAGGCTGAGAACAACAAACAAAAAGGAATTCCTATAGGCTTGGGGGTCAAAAAAAAATTCGCCCTGAACCTGCGGCCCAACTCTTTCTTCCCCACAGGATCCCTCTGAGGAACTTCTCCCCTGCTGATTGCTCGGGCTCCAATTGAAACATCTAGACGGCTGCTGTCGGGCCTTAAGCCCTGTTCGAAATTACACGGTGACATTCCAGGCCTTCTCGAAATTGCTCCCATATTTAGGATGGTCACCATCCCAGAACACTTGAATACCTGCTTGTCAAAAGAACACAGCTAGCTCAGGAGGGGTGTGGAAGATTAGCCAGTGCTATTTAATCACTTTTTGATGAGCTACACACAGACACAGACACACACACACTCCTCACAGCCTGTGCAAAAGATGGTCCATTTATGGTTAAGCCACAACTAGAAAGGCTCAGCCAAAACAAGACACACCACACCAATAATAGACAGCAAGACCCATCAACTATCTAAGTGCCATCAGACTCTTGTCGCCAACAAAAACTAGACAGGACAGGGCTGCCAGGTGACACTGTGCTGTCAGAGGGGGGGGGGGACCTCTCCAGGAGCACCTCCCCTGCACTTAACCAAACCCAGAAAAGCGTCCAGTGTGCTGATGCCACCCAGAAGTGATGTCAGCATGGTGGAGATTTTGGGGCAATGCTCTGGCTTTTGAAAAAACTCTATGGTTAAAAAATCGGCCTCAAACCGCAGAGTTTCCCCCAAAACCCACCCCAATGGCCCCGGCATGCTGATGTCACTTCCAGGTGATGTCAGAGCATCAGGACATTACTCCTGGTCTCCGATGAGTGCATGGGAAGAGTGAGGGAAGTCCAAAGGTGCAAGGATCGCCATAACAGTGGCTGCTTTGTAGGGGATTTCCACCCTCCTTCTGAAACCCCCAAAGTAGGAGGAGCAACAACAAAGAGCCTCTCCCACATCATCCAGATGTGCTTCCTACTAAGAAGATCAGCAATGGAGAAGTCACCAATTGTTGATTGTTTTAAACTGTTTTTAATTGTCTTGATTTTAATTTCAATGATTTTAATTTTGATGCTGTAAAGTAAACCACCCCGAGATGGCAGGTCTGATAGAAGCAGGGTATATATCAAAAAATAAATAAAGTGGGGGTTCCTTTGGCCCCAGCGGGGGTTTCATATGACAGGAGAATGGCTATCAGCAGAATCACATATCAGCATCCATCAACACTGGTCGAGCTGGGTTGCCAACCTCCAGGTGGGAGCTGGAGATCTCCCAGAATGACAATTGATCTATATGAATTGCTTATTGTTTGTTTAAAGCAGGGGTAGTCAAACTGCGGCCCTCCAGATGTCCATGGACTACAATTCCCAGAAGCCCCTGCCAGCATTTAAAGCATTTATTCCACTTCCCCTGTAGAAAATGACTGCTTTGAAAAAAGAAGAGCCGTTTTCTCGTACCTTGCTTTTTAATACCTAAAGGAGTTTCTAGGTGACTTTCAATCACCATTCCCTTCCTCTCCGCAAAACAGACACCCCTTTGAGGTAGGTGGAGCTGAGAGGAGAAGAAGAAGAAGAAGAAGAAGAAGAAGAAGAAGAAGAAGAAGAAGAAGAAGAAGAAGAAGAAGAAGAAGAAGAAGAAGAGTTGGTTCTTCTATACCACTTTTCTCTACCCAAAGAAGTCTCAAAGCAGCTAACAGTTGCCTTCCCTTTCCTCTCTCCACAACAAAGACCCTGTGAGGTGGGTGAGGCTGAGAGAGCCCTGATATTACTGCTGTGCCAGAACAACTTTATCATTGCTGTGGCAATCCCAAGCTCTTCAAAAATAACTCATAACATCGCAAAATTTTGTACAAGAGCACGGAACATGCATAAGTAGAGGGTTAAGTCCTTAAAGAAGACTATATTTGAATGACACTGAAATGCTGGTTTTACTATGGCATGTAGTACATTCTTTAAAGGTGATTTTATATCAAAATAAACTGAAACCATAAGCATTTATCATGGAGATCAAAACCTGCTCTTTCATGCTCCGTGCATCAGATGGCATCAGTGTGCATCGTAGACCCCTGTAGTAAAAGCAGCTTGCCATACCTAGACAAATGGATCATAACATCTCTCATATTTCTTTGCACAAAGTAAAGCACTTCTAACAATTCCTGTCTGCTTTCCAAGGAACACCCCCCTTCTAGTGGCTGCAAGTTCCAAGAAGTGACGGAATCTCCAGCACAGCAAATATTGGCATTTGTCTTGGTTGTCTTCTAAAGCGAACAAAAGCGTTGTTGTTCCTTTCTGTACTTAGCTGTACATTCCACTTGCCCTACATATTTCTTTAATATAATCAAGGCCTTCTACACAAAAGATGACAGTGAAAAGAGCAGGCAGCATTACTGTAATTGAAGGTCTCAGAAAGGATCAACGCTCCATAAATTGCAGTTTTCTAAAGACAAGCGTAAGGCAGCCCGATTTATCTAAATTGGCTACTGGAAAGGGTCTTCTCATCCCTCCCCTTTTGGTACTTTTCAACTCTGGTGCTGGAGAAGACTCTTGCGAGTCCCTTGGACTGCAAGGCAAACAAACCGGTCAGTCCTAGAGGAGATCAGCCCTGACTGCTCTTTAGAAGGCCAGATCCTGAAGATGAAACTCAAATACTTTGGCCACCTCATGAGAAGGAAGGACTCCCTGGAGAAGAGCCTAATGCTGGGAGCGATTGAGGGCAAAAGAAGAAGGGGACGACAGAGAGTGAGGTGGCTGGATGGAGTCACTGAAGCAGTTGGTGCTAACTTAAATGGACTCTGGGGAATGGTAGAGGACAGGAAGGCTTGGAGGATCATTGTCCGTGGGGTCGCGATGGGTCGGACACGACTTCGCACCTAACAACAACAACAAACCTTTTGGTATTGGGCATTGCTGGAAAACACAGTGTTCTGCACCTCAAGGCAGACAGTATCCATAACTCTTATGATTTCTGGGAAGCAGGAGATGTCATTGCCTACCCTGACACTATGTGACAGAGCAGGAAAGAAAATCTAATAAAATATAGCATGCAGACTCTATTCCCTTAACTATATCCCCAACAGAGCACTTCGCTCCACCAACACGGACAGGCTGGTGATCCCTGGTCCAAGAAATGTGTCCTTGGCCTCAACCAGTGCCAGGGTCTTCTTGGTCCTGGTGGAATGAGCTTCCAGAAGAATTGCAGGTCTTACAGGCCCAAGCTCTGAAGGGCTTCCACCAGGTGTTTGATGGAGGCCAGCAAGCTGACAACACCATCAAAAGGGCCCTCCTCCAAAATTCTCTCCCATCCTGGACTAAGAAGGGAACTGTTCAATTGAGAACCTGCCAGCTACAGCAATTTGATATAGTTTAAATGTTTTGACCATCAAATGGTTTTATTGATTATTGTATATTATATTGTGCGGTGAACCGTCCCGAGATGGCTGCGCCAAGCAGGCGGCTATAAATAAATAAATGAAATATTCAAAATCATAGTGTCCTGGACATTGGCTGTGCCTTTCTCACAAATCCCAAAACATAACCCGCAGGGCTTCTGAGCACCGCCTGTGCCAAGGCATGTTCTTACCTAGGGCAGGGATGCCTGCATTGTGGTAGGGGCATTCCAGGCTTCCTCCGTGGTTCCTCCCAAAGACCGCCGAGTAAATAGCGATCACCATGCTTCGCTTGCAGCTGAGTCTTAGTTTATCGTCTTCACAGGCTACTTTACTCTTATACTCATCTGAAAAGAAATGAAAGCCGTCCGTTTTAGTTTGGCTGACGCGGACTAGAACTTCCAAGTCAAGTTGGAAGGCAACATCCCTCCCTGTTAAGGCAGATGTTTGAGACTGGCAGAAGTGCAAACATTCCATCCCAGTGTCGGACTAAGACCTGCGAGACCCAGGTTCAAATCTCCACTCTACCATGGAAGTTTGTCTGGAGAATTTGGGCTGGTCACACCCCCTCAGCCTCGCCTACCTCGCCTACCTCCCACGTAGGGTTGCCAGCTCTGGGTTGGGAAATACCTGGAGACTTTGGAGGTGGAGCCAGGAGTGGGCAGGATTTGGAGCAGGGAGTGACCTCAGTGGAGTATAAGGCTTGGGAGTCTACCCTCCAAAGCATCCATTTTCTTCAGGAGAACAGATTAGAGTTTTGTGCTTCGGTGCGGTTCGGCCACCTGGGCAATCGCTGAAGCCCGAGGCAGCCTGCGCTGCAGCATGGACAGGAGGAGTGGCGGCGGTGCGCCCACCGGAGGCCGTACGCAGGCGCAGAGCTTTGCCTCTGCATGTGGCCGCCACTGGGCACACCGCCACTGCCCCTCCTGTCTACGTTGCAGCCCTGGCCTCCTATGCACCACTTTGGGCTTCGGTGATCTCCAGGCAGCCAAACTGCACTGAAGTGCAAAACCCTAGAACAGGGGTAGTCAACCTGTGGTCCTCCAGATGTCCGTGGACTACAATTCCTATGAGCCCCTGCCAGCATTTGCTGGCAGGGGCTCATGGGAATTGTAGTCCATTGACATCTGGAGGACCACAGGTTGACTACCCCGGCCCTAGAACAGATCTCTTTAGTCTAGAGATGAAATATAAAACCAGGAGAACTCCAGCTCCCACCTGGGGACTGACATCCCTACTCACAAGGCTGTTGTGAGGATAAAACATAGGCAGTTGCCACTTTCATAGAACATAAGTAGTTGTTGACTCACTCCTGTATAATCCACCTTGTGAGAAAGGATCGCCATCTAACAACGCTTATTCAAATCTATTTAGCACGACAGAGATTTTCCAGCAGTGTCAAGAATTTAGGGTTAAGAAAGTCAGTCATAGCACAGGTTTCTCAATGAGGGCTTCCTGTAACCCTGTGGCTTGGAAGGGTTTCCTGAACGGGTGGGTGTTAATTAATTTTTTGATATATTTTCAAAATCTGTTAAATGTGGTTGTGAATGTTCTGCATTCTGCAGGGGGTTAGACTAGATTAAGGTGACCAGATTTTAACATTGGTAAAGCGGGACATCATTGACCGGGGGGGGGGTTCTTGATTAGAAATTTGGGCTATATGGAGCAACAAAAAGTTTCATAGAATGCATAGAACGCAAAAATAGTATTGTAATATATATTTTGTTAATTTCAACATAAGTACCATTTGCCAGGTGCCCCCGGATGTCCCTCCAAAAGTGGGACCATATGGTCACCTTAGACTAGATGACCCTGGAGATCCCTTCCAAACCTATGATTCTATGATTCTATGATAGGAGAACAATGTGAGCTGCTTTGGAAAAATCACAGGGTATAAACAAAATCAATAAACATCAACATCAGCAGCTTCCTCCTCCCTCTCAGAGGGCCACTCCAGGCCTACCTGCTCCTCTTCTGCTCAACAGCCATGGGAACAAATCCTGTTAAAGGAACTAAAGCCCCCCAGACCCCCCCACACACACATACACACACACACAAAAGAAGTCTGGACAAGCAACCATGCCGTGGGAACGGCTGCTTACAGCAGCTAAGGCTGCTGGGATGATAAAGCGCCAGAAGTATTTGGCATGAAGCATGGGCACTTGCTGTCCACTCACGGGGACAGCTGTGAACACAGTGGGGACATGGGGTGGGCGGGCAAGGAGCGGCAGGAACCACTGCTCCTCACTGCCACTGCTGTGCTCAGTGGAGTATAATGCTATGGAGTCCACCCTACAGAGCAGCCCTTTTCTCCAGGGGAACTGATCTCTGTCAGCTGGAGATAAGAAATAATTTTTATCTATTGCTGTACGGCAGCCTAATGCTTTTTACAAGAATTGCGCTGTTAGCCTGAATGATTATAAGATACAATTTACATTATAAAGTGTCTGTGATACACCAGCTTCTAAATAGGATTAATGTTTCTTATGTCCTGTCCTTGTTCCGGAAGCTTGTACTCAGAATACACCAAAAGTTACAGGTTCGATTTTGTACCACCAAAAAAACAAAAACAAACAAACAAAAGCCGATTAGTTCCTTTCCATTGTGTATCAGAGGGCAAAGGTCGTGACTTTCAAGCCCCCTAAAAATACTATTTTGATGCTTGCCTTTGTTACCAGTTGCTCAGAGAAACCAAGATATTCTTGTTGTTTTTTCCTGGTTGCTATTCACAGGAAAATAAGAACAGCCCCATATCCCTCCGCCCACCAAAGGGGGATTCTTTCTCATGGTTTTCTACAGAGTGTCCAAAGCAGGGGTAGTCAAACTGCGGCCCTCCAGATGTCCATGGACTACAATTCCCAGGAGCCCCCTGCCAGCATTCGCTGGCAGGGGGCTCCTGGGAATTGTAGTCCATAGACATCTGGAGGGCTGCAGTTTGACTACCCCTGGTCCAAAAGGACGGTGTTTGCACAAGAGAAAAACTACCCGAGTCAAGAGAGAGATGACTGTCAAGGAAATCAAAACGAGTTTTAAAAGTTTGCCTCCAAAGACGACTGATTCGTGGAGTCCAGATTACGTAAGTAAAGATTACGCAAACTGAATTGATTCCAGTGGGTCCCCGTGTTAGTCTGAAGCAGCAAAACAAAAACAGAGTCCAATAGCACATTTAAGACCGACAAAGATGGTGCATGCACTCGAAAGCTCACACCTTGAACAAACCTTTGTCGGTCTTAAAGGTGCTATTAACAGCTGAATTATCCGTGTTGAACTCTGAACTTCTCAGGGAAAAAATGGCCGGGATTTCACCAGACGGTCTCTGATGACCCATTCGCAGCCACCAGGAAAGTGATGTTCTCTATTTATTCACGGAAATCTACGCTCCTTCGAAAACAAAAGGGTGCAAAGGCAAACAGACTTGGGGACCACATTTACATTTTATAGGGGGGAGGAATTGCTGAGTCCCTCTTGCCCTCCCCGTACAGCCTTAGGGCCCAATCACCGTCCTTCTTGTATTCGCTGACAATGAAGCCACCTGTTTTTCTTAATTCGGGGGGAAGGGGCTCTTTTTTTAGTTGCATAATTAGCTCATTTTGGGAAGAGGTCTCGTTTCTGGAGAGCATCTGGAAGTCTCGGTGCAGAGAGGAGGCTGAGAGCAGCACGAGTGGCAAAGCATTAAAGTTCCATTTGGAAAGCTCCCTTCGGTTCACAGAACAGCCCTGTGAGACGAGAACGTCCTTTTAATGACACCTTTTCATCACGGCAGCACTCCGGGGACTGACGTTTATAGCCCTTATAAATGACCAACTCCCTGCAGAATTCTGAAGGGTCCTGGAATAAGCGGGTTGATAAATAGTGGGGGGCGTGGGGGGGGGAGCCCAAAGCACAGCATCAATACCTGGGCCAGAAAGATACCCCCTTTTAATAAATCGTGCTCCATGGTCTGGCTCAAAAGGCAGCAGCTGCAGAGAACTGAGGCAGCAAACAATGCTGCGAACTTCTCTTGGCACCAATAAAACTGTCTTGCGCCTGAGACAAATGCCTTTCTGAAAGGGCCTAATGGCAGAGCTGAGACTCAACCTTCAGCTCGGAAGGAATCGAACAAGGCTTTTTAGTCCCCGTCTTTCCCACCAGCAGTCGTTTTCGGATGCTGGGAAAGAAGCCATTTTGCAGGCAGGAAACGAAAGGTAAATGGGAGTTCTTGTCTTCAAGGCACCAGTCTTCCAGCCGGAATGGCACCAAGTGGGTTTGGAGGGGCTATAACACATGCTCAGTTGTAATTTCAGCCTGGGGGGCCCTGCTGGCTGTGCTCTGAGGGTGGCAATGATGGACACAGACTTGCTGCAGGGCCGGCTTGTGCTAGGGATGCCAGTCTCCTGGTAGGACCTGGAGATCCCCCGGAATTACAGCTCCTCTCCGGTGAGCCGTTCCCTTAAGGAAAATGGTTGCTTCGGAGGGGGGGGGGTCTAGGGCACTGTACCCACCTGAGGTCCCTGTCCTCCACAGAATCCACCCCCAAATCTCCAGGAGTTTGTTTGGTCTACATGACCATCTATGGTTATATCACCTGATAAATGTTTAACACATTTTTAAAATATATTAAAAATTAACAATCGCCCATTTGGAAAACCCTTCGAAGGCTGTCAAGAAACCCCCGGGTTGAAAAAGCCTGCCTTAGACAAATCATGAGGGATTTCAACCACTGACCCATTTCAAGTAATAACTTTTTAAAGGCCCATATTATAAACAACAATTCAGATCCTACACCTCTTGAAAGCTCACTTGAATAAATCTTTGTTGGTCTTAAAGGTGCCATAGGACTCTGATTTTGTTCTGCTACTTCAGACCCACTCAGCTACCCACTTTAATCTCTATACATGATATGTCAATTCGCTCCTGCTCCAATAGCAAAAATATTGCTTCTCTTGCTATATTTTACCAGTCCATATTGCGACACCAAGATGCAATTATCTTTTTCAGACCTGTACTGAAGAACTTAACAAAAAAAAAATTGAAATAGTTTTGCAGAAGTGGAGGGGAGGTCTTGCTCTTAGCTTTTCGAAGGCTCCTTAAGCTGTTAGACGGCTTTAGGCATGTTAATTTAGAATCAGATTGTTTGGCATTCTTTCATGACTGACAAGAGCCACCCAAGTTTACCGTTCCATACCGTGAAATGGTTTCGTGTGCTAGTCAACGCTCTCAGGGAAAGTCACACACAGACGTATATTTTCATCTGGCTGTTGTTTATTTTCGGTGGTGGTCAAAAGGAATGGACACAACGAGTCTCTGTTTGGAATATCTTGGCGTGGCACCATGATACAAAATGTGTTCCACTGGTAGGTAACGGAAAACCTTAAATCAACAATATAAGCAGACTTGGAATGGGCAAAGTATACAGATTATTTCGTTCCAGGTCTCCTTGTTCTGTTAAGAGTTCACTGAGTCAGCTATCCACATGCTCCACAGAAGTATTCGAGGAGATCGGCCAGGTTGTACATTTTTGCCCCTGCATGCCTCTGAGCCATCATTTTATTAGAGCAGGGGTAGTCAAACTGCGGCCCTCCAGATGTCCATGGACTACAATTCCCCTGAAGGCCTGCCAGAGAACGCTGCATTCGCTGGCAGGGATTCATGGGAATTGTAGTCCATGGACATCTGGAAGGCCGCAGTTTGAATACCCCTGTATTAGAGATAGTGAGGAGAAAATCAACAGTCATCGTCTTGTGAAACTGTTCCCCTTACAACACAGGAAATTCTTTGCGGGCAGCAAACTTTTCAACTATCTTCTTTTTCTGCTACTGACTTGCTCACAGCAGAGCGCAATGTTGTTATCGGGCATGAAGAATTAATTTTAGGAAAGGGAATCCCCTTCTGTTGAGATGCAGAGATTAAGGGCCATTCCGCACCCGATTAAAAAAATGATATGCTCACCTTATACAGTTGCCATATTTTTGGCATTTTGCATGACGTCGGCAACATCCAGCATCTAAGCAGCCAACTGGTAGCTACATCCTCCATTTTAATGCACTAGCCAGGGAATTGCATAAAGTAGATTCCCCAAAATCTGTAGTGCTAGCCATAGGAGAGCAACCAACAAGCCACACGTCAAGGAAATATCTCTGCTTGGTCAAAACAGTTTTCTCAGTGCTGTGGCAAGCCCAAGGTCACCCAGCTGGCTGCGTGTGGGGGAGCGCAGAATCGAACCCGGCATGCCAGATTAGAAGTCCGCACTCCTAACCAATACACCAAACTGGTTCCTGACTTGTTTTCTACACACACACACACACACACACACACACACACACTTTAAGTCTGTTGAAGCCTGTGGTATGTAGAAAGAACCATCACGTTACAGCCAACTCATGATGCCTTCGCAGGGTTTTCAAGACTAATGATTAAGCAGAGGTGGTATGCCATGGCCTTCCTCTGCAGAACCTTCCCCTCTTAGCTTCCGAGATTTGGTGAGATTGAACTATGCCATAGAATTCCACATCCCAGTCTAGAGAGCCTGCTTGGTGTCGTGGTTAAGACCAGCAGCCGCTAATCTGGAGAGCAGGGGGTTGATTCCCCACTCCTCCACATGCAGCCAGTTGGGTGACCTTGGGCCAGTCATGGTTCTCTCAGAGCTCTCCCAGCCTCACCTACCTCACAGGGGAGAAGAAGGGAAGGTGACCGCAGGCCTCCTTGAGATTCCTTTAGATAGTGAAAAGCACGGTATAAAAATCATCTCTTCCTCTAGAAACAGGTTTAATAACTCCCCCCCCCCCCATTTGTCCTGTGATGTCTAGGAATATGTCAAGTGCCTGGGACTAGAAACTAACTAGGGTAAACACGACTATCATTCCAACTCTGCCAGTGGCTAATGATAGCGGAAAATCAGGGTGGGGCTAGAGCTCAAACCTGCCTATCCCAGTTCTATGTTTGAAAGATAAGTCCTAAATTATTTGTAATCCTACTGTGATTCAGGACTTGAGGTGAGAGGGTACTAATGTTAAGCCAATTCCATTTTGTGCAAAATTCACTATAATTATAAGCTCCCTCCAGTGACTCGGTAATTATACATAATGGCTCCCAAATGAAGGATGATTCCCGTGTAGTCTTCACCGCACTGAAAAATATTTATACCTTGCACGAGGTTTTTAACATACTTCACTGATGCCAGGTGAAGGTCAACTGCTTAGTAGAGACACCAGCACTGTAGAAGCCCAGGAGGGAAAAAGGCAGGTATTGCAGTCCTTTGCTGAATCCGTTCAGGGGGGTACAATACTCTCACATTCTGATCTGATGATGATCCCCCGGCCCAAAGAGGTGAGCCTGGCCTTGACCAGAGCCTGGGCCTTCTTGGCCGTGACTCCAGCCAGGTGGAATGGGTTGCTGGCCGAAACACAGAACCTTGCAGAACTCTCAAAGTTCCAAGGGGCCTGCAAACGGCACTCTTCCACCAGCATTTGGTTGGGGTCCAGGCTGCACCTCAGTCACCCACCTGGGCCCCCTGCTTACCCCCCTCCCCACGCTCCAGGGGTGGCTGCTGGATGAATATCCCCTTTCTGAAATATGCCTCAGCTTGTTTGCTTGGCTCATTGGGATATTACATTTATTACATTTATCACCAAGCGGGATAGTAGGATTTAAAGAAATTGGCTTTAGACAAATTTAGTATTTTCTTTAGATGCATATGTGAATTCGTAGAAGATACTATGGACAGAAGGAAACCCAGTATACCTGAAAGATAGATCCAGTTGAACAGGGAGATTCTAATTCAGTTGACCTTAGGGACCTTCAGGGATAAGCTTTTGAGAGTCAAAGCTGCTGTGGGTTTTCTGGGCTGTGTGACCATATTCTGGTAGTTGCAGTCCCTGATATTTTGCCAGTAACTGTGGCTGGCATTTTCAGAGGTAGGACACAGCAAGATGGGATTCTCTCCACGCCAAAATGTCCCCAGTTGACTCCAGCCACGAAAGCCTTCAAGAGTCCATAATCAATGCTGCCATTCATCAGAAACAAGTCAGAATGGAGATCTCAAAGGGTGTTTCCTCAGTGGCTAAAATCTTTGTGGCAGCACCCATCAAGCTCCACGGAATTTCTTCAGTTCCGCACAAAAATCTTGCTGTTCAGGTGCCAATCCGTAGGTACTCCCTGTTTGTTGCGCAGTTTGAGAATTCTGGTAAAACGCAATTGCTTCCCCCTCCTAGGGGGGGAATTCACATTTATCCAGTGAGGAAGCACTAAATCGAGTCTGCTTCCTCCTCCATTTCCCACCACAAGTGATGACGAGTCAACTTCAGCCAATAATCTGATTCTTCCCCTCCTTCTCCTCCATTTTTTTTTTTACTTTTCAAAATGATTGCATTAAGACACAAATTTGCAATAACAATAGCACAAGCTCTGGAAATGCTCCAGAAAATTAAAGTTTTCTGCCTGTTCTTTCTCCCCCCCCCCCCATTGGAGAGGCAAGTTCTGCTCCTGGGGCCTCCGAGGAGCCCAGAGAGGGACTCCCCCCCCCAAGAGGAATTCATATCTGCAGTTTGGATAATATCTTTCATTCAAGGAGTTTTAACTCGCCCAATGTATCTTTTCATTTCTGATTTTTCTGCAAACTTGAGGTATTGTCATCTTTGTAGGATCTGTCTTGTGTATTCATGGCCCCAATCTCTAGATTTAAGAATCCATATATCTGGCCATGTTGAGAGTCATATATATTGATATACAATAGATCTGAGAATAATTTCTGTGCTGCTCTGAACAGAAAGCACCTTCACACTATAAATGAGTCTCCAAATCATTTGTCCATCAGTCATCAACAAGAGGTCTTTGGGAACTACCTGGCTGGTACCCATCTTGAACAGGCTTAGGGACAGATTCATAAGTACATTAAAAACTTCAGCCCTGAGAATGAGGATGAAGGCATAATTCTTCACTTCATGCTTTAAATGTCGGGGGAGATGGCTTGTGGTTCAAAAATGTCCACAAAGCCGGATTGTGAATTGTTTTGCTTTGGTGTACAGTGAAACTAAAAGGCATAGAATGAAAGCATCCCCAAGGTTCAGTATATATACACATGATTTCTTTTTCTTTATTTTACTCTGCTTATTCAGTTTTCCCATGGCAATGAGCCGAAACTCTCCTTGGCCAGTACTCTGTGGGCCTTAGAAATGTCACAAAGCCTAAAAATGTTTTTTTCTTACAGGTTTCAGCTTAAAAACAAAGACAATAATCAATTATTGACAGATCATACATTTCATAATAGACATTCATACTAAATATTTAGTATGAAATCACTGTCACGGTTACTTTTTTAACCTAACAGTCATGTCACATGTGCTAAACAGTAAGAATTCTCTACTTCACCCACACAACACAACAGTATCCTTTTTGTGACCTGTTAGTGCTGCTTAATTTATTTGCTGTAATGAGTCTTTTCCAACCTTTTTACCATTGAGGAACTCCTGAAGCATTCTTCAGGCTTTGAGAAACCATAGAAGTGGCAGGATTGTGGTTGGGAAGCAGAGCTGTGGACACGCCCGCCCCGGGAGCCCCTCCCCTTCAGACCCCCTCCAGGCTCATCATTGGCCACTTGGGGATGGGGGACATGTTGACATGACCATATGTGGCCATATCACCTGATAAATGTTTAACAAAATTTTGAAAATATATTTTAAAATCTATTAACTCCCACCCATTCAAGAAACCCTTCCAGGGCTGTCAAGAAACCCCAGGGTTTCATGAAACCCCAGTTGAGAAAGCTGGGCTATAATTCTGGAGGGAAAAAATCCACTTCTCAGAGTGGCACCCCTCAGATTTTCAGCTAGTGTTTTGTGTTCGTATTAATCCAGCTGGAGAAAGTTCTCATTTGCTTTAAAGTGATATTACAATAGTTAACACTCCATAACAAAATGGCAGGAGCTATCACGAGCAACCCAAATGAATTAGAAGGCCTTTTTGTGTCCCCCCTCCCAAAAAACCGCAGAAGGTGTCCATTGTCTCCACAAAACAATATCCCCAGGCAACGAGATCTCTGTGCACAAAGACTTAAGAACTTACTTACTTGGCCTGCATTTATACCACACGAGGAAGTATTTGCTGGTTCCTGGGCACGGATCAACACCAAAGAGTCGATTATTGACATGGAATTGGCAACTCCTTTTGTCCTGACACTCTTCCAGTATCTTCTACACAACAGGTACACCACCACACACAAAAAAAAGCAGGGAAAAGAAACCAATTAATAACGGCAAAGGTATGCCAGTTGCCATAGGCAGGATAATAGCAGGGCCATCTTTGGGCGGGGCTGAGGCCTCAATGGTAGAGGATCGGCTAGGCATGCAGAAGGTCCCAGTTCCCATCTCCAGCATCCCCAGTTAAAAGCAAAAAGCGGTAGATGATGGGAAAGACTGAGTACTGGAACCGCAGGGGTAGTCAAACTGCGGCCCTCCAGATGTCCATGGACTACGATTCCCATGAGCCCCTGCCACCACGAGCCTCTCGGGAGTGGCGGTTAATAAATTTTATGTTTATGTTTATGTTTATGCTTACAATGGTTAAACATTTATCGAGTGATATGGTCATGTCAACCCGCCCTCTCCTCCCAAATGATGGGCCTGAAGGGAGTGGGGAGAGAAGTAGCCTTGAGTGGACGTATCCACAGCTCTGCTTCCTAACCATATTCTGCACGTTTCAGGGGTTTCCTAACAGTAAAAACTGTTGAGAAAGGCTGCAGTGAGGAGAAAGAATTCTCATACTACAAGCTGCGGAAGAGAAAAGACACTCGCTTCTGTAGTTTTATTACAGAATTTGCCCAATTTATTACAGAAGTCAAAGATAAACTTTACCTTAGGTCTGGCAGCTCGAACCTCCTCCCCTTCCCTTCCCAATAAAACCTGGACAGTTTAATTCCACTCCTTTATTTGCTCCATGATAACAGTTCAGCCAAGAGGGGGAGGAGGGACCCCAGCGAAGGAAAACCCATTGAATTGAAACAAAAACACCACAGAACTTGCAGGTAATTTATGTTCTCCAAGACTGTTGGTAAAGAAAGGGCTGCTTCCCTCATCTTAATTGATCAGGCAACAGTGGAAGCCTGTACGTTTATGCTGACCTGATTTTAACTGTGTTTTAATAAGGTTGCTGGTTGCCTTTAATCTTCTAGCTTTATGGTAAATTGCTTTGAGCAGTGAGGAAATCTCTTATAGAAAATACAGTAAATAAAATAAATATCACTATTATTCAATAATGATAAGCCAATGCTTGGCTGCTCCAGTTACATTAAACTCTTGATTCAAGGGTCTTCTTAAACCGCCAAGAAGAATAGTGGCGATTTCAATTAGTAACCATTGTGCTATTTTGGACGAATGCGGAACGGCCCTAAGTATTTATATCCTGCTTTTCTCTGGCCTGAGCCTCAAAGAGACGTACAATCACCTTCCCTTCCTCTCCACGCAGCAGGCACCCTATGAGACAAGTGGGTCAGAGAAAGCGCTTAGAGAAACTGAAACTGGCCCAAGGTCACCCAACTGGCTGCACGTGGAGGAGGAGGGAGAAATCAAATCCAACTCTCCACATTAGAGTCTGTTGCTCTTAATCACTACACCATGTTTGTTCACCACACTGGCTCAACTAAGATGGAGTTATTTTGGGTTATCCCCTTAGGCATCCTCTCTTGAGAGTATATTTAGGGTAATATTACACTTTCTGTGCTTTAATTTTGTACTTCAGGTACTTTTCAGTTTCTACACATATGTCTGCATGTCATTTTAGGAGAGAAAGTGCCGTCAAAGTGCAGCCAAATTTAGGTTACCCCTTAGGGCAGGAGTGACCAAACTGTGGCTCTCCAGATATCCACAGACTACAATTCCCATGAGCACCTGCCAGCATAGTCGTGGCAGGGACTCATGGGAATTCTAACCCATGGACATCTGGAAAGCCAATTTGACCAGTCCTGCCTTGGGGGTTTCAAGGCAAGAGATGTTCAAAGTTGATTTTCCATTGCCTCTTGATCTCTCATCCAAATACTAACCCAGGGGCAGGCAAACTGCGGCCCTCCAGATGTCCATGGACTACAATTCCCAGGAGCCCCCTGCCAGCGAATGCTGGCAGGGGGCTCCTGGGAATTGTAGTCCATGGACATCTGGAGGGCCGCAGTTTGACTACCCCTGTACTAACCAAAGATCAATGAGTGTCAGGACTCAGAGGGGACAGAAGTTTGAGTCCCCCAAACAACAGCTGTGAAGAGATTGGTGGCTTGCATTGATTGACAACCCAAGGAACAAGGGGAGAAATGTGGGTTGTTCATGCTTTAGGCTTCTCCACCACCTTCTCGGGAAGGGAAAAGCCACTATGAGGTGGTGGGGTAACGCGGGAGGGGTCTCCTGTCAGGAAGTGTGCAAGCATGCAGTTTCCTATCGCGTGCTTGCAAGCAGGAGGTGGCGCGCGTGTTATGCCTCCCTGCGGAAATGGTCTAGATTTAGAGTCATCCCACTTTTCCTAGAATGCTCCCTGATTTCTTCTAGAAGGCTATTCTCATTGACGTATTAAAAATTAAGATACAAAATACTGATGCCAGCAAGAGGCTGGCAACCGGAAGGAGAACAACATAGGATGTCACTGGAGATGCAATGACACCTTTTCCAGCACAAGGAGAAGTGACATCATCCAAATGCTCCAGGCATTTGGTCATAACTCTATGTTTAACCTATGTTTAAACTCTATGTTTAAATGGACTCCGGAGAATGGTAGAGGACAGGAAGGCCTGGAAGATCATTGTCCATGGGGTCACGATGGGTCGGACATGACTTTGCACCTAACAACAGCAACAATAACGTTAAGAAGAAGAAGAAGAAGAAGAAGAAGAAGAAGAAGAAGAAGAAGAAGAAGAAGAAGAAGAAGAAGAAGAAGAAGAAGAGTTGATTCTTATATGCCGCTTTTCTGTACCCGTAGGAGGCTCAAAGTGACTTACAGTCACCTTCCCTTTCTTCTCCCCACAACAGACAGCCTGTGGGGGTGGGTGAGGCTGAGAGAGCACTGATATCATTGCTCGGTCAGTGCCATGGCGAGCCCAAGGTCACCCAGTTGGTTGCATGTGGGGGAGTGAAGAATCAAACCTGGCATGCCAGATTAGATATATATATAATTAGCTCCCACCCAATTAGCAAAACCCTTCTTGTGGCCTTACGAAACCCCAGAGTTTCATGATATCCTGGTTGATAAAGTCTGGATGATACTCTGGAAACATCAGGGGAGGGAATAGAAGAATATGTTTCTGTGCAGAGTAGTTCACAGAACTAACAAAGTAATCCAGGCTATATCCAACACTGTAAAAATCAAGAGTAAGCAGTAAGAGCCCTGGATCTGGAAACCCTACTCCGTCTCCTGGCCCTCACCAGGGGGAACCTGGCAACCCTAGATGACCCTGGTTTGGGGAAGCATCTTTTCAGGCTACAAGATTGACTGTTCCACAATGAAACAAAACTTCCTACACATAGAATGCTGGAAAGTTGGGGCAAGGAAGGAGTGGAAGGGCCACCGACTCCCTCTAGAGCTCCCGCAGATCCCCAGGGGTCCATGGCTGGGAATCCCTGATTTAATCACTGGAAGGTCCCAAATGCAAGCGCTTGGGAGAATTGGAATGTGTTTGTTCTGTATAAACTGGGATTCAGCTGCAAGGTTCTCCTCCCTCTTTATAAAGCAAACATGACCGCAAATGTTTTCCATCATGATGCTCCAGAGATTAGCACCTGGGGCATGTTTATTGAATTTTTAAAATAAGGTTTTAACTGTTGGCCTTTTCGGTAATTGGACCTGAACATTTACTACAAATCACAGGGGTAGTCAAACTGCGGCCCTCCAGATGTCCATGGACTGCAATTCCCATGAGCCCCTGCCAGCGAATGCTGGCAGAGGCTCATGGGAATTGCAGTCCATAGACATCTGGAGGGCCACAGTTTGACTACCCCTGATTTAGAACATGTGGTGCGGGGGGGAGGGAGGGGACACAAATCTCTAAACGGCTGAACCTTACAAACGTTTTAAATTAAAATGCAATTCTCTGCAGAACTGCTCTTTAAGTTGTCCATTAACGACATCATTCTGGAACGGGTCCAACGCAAGGGGAGTTGATGCAGCTCCAAATTACGTCCTCCTTTTCTTATCATGATTAGACTGGACAGTCAACATTGTCTCTCCGTTGGCAGTGTGGGGGGGGGGGATATTTTTTAACATAATGTTGTCAAACTCAGCATTTTCCCCTCAGGGTCTGGAATTCCATAGAACAGAGCCTGTTGCCCATTTGCTGTGTGAGCTCTCCCCGTGAACCCATTATCTTCCCCCTCTTTTCCTCCCACAGTGGAGACTGAGACAGCAATACAATTAGAATGCCTCTCCATTATTCTCCCTTCTGGTTTTTGGAAGCCTCCCATTAGCTCCAGGTCGCTGGTAGAATGCTTTAGAATCGGGTTCCCAGGAGGCATCCCTCTTTTCCCACTGAAAGCGACTGGCCAATCGCTGGGACCCTGTAACTGACCCCCAGTACGAGACCTGAGCTGAGAATTAGTCTCAGTCACTCTTAATGTTGCCAGCAGGACGAGCCTTTTTCCTTATGCCCCAAATGCCGTTCACTTGTTGCCATTCTCCTGGAGGAGGAGAAGTTTTAACCCAGAGCGAACCAATATGAATGTGTATCAATACTCCCACCAGAGTTTTCGGATTTTACACTTTAGGAATTGTCCAGCGAAGGCATATTATACTTTTTATACTGAAATGGAGAAACCATTCAAAAGACCTGATCTGCCATTTTTTATTGAGTGATAGGGATGCCGATGTCACTTTTATTATGGCTGAATTTCTGTCTTCAGTTTTTGAGTTTAAACTGACTGATGTACCTTGACTATCTCTGTTTATTTTGCTAATCTGCTTTATGCCAATAAAGATATTGTGTGTGTGTGTGTGTGTGTGTGTGTGTACAACTTAGGGCAGGGGTAGTCAAACTGTGGCCCTCCAGGTATCCATGGACTACAATTCCCATGAGCCCCTGCCAGCATTCGCTGGCAGGGGCTCATGGGAATTGTAGTCCATGGACATCTGGAGGGCCGCAGTTTGACTACCCCTGACTTAGGGTTTTCCTGATTAAAAATAAAGTTCTATTTTGCTGCTTGAGAGAAAGTATTTGAGGGAGGGGAGGCGTACATGAATAGTCCCCAGCTGCTCAGATTATGCAACTTTCAAACATGTTTTTGAACTCTGCTGAAAGGCAACATAAGAAATCCCATAAGTGTAGTCCATGGACATCTGGAGGGCCGCAGTTTGACTACCCCTGCTCCAGAACGCTGAGAGTTCCACAAGGAGCGCTTGGCAGCTCATTCCACAAGGCTGAAGCCAGAGCTGGAAAGGACCTGTCTTTGGTCAAGGCAAAGCACACCTACCTCCCTGGGGCTGGGTATCATCAACAGGTTAGAGTTGGCTGAATGGAGAGTCCTCCAGGGGACGTATTCAGAGAGGTGGTCCCTCAGGTACGCTGGTCCCAGACCATGTGGGGCCTTAAAGGTTAGAACAGCCAGCACCTTAAATGGTCTTGAACCTGATGAAAGCAGAACTGAACAGTGTCTTAAAGCCACAATACCTGTAGGGAAGTACCAGCAGAACAGGCAACGTCCTCCTTGATCAGAGTCGCATAGGATTGTGGGTAGCGGGAGGGACACATCTGATGGCTCGGCACCACGCGGCCATAAAAAGACGCCTGGATACTGATGGTGGTTCTGTGAGGGCATCGCAGTGAGACATAGTCCCCATCACAGGCATGGTCTGTATAATTCTTTAAAATACTCGCAATATAACCTGCCAACAAGAGAGCAACCGTTAGTGCAGCAAAAACAAATAGGTCGTCTCACTTTATTTATTTCATTTATTCCCCACCTTTCTGACAGTGTTCTCTCCTCCTCCATCCCTGTGAAGTAGGTTAGGCTGACTGGTCCAAGGTGACCCAACAAAATTCCATATCAGAGTAGGGATTGGAACCTTGGTTGGCCTGAGATGGATGGTCCAGGCTAGCCCAGTCTCATGACATTTTGGAAGTTGGGAGATGTTATGATACTATCTATTTTTGTCTGTTTGGTCAGTGAACTGGATATCTTAGTCAGTCCACGCGTGGCTCTCCTTCTCCATTTGTATGCCTGAGAGAGAGAGTGAGCACCTCAGGGGGTTACAGTAGCAAAAGAAGCGTGTTCTCATCAAAATTTACTTCAGTCAGTACCAGTGATATTGATTCCAATGTATTCCAATGTATTCCAATGGTCATTCCAATGTAACCACTTGTGACTAAAGGAAAAGAGCCTGCCAGCTGTAGGTAAAGGTAAAGGTATCCCCTGTGCAAGCACCGAGTCATGTCTGACCCTTGGGGTGATGCCCTCCAGCGTTTTCATGGCAGACTCAATACGGGGTGGTTTGCCAGTGCCTTCCCCAGTCATTACCGTTTACCCCCCAGCAAGCTGGGTGCTCATTTCACTGACCTCGGAAGGATGGAAGGCCGAGTCAACCTTGAGCCGGCTGCTGGGATTGAACTCCCAGCCTCATGGGCAGAGCTTCAGACAGCATGTCAGCTGCCTCACCACCCTGCGCCACAAGAAGCTCTTTATAAATAACGAGCTCTAGATAAATAAATATTTTATTTGTGCCAGATCCCTGTTACCTCAGGGCAGTTAGCCAGTTTGGTGTAGTGGTTAGGAGTGTGGACTTCTAATCTGGCATGCGGGGTTCGATTCTGCACTCCCCCACATGCAACCAGCTGGGTGACCTTGGGCTCGCCACGGCACTGACCGAGCAGTGATATCAGCGCTCTCTCAGCCTCACCCACCCCACAGGGTGTCTGTTGTGGGGAGAGGAAAGGGAAGGCGACTATAAGCCACTTTGAGCCTCCTTCGGGTAGAGAAAAGTGGCATATAAGAACCAACTCTTCTTCTTCTTCTTTTTCTTCTTCTTGAAACAATACATAGGAATCAATGAAACAATGAAATGGTATATCCTTTATAAAAACTGTCTCCTGTTATTAGTCGCCCTGTGAGGATTGATCAGAGTTTAGAGAGGTCCCTGGTGGTGGATGTTTCAAGTGGGAAGGCCAGCATCTCATGATGTCATTGCCTGGCCTCAAGCACAGACCTGGCAGAACGGGTCAATTGTGCAGGCCTTCTGGAATTATGTGAGATTCTGGAGGACCCTGTCCCAAATATTCAAGAACCGTATCTGCAAGAATTATTCTTCTAATTGTTACTATGAACTGAAGTCAGAAAACTTATGTAACAGTTATTCAAAGAAAATGGAATGATCATTTCAAGTAAAAACTAAGCGCCTAAATTTAAAACCAGCCGATCTTGACCGAAGCTGCAACAAAACTTCCCCATTTATTCTGCATGGGAGTCTATGAAGTCTAAAGCCTATCACAAAGATTGACTCTCATATTCAACAAGCTATTGGTTTAAATCACAAACCTAGCACAAAATTCATATTACAACAAGCAGCACTGCTCAAGACATGATGATAATGATTTCTGTTTTTGTCACCCCTGAAGGCTCAAGGTGGCTTACAAAGTTAAAGCCACATAAAATGTATCATTAATAAATTATTTAAAGCATCAAAATCATGAAAATAGATAAACCCTATACATAGATGTTTATTTCATTTCTGTTTCAGGGGTCAAGAAGGAAACACTTATCAGTTCAGAGGTGTGAATTCTCGGTCAGGGATCCTGATTCTCAAACAGTGAAAGGCGGGAAAGCATAACTATGTTTCAAATTTCACCTGGAACTGCCGAATAACCATCTGAATATTCTCCCTGTCCTTGTAAATCTGTTTTAAATGGGTGAGCCAATTGCGAGTTTATAGTCTCCTCTGAGTCACTGCCCCGAGTCTACCCTGAGACTCACTAAAACAGGTGGACTATAAATATCATCGTTATATAATTGAATGCAGGTACTTCCGATGACGTGTTGAATGTTCGAAAGCCCCCAAGCAGAGGGAACGCCCACCCAAAGGGACCACCCAGAGTCAACTGTAACACCGGAGGAGAACCAGCTGTCTTTGAACACTCCCAGCTGATCATGACATTTAGAGAACCGCACTCAAAGAGTTGTTGTCAATGGTGTTTCATCAGACTGGAAAGAGGTGAGTAGCGGGGTACCTCAGGGCTCGGTGCTCGGCCTGGTACTTTTTAACATATTTATTAATGATCTAGATGAGGGGGTGGAGGGACTACTCATCAAGTTTGCAGATGACACCAAATTGGGAGGACTGGCAAATACTCCGGAAGATAGAGACAGAGTTCAACGAGATCTGAACACAATGGAAAAATGGGCAAATGAGAACAAGATGCAATTTAATAAAGATAAGTGTAAAGTTCTGCATCTGGGTCAGAAAAATGAAAAGCATGCCTACTGGATGGGGGATACGCGTAGTAGTGGTGGTAGTAATGGAAGTAGTGGTAGTAGTAGTGGTGGTGGTGGTGGTGTTTGTTGTTGCTGTTGCTAATTGGAAAAGTGGAAGATCTCCAGGCCCCTCTTAGAGGTTGAAAACCCTAAATGCCCCCTGGCCCTACAAAAAACACTGCAACCAATATGTAGACAGACATGCCAAGTTGCCACAGTCCCATTTTCCCCACCCCACACAAGCCATGCACAAAGAGAGAACTCTTAACTCCTATCTCTGAATCTGTCCTGTCTGAATCTGTCCCCTGGAGAATGCTGCGGCTGGCTAGGACCAACCGACTGGTTATCCCTGGCCCCAAAGAAGCGCAATGGCCTTTCCAGCCCTGGTGGAATGAGCTCCTGGAGAATATCAGGGCCCTGACAGAGCTAACACAGTTCCACAGGGCCTGCAAGAGGGAACTCTTCCACCAGGCAAATGGTTGAAAGAGTAGAACATCTTATGGGCCTCCCCGACTGAGAGAGATTTCTCCATTACGTCAAAAACTCTGTAGGTGTCTAATGTTAGCTTTAGTAATTTAGTCAATGTAAATTCTTTATATGTTTTATTGCTTTTAATACAATGTATTTTCCAAATGTTGTACACCATCCCGAAACAGCAGGCTCATGAGGGGCAGCTTATAACTTCAAATAATAAATAAAATAAAATGCCAAATGAACCCTGAAAAATTCTGTAAAAGAGAAATGCCACAAACATGCCTTTTCTTAGGTTTTAGAGGAGAACACATAACATGCTCCACGTTGCTGTAATTTCTCTCTCCCCGCCCCCTTTTTAGCAATTACCTGCAAGTACGGTTGTGGGAGAGGCAGGGGAGGAAAGCGAAAGCACAATTAGTGAGGCAGATTGGGAGCATAATTTAGTGTTTGAACACTAATGAACCCCATCATGACTCCATTTACGGTATTTTTAGCTACTTTCACTGGGGGAGATCATTTGAATTTGGATTAAGGAAGGGAACTTTTATAGTGCAATAAAAAAGTTTCTGGTGGGTTCCTGTGTCGGTCTGAAACAGCAAAGAACAAAATTCAAGTCTGGGGGGCATCTTTAAGACCCACAAAGTCTGATTCGAGGTTTAAGCTTTCGTTTGCCTGCACACGGCTTCAGAGCCATTGAATGGAAGATGCCGGTCTATACACATTGGTAGAGGGTGAACATCCAATCAGCATACAACATAATGAAGGTGTTTAACAAATACCAGGACCAAACAGGAATAACAAGCTTAGTTTACATGGGCAACATTTGTTAGGATTTAATTCCATTTTGGTTCGGGGGAGCCGGAGACATAGTAAAACAAATAAATATATTAAAATTGGAGATTGATGTGTAAATGTACACATCTTAACAGTGGAATGTTGAGAGTAATAAGGTGAGACCTTGTTGTTATGCTCCATCTGTCTCTCGCATGCTTGAGAGGAGACAGATGGAGTATAACAACAGGATTGCAATTAATTACTGTTCGAAAGTGAAGCTGAGATTGCCAAGCTCGTGGTGTAGCCAGAATTACAATGGATCTCTAAAGGACGTGGATCAGTTTCTCTGGAGGAAATGGCTCCATTGGAGGATGGGACTCTATAGCATCAAACCCCGCTGAGGCCCCGCCCCTTCCTAAACCCCGCCCTCCCCAGACTGCTGCCCAATTGGGAATTTCCCTAATTGGAGATGGTAAGCCTAAGTGAAGAAGAAGAAGAAGAAGAAGAAGAAGAAGAAGAAGAAGAAGAAGAAAGAAAGAAAGAAAGAAAGAAAGAAAGAAAGAAAGAAAGAAAGAAAGAAAGAAAGAAAGAAAGAAAGAAAGAAAGAAAGAAAGAAAGAAAGCATGTTAATGTGTCCTACATATACATACAAGTAACAGTATTATAAAATAAATTAATGAATAGTGAATAAGAAAAGGCAGGATTTGAAGAGGCACATTCATCACGCAGAAATAAGAAAGCAAAATGTTTGGTTCTCTTGTTGAAAAGTCTAACGATGGACGTTATCGAGTGATAATGGAGCAAACAGACTCAGGTGGGTAGCCATGTTGGTCTGAAGCAACAGAACAAAATTTGAGTCCAAAGGAACCTTTAAGACCGACAAAGTTTTATTGAAGGTGTGAGCTTTCGTTTGCATGCACACTTCCCCAGACAATGGGACAAGAAGCACAAGAGTACAGATATAAGGAGGGAATAAATTAGTAGTAAATTAGTAAACAGCATCACAACAAATATGCAGCAGGAGCTTTTCTGCATGCAATAAATATAGTGAAATGCTTACTATGTGAAGACGCTATATTCCAGCCACTCCACATGACATCACCAGCCTCCTGCGTATGGCCAGCAAATTGCTCGCTACATCTGCCATTTTAAAGCGCTAGTTGGGGAATTGCATAAAGTGGTGCTTTCCCCCAGCAGACAACCAGCAGGCCACCAGCAAACGAAAGGTATGGAGGGGAAGAAGCGCTACATCTGCCTCCAATGTCCTACCCTTGCATCCCTCTCCCTTCTTCCAGTAAGACAAAAACGTCTATTAAAAAAAAAACGGCAATCTCTGGAAGTTCATCTGTCAATCAGCCATGCCAGGAGGGGATTGGCTGGCCAAAGTGATTGACGCTGGTAAGCAGGCCAAAGTGCAACAAGACTAAAGCAGGAAAAGTGGCCAGAAACAAGTGAGACAGCTCAAGAAGTGTGGTGCTGGTGAGTCACGATTATTTCTTGTGATTTGCAATACAGCAGGCTTCATGCTACAATGCCCAATGTGTGGGAAAGCACTAGCTAGTTCCTTGCTAGAATAACAAAATCAGTCCTTTGAATTCAATTGTCTTTCACAAACACATGGGGGAATAAAAACGTTAAGGTTAGTGATTAACGGCAGGCGCTTTCCCCGTTGAGGAAAGAAGTAATTAAAAGAGACTTGTTGCTAATCCCATCTATCTCCACCCAAGCATGGAAGCTTCTCCACAAATGACAAATAGAGCAGACAAAAAGTCCTTTTGAGTTTTAAAAGAACCCTGAACTTTTCAGCATGCAAACAATCATCAGTTTTGATTTAAAGAATCTGATGCCAATATTCTGGATGAAATTCAACATTTTTCTTTCATTGCTTGTTAACAGAAGAAACGGCGGGTTTGATTGGCCAATCCGAGGCACATTTTACTGGTCACTCTTTTTAACGGCATAGTCCCGGAGAAAAGAGAGAGAGGAATTTAACTATGATGCACTATGATGCACTGCTTTGTGCTGCAGAAGGTTTCTCACAAACAGTCTTTTTATTCATGGCTGTATTTGAGTGCCTGTCCCCCATTTATCCACTCAAATTCAGGCCCACTTGCAAAATTGCTTAGTTACTAGGTACCACTGGAGATAATTCCAAGTTTTGTGAGGTTTGGTGATATATCTAAATGGAGACGGAGTTGATAATAAAAATTAATCAGAAAAAAAATAGTTCAGAAGGGAGGGGGCGAATTACGTCAGACTGTTTCATAAAACAGACTGAAGCCTCACCTAAATTTGCCCTGCTAATGACCCTTCCCGATGAAGATATATTTCTTCCCCGCCGCCCCATCATCCCATGCCAGTTTTACGAGTACCAGGAGGAAGAGTGTAGAAAGGAGAGCAAGTGAGAAAAGACAAATATTGCTAAAACAAGGAAATGTGAGTCCGAGAGAGAAAATTTGTGATGGGACACACAAACACAATGAAAGAGATATTTTCTGGGGAAAGAAACTGTGTTTGCTCATTGCTTGAAAGCATCCATTAATCCTGGTTTCGATACTGTATTTCCTGACATGGGGAACACATTCCAAAATTATAGGCACTCTTAAATCACATTCAGTCAAGCATCATTGGTCAACATCTAGAAACTGGAAAGTTAAGGTTTTTTAAAAGGGAATGCCTGCCAAAACCAGGATCACCACCATGATGCTAATTTCTGTCCTGCTTCTCAAGTTACACAGTCTCTGAGCATGCCTGTTTCGTTGAACTACATATATATAAAATTTCAGAACTCTTCTTCGGTTTTATGATTTGTCCCAGAATACTGTTGCAGAAGGACAAGTAAAGAGGCTTTAAAAAAAATGGATCATTAGTATTTGTTGTTGTTGTTATTGTTGTTGTTGTTATATTTTGATTTTTAAGCCACCCCTCCCTGCATGCAGGCTTGGGACGACTTACAGTTTTCTCCCCCAATAATACAGTATGGTCAGAACAGGAGTGTTTTTCAAAGGAATAAATAATATTAGGCTTCCTTGGTAACGAAGAACAAAGAGGCAATAAAAAATGCAGCAGTGGAATGTATTTAAACGGTAGATCGCCTCGGATGCCTTGTATAGCGATGGCAGTTTGGCAAAGAAAAGAGCCATCCTGCTGGAAAAACCAGAAAGTTTGGGGAAGAAAGCTATGCATACCATTTGGGTGGCCGTTGTTTTGGTTCCCAGGCTAAAGGATGGGCAGGCTTTCTTTCGCTGGGTTAAAATTTGACAAGGTGCCATACAGCTGAAGAAGCAAGGAGGACACCAGACATCAGAAGACACCCTGCTGCCCCCCCCAAAAAAAAAGCCCAGTTATTTTCTGCTATTACTCTGCAGTTCCATAAAAGACCCGAAGTCTGTTCAAGTTGCCTTCCAGGAGGAAAGGAGAATGTTGGGAAGTTGATTATGGATCTTGCTCAAGAAAAACATTTTTTCTTACCGGATTTATAAATGTATTTTTAGCAGTGAATGGTTTTTGTTGAAAGTAAAATGGCTTTATTTGTTTTTGTTATCGTTTTATAGGTACACAACGGAACAGATGCCTTAAGAATGTATTGGGGGAGGCCTTCAACACTAACCCCTTATGTGCCGAAATGAATTTTTTTTTTGCACACAAAATTTAAAGGGATTTCACTGTTTTGTTTTAAATTTGGAGAGGTATTGTGAACCAAAATAAGTCAATTTCATCTTCCCTTAATACCAGTTTTAGGAATGGGCACAAATCTAGTTCGGTTCATCGTATAACCAGTTCTGTGAACTACAAACGTCATGAACTTTTAAGGACCAAATGAGCAAGTTCAGTTTGTGGTATGGTGGAATAGCCCTTCTTTTCCTGGGTGTCCTAGAGCCACCGAACACATCAGGGATCTCCAAATGACTCTCCTCCATCTGCCCTCCAAGTTTGTTGAGTATTGGATTAGCGGGGTCTGACTTACGGCTCCCCAAAGAAGGTCCTCCTGGGAAAGTGCTTTCTGGTGAAATGACAACTGATAGCCAGTCATTTTGACAGGTTCAGGAGGTTCAAGAAGGTGTAGAAAGGATCCTGGGCAAGCTTGCAAAAAATCTCCAGGTGACGCTCCTCTACCTGCGCTCCAAGTATGCTGATAATTGGATTTAGGAGTTATGCCCTCCCCCCAAAGAAGTGTTTCCAAGACTGGAAAATTCCACCCCACACAGACACCCTGAGAACCAATGTGTCCAACAAAACCAGTGCCACTGTGGCAGTGCAAACCCAACAGGACCAAAGTCAAACCAAAGAATCTCTGCAGTAAAAGCTGAGGGGGGGAGTTGCAGTACCAGTGTGATATAGCTAGTGCCCAGAAGAACCCTGTGTCACTGTGGAATGCCTGTCGAAGCAAAGAATTACACTTCAAGCAAAGGGGAGGGTCAAATCCCAGCAGAACTAGTGCAAACTACTAGTGCCCAGCAGATCCCAGTGCCAAAGTGGCGATGCTAGTTCAATGACAGGCGGAACAAGGGGATATTTTTGCAAGGCCAGAAGAACCAGTATAATGTACAGAGTGCTCAGCAGAACTCACTGCCACAGGCATTGTAAGACATCTCAAAGCACAGTTACAAATCCAAGCAGGAAGGGGGGGGCGGATTTTGCAGGCTCTATGCAAAAAAATGGGAAATGAACACCAAGTAATGCTGGCAAAGGGAGAGGGGAAACTTGCACAACTCATTTGAAACTGACAATAGTTTTTCCAAGACTAGAGAATTCCACCCCGCATACACACACACACACACACACCAGTTCCTTTGAAGTTTGGTAAACATTTTGTTCAAGCAGAGACTGCCTGGAAATGTATCTGTTCACGAACCGAAATGAATAGCTCGAACACCTGCCCCAAACTTCAGTTCATGAACCACAAACTGGGCAAAATTCATCCCAAACTTTAGTTCCTATGAGCTGGTTTGGGCCCATCCCTCGCCACGTTTTAATGACAAAATCAGCCATGCTCTGCCGGCAGAGACACCTCCATGGCTGCCATGAAGTCCCACCTCTACAAACTCAAGCATAGATTAAACGTGCATTTTGAATTGGGGGAGGAAGGAGCATCTTTGGGTGTCTGTGAGAAGAAACAGCACACACCTGCCTAGTGGCTGGGGATCCCCTGGGAACACAACTGCTCTTTATGCACCAGCAATCAGTTTCTCTAGAGCAGGGGTAGTCAAACTGCAGCCCTCCAGATGTCCATGGACTACAATTCCCATGAGCCCCTGCCAGCATTTGCTGGCAGGGCTGACCAGTTTGTTCATCTTGCAGTCCAAGGGACTCGCAAGAGTCTTCTCCAGCACCAGAGTTCAAAAGCCTCAATTCTTTGACGCTTGGCCTATTTACTAAATATTGCTTTACATATTAACATCCGTTGCAGAATTTAATAAAATTCAGAACTCAGACGAAATTCTGGTTTCTAGCAGTAGTTGTTCAGAGTTTCGTTTTTTTTTTTTTTACTTTGTATAATGAATATTATAAATTAAAATTACCCCTTCATTTTTCCTGAAAAAGGTAAACAACTGCCTGCAAAATCATTCCCGGCCATACTAATCCACAAAACATGCCTCTACCAGTTTCAAAGTAGTCGATGTATTGATTGATTTACAACCTGGCCAGGTGATTCGGAGGTAAAAGCGAGGCTAAACAATTTTGCTTTATATCGGGGTAGTCAACCTGTGGTCCTCCAGATGTTCATGGACTACAATTCCCATGAGCCCCTGCCAGCAAACGCAAACGCTGGCAGGGGCTCATGGGAAATGTAGTCCATGAACATCTGGAGGACCACAGGTTGACTACCCCTGCTTTATATGGTTTGTAAGCGGTATGATTTTAAGCCCAACAAAAAGCCACTTCGGTACAGCGATTGTCAGTGGACCAGAAATAGGACAAAAACTCACAACCATATCTCGAAGACAGTCAAACCTTAAATGTCAGTAGAGCTTTCACTGTTGGTTGGTAAGGGTGATTAACACAGCCCTTCGAGCGGCTCTTATTCGTATAGCCCAAAGGGATGTTCCTGATGGTGAAGATATTAAAAACAAAGCAGGAGATACAAAAGAATACAGGATAACAGGGAGATGAAAGATACACAGGAAGGCACTGGATTAACAAACAAGAATTTAGGTTGTGATCCGGTAATGCGCAGAGATTAGCATGGAAGGTATTTTGCGCAAGAAACATCCTGTATAAACAAGATGGAGCCACACGCAAAAAAACCAACAACAGTGTATCTTCTCAGCATTTTCCCTTTCACCCTGGTCTGATGAAGTCACCAGAGGGAGCAGGGGAATTAGGACCTTGGGAGTCTTATGCGCCAGACCTGGAAAAATCTGCTTTTCCCCCCTCTTTCATTACTTAGACTGCCTAAGGAGGTGGTGAGCTCCCCCTCACTGGCAGTCTTCAAGCAAAGGTTGGATACACACTTTTCTTGGATGCTTTAGGATGCTTTGGGCTGATCCTGTGTTGAGCAGGGGATTGGACTAGATGGCCTGTATGGCCCCTTCCAACTCTATGATTCTATGATTCTATGATTCTACTTAATTCATGTAACATCTAACCCAAAGCGCCCCAACCTTTCTGAGCCTGCAGGCACATTTGGAATTCTGACACAATGCAGCAGGCATGGTCACAAGGTGGCTGCCACAGAAGGTGGAGCCCACCACAAAAAGTTAGGGAGCAATTTTATATGTAACTCTAATATACCATTTATGCACTGGGAACTTGACTGCCCCGGCTCCCATGCAGGAGCACAAATCGGGGGCGGATTATATACCACCAGGCCAAATGCTCCCCCTTGTGGGTGCAGGAAGAGGTGGGGCAACCTGCCATGTCTAAAACTCCAGCCTGCAGCCCGGCATGAAACCTCCAGTGCGTAAACGGTCATAGTGGCTTTTTCTGCAGATTTTCCCAGCAGTCAAGCCTTTCATCTTGACTTGTACTGCCTGGTTCCAGAGTCACTGCCACAGCCAATCAACTGAACCTCTTCCCAGCCTCCCTTGGGTCTTGGGGCACACTGTGCCCCAAGACCCAAGGGAGGCTGGGAAGAGGTTCAGTTGATTGGCTGTGGCAGCCAATCAACTGAAGATAGTGGGAGGGGGTAAAAAATGGACAGTCAAGCCAAGTGCCCTCCGTCCCCGGGACTATCCATTTCTTTGCGCTTCCCACCCTCTTCAACCTTGCTCAGGGATAAATATCTATGGGAGGCAAGGGGATCCCAAAAATGTCACAAGATGGCTGTTCCTTGGTCAGTAGCCCCGTGCTGCCATTAGGGGCTCCGGAACCAGGTAGGTGGCAATGAGAGTTCAGACCCAGGGAAGAAAAGGTGACACATTTCGTGCACTTCCAGTTGAATGATGCAGGACAGCATCCAAAGCAATGTTACTATAAGACCTTTTGTTAGGATATAGCACGTAACATGGTAAGCACTTAGGATGGCCACCTCTGGGCTGGGAAATAGCTAGAGATTTTGGGGTGGGGCCTGGGGGGGCAGGGTTTGAGGAGGGAAGGGACCTTAGGACATTACAATGCCTCAGAGTCTACCCTCCAAAATAGCCATTTTCTTCAGGGGAAGAAGAAGAAGAGTTGGTTCTTATATGCCACTTTTTGCTACCCAAAGGCGTCTCAAAGTGGCTTCCAATCGCCTTCCCTTTCCTCTCCCCACAACAGACACCCTGTGAGGGAGATGAGGCTGAGAGAGCCCTGATAATGCTGCTTGGTCAGAACAGAAAAAGAGTTGGTTCTTATATGCCACTTTTCCCTACAGTCACTTTCCCTTTCCTCTCCCCAAAACAGACACCTTGTGGGGGAAGTGAGGCTGAGGGAGCCCTGATATTACTGAAGAGTTGGTTCTTATATGCCACTTTTCTCTACCAGAAGGAGTCTCAGAGGGGCTTCCCTTTGAGGGATGTGAGGCTGAGAGAGCCTGGATATTCCTGCTCGGTCAGAACAGTTTTATCAGTTCCGTGTCGAGCCCAAAGTCACCCAGCTGGCTGCAAGTTGGGGAGTGCAGAATTGAACCCGGCTCTCCAGATTAGAAGTCCACACTCCTAACCACTACACCAAGCTGGCTCTGATTCTGCTTGTCCAGAGACCCAACAGGAATAGCAGGAGTTTTCCAGGTGTCACCTGGAGGCTGGCAACCTTATGTGCACTTGCGAATGTCGCTAACCCATTTCTTAAAGCCAGTGTTAGTCGCACGCTAGCCATGGTAGAAGAACCAGCCTGTGATTGGCTAAAAAGGTGAGATGGGTATGGTATTCTACAGTGTCAGACCAACTAATGCAAAGCAGATTTTAGCTTGCACTGATCAGCTGAGGGGAATAATATAGGGAATCGAACCTGGCTCCTTCAAATCCTAGACCAATATTCAGGTTACCCACCTGATGGCTAAAATAACAGCCATTACCAGTCTTTTAGTCTCAGTACCACTTGGCCGCCAAATGTGAAATCTAACTCAAGTAGGGATTTTGTTGTATTCTCAGGTTGGATCTGCCACAGCAAGATGTGGATTTCTCTGTGGCATGGTGTGACTGGGGTTGGATGTTAGTTAGATTATTCACCTCTCAGGTGGAGGTGAGATGCATTTGCATGTACATGTCTAGGTGGGGTATTTTGCCTGCGGTTTGACGGTGTATGACTCATCTCAGGAACTGGACTGAAGAGAAGGTGTAGGAATGGAGAAAGAAAAGGAGTCTGGAGTCTGTAGTGTGGTGTCCATCATGTCTTATGATGGTTGAGGAAACTCCTGATTTTTTGCTTCTGTTGTTTTTCAATGCCAGTAGCCAAATTGTATTGATCTTTAAGCTTCCTTCCTTCTTGTCAAAACAATGTTGGTCTTTATGTCTTCCCTGTGTAATCAGACATAAGAGTTACTGGCGCTAACCAGTATCTCTGTGTCTTCAATGAAGATTTGGTGTCCAGCTTGGATTATAGCATGTTCGTCTACTGCTGATTTCTCAGGATGGTTCAGTCTGCAGTGCCCTTCATACTCTTTTATTCTTATCAGAATGAAGTGTTTTGTAGATCCTGTGCACACTTTCCCACAGCTGCATGGTCTGCAATAGACCCCTGTGGAGGTGAGGATGTCCCTTTTGTCCTTTGCTGAACATATAATTTGTTGTATTTTCTTGGTGGAAGACTTTTTGAGGAGCCAGCATGGTGTAGCGATTAAGAGCAGGAGCTTCTAATCTAACGAGCCAGGTTTGATTCCCCACTCCTCCATATGCAGCCAGCTGGGTGACTTTGGGCTAGTCACAGTCCTGTTAGAGCTGTTCTCACAGATCAGTTCTGTCAGAGCTCTCTCCGCCTCACCTACCTCACAGGGAGTCTGTTGTGGGGAGAGGAAGGGAAGGCATTTATAAGCCACTTTGAGACTCCTTCAAACAGTGAAAAGCAGGGTATAAAAACCAACTCTTCTTCCTTTGAAGGTTATGTTTTTTCATCAGAGTCCCTATGCGATCAGTAATTGCCTTGACGAACGGGAGAAATACCTTTCCTGTGTGATGAACTGAATCACTTAACCTGGGATCGGCAATCAAATGGCTATTCTACAATAGAAATCAAAGGAGCTATAAAACCAAGACGAAAACCCATAACTGAAGAAAAGGAGCCCCACACAGGAAAAGACAGCCTCACACAGCTGCCCCCACAGTGTTTGGGTTCTCTCTCCTTCCTCTCTCCCGGTACATTTTTAAAATTGCCCCTCTACAGTCCTGCATTTGGGCTTCCTTTGTGTGTTTAGCTGAACCTGTTATCGCAACAATTCTGGGGTTACGCCCACCACTCTGTGTTAGAATTCCAGACGTGTCTGCAGCTTCAAAAGGGTCAGTGAAACCCTGGTTTAGTTGGCCATAATAAAGAGGGATTATGAAGCTATTGCTATTGAATCTTGGGGTCGTGGTAGATAACTCAATGAAAAGGTTGACTCCGTAGTCAACGGCAATTTAAAAAGGAATTATCAGGAAGGGAACTGAAAACAAATCAGCCAGTAGTCTAATGCAGGGGTAGTCAACCTGTGGTCCTCCAGATGTTCGTGGACTACAATTCCCATGAGCCCCTGCCAGCGAATGCTGGCAGGGGCTCATGGGAATTGTAGTCCACGAACATCTGGAGGACCACAGGTTGACTACCCCTGATTACGGCCTCCTTTGGAGTATTGTATTAGGGTTGTGCGCTTCGTCTCAGTTTGTCCGCCTTGGCAATCACCGAAGGCCGAAGGAGGCCAGTACCATAGCATGGAGAGGAGGGGTGGTGGCACACCAGCCGGCCACCAGTTGCACCACCGCCGTCCCTCCTCTCCGCGCCGCGGCACTGGCTGCCTCGAGCTGGAGTGATTGCCGAGGCAGCTGAACCGAGCCAAAGCAGACCCCTATGCTGTATACCAGGGGTAGTCAAACTGTGGCCCTCCAGATGTCCATGGACTACAATTCCCAGGAGCCCCTGCCAGCATTCGCCAGCGAATGCTGGCAAGGGCTCCTGGGAATTGTAGTCCATGGACATCTGGAGGGCCGCAGTTTGACTACCCCTGCTGTATACAATTCTGGTCTTCACATTTCAGAAAAGGCATTATAGCATTGGAAAAGGTGCAGAAAAGGGCAGCTAAAAAGATTAAGGGGTGAAATACCTTCCCTACAAAGAAAGGTTGAGGAGCTCTTTCGACTGGAGAAATGGCGAAGGAAGGTGGGGGGGACCTGACAGAGGTTTACAAAACTATGCACGGGGTAGAAAAGGAGAAGATAGAGAGAGAAATACTTTTCTCGCTCTCTCACAATGCAAGAACAATTAATTGCAATGAAATTAACGACCAGGAAGCTTAGAACAGATAAAAGGAAGAATTTCTTCACCCAAATTAATTCACATGCGGAATTCACAGCCGCGGGAGGCTGTGGCAGCTCCTAGGATAGTCAGCATGAAGAGGGGATTGGTTAAACATGGACCAGAGGTTCAGCAGTGGCTATTAGCCACAAGGTCTCTATGGAAGACTCTGTCTGGGGCAATGATGCTCTGTATTCTTGGTGCTTGGGGGGCCAAATTGAAAGAGCTTCTCAAGTTTTGGCCCCACGGGTGAATCTCCTAGATCAGCGGTCCCCAACCTTTTTGTAGTCAAGGACCGCCTCCGGGGGTGTGGGAGAGCCGGCGGCCCGGGCGCTGCGCACGCGCAGCAGCTGTACACAAATGTGCATGCGCCATTGCAGCACATGCATGTTTTTGCCACCGGGGGCGCAAACACGCATGCGCTACAGCTCCACGCATGCATGTTTGCGTCGCCAGTGTGCCTGCGTCCGCGCCTGCCTCTTCCCCTCCGTCTTGCAGCGAGAAGCTAGCTGGGCCATGAGCGATGCAGCAGCCGGTTTGGTGGGAGCTTCACTCGTGGCCTGGCGAGCTTCTTGCTGCAGGGCGGCCCGGGGGTTGACGACCCCCGTCCTAGATAACACATGGGTTTTGGCCACTGTATGACACAGAGTGCTGGACTGGATGGGGAACTGGCCTCATCTAGCAAGGCTTCTCTTATGTCCTTATGTTTTCACCTTGAAAATACCCGTATTTCAGTAGTCTACGTGCATTAATTCGCTTCCCCCTCGCTCCTAAACAGCTCATGAGTCTTTAATGCCCATTTTTGTTCTGCTCCGCTAGATACCGCCCCGCATTAGCGTCTAATCTTTAATCCGTAAAACTGTATTTCGCTTTGCATCTTCCGTTCTTTCGAGGAACGAGCCCCAAGGACGGCAGACAATGGGGGTTTTGTAGGGAGACCTGGCATGTTGCTCGGAAATCAGCCAGAACTACAAATTGATCTGACATGCTTTGCCTGCTTTGTCAGTATTAAATCTCAGCCGATAGAGGAAGTATCGTCTTTCTCTGTAGCGTACCTAGAGCAGAGTTGCCTTTCCCATTATTCTGTTTTTTTACAAAAAGCGAGACAGCAGTCCATGAACGTGCGAGAAAGAGGCACTGGGAGGACAGAGAAGGGAAAGGCTGAGGACAGAGGAGGGAAAGGTTCACAAGCTCATACCTTGAATTAAAATTGTTGATGTAGATCAGGCTTTCTCAACCAGGGTTCCATGAAATCCTGGGATTTCTTGGAAGGGTTTCCTGAATTGGTGAGAGTTAATTATTTTTTTATTATATATATTTTAATCTGTTAAACATTTATTGGTGATATCACCATATATGGTCATGCTGACCTATTCCCCCCCCCTCCCGAAATGGCCAAAGATGGACTTGGAGGGGAAGGGGAGGGGCCGCAGGTGAGGCTTTCCAACCTTATTCTCCACCATTGCGCCACTTCTGGGGTTTCTTGAAGCCTGAAGAATGTTTCAGGGGGTTTCTCAGGGGTAAGAAATTTGAGGATGTCTGGTCTAAAAGGTGCCACTGGACTCCAACTTGGTTCTGCTGCTTTAGACCAACACAGCCACCCGGCCAAATCTTTCTTCAAGGAAGGCACCATGTTAAGCTGCATGGAATGGAACTCCAGCACCTTTACAAAGAAGGTGCAGGTACAGATTGATATTTCCTTTCTTACAAAATGTGGATGATGTTAGCCATTCATTCGTATCCAACTCTGGGATGGATAGCTCAATTGTTGCCACTTTTTCAGTCCTGCACCACTTCTTCTAGTTGTATCAAGTTCTGTTCGGTGTCCGTTTTGATCGTATCCAACCACCGCATTCTCTATTGGCCTGGTTTCCTTTTAGCACTGATCCGTCCTGGCATAATTACTCTCTCTGTTGAGTTAGGTCACATGATGCGGCCAAACTAAGTACTGGTTAGGAGCGCGGGGCTCTAATCTGATAATCTGGGTTTGATTCCCTGCTCCTCACCTACATGCAGCCAGCTGGGTGACCTTGGGCTCGCCATGGCACTGATAAAGCTGTTCTGACCGAACAGTGATATCAGGGCTCTCTCAGCCTCACCCACCCCACAGGGTGTCTGTTGTGGGGAGAGGAAGGGGAAAGCGAATGTAAGCTGCTTTGAGACTCCTTCTAGTAGAGAAAAGTGGCATATGAAAACCAACTCTTCTTCTTCTTCTTCTTCTTCTTCAGTAATATCAGGGCTCTCTCGGCCTCACCTCCCTCAAAGGGTGTCGGTTTGAGCCTCCTTCAGGTAGACAAAAGCAGCATATAAGAACCAACTCTTCGGGCCATTTCGCACGGCTTCAAAATAGCACAATGGTTGCTAATTGGAAACGCTACTAATTTGCCATAACCCACGACGTCGTAGACAATCTGCAACAATCCTGAAACCGACCCGCAAAAAGCGCTTCGTTGTGGCGCTTTCAGGGGAATCCAGAAAAGTGGATTCACCCTCCGGATAGCGATACACTCCTGCAACCAATCTGCAACACTAGCGCTAAAGACCTGTGCGTTACCATTGTTGCTGGTTCTTCAAAGTCCCTCCCCCTGGCTCTCTCCTCCAAACTTCCGGCGAAGCGATCGCCATTTTTTTTTCTCCGAGCGAGCGGGGATAAACGCACCGGCGAGCCTCTTTCTGTTTAGAGGCTTCCCTGGCTTCAGTCCTTCACCTTTAGTCACTAAGCACAAACCACTTAAAAGCCCGTTTGCTGAAATAAAGTCCCTTTATTTTTTACACATAAATTCAGCCGAAAATCGGGCCCGTGAGAGGGAGGGGGGGATTTTTTTTTATCACTCGAGGCAGCGTGCAAACGATCATACAATCAAACGACAGCTCACATTAGGCAGCTGGATGGGTCTCTCCATAGCAACGAATCTACCTAGATTCGTTGCTATGGGTCGGTTTTTTTTTTTTTTAAACCTTTCTTAAAGGGAAAGGGGCTGTTTGGGAGCATGCTAACGGCTGCCCATTGGCTGCTTGACGGCCAGGGGCGGGACGAGCTTGGCAATAGCGCTTCCTTTCTAGCAATTTCTGCCGAGACCGGAAGCCTGTGGGAAACGTTAAAAAACGCAACTGATTCCACTACAAAGGCAGGTATGCATAACGACGAATTCCACTATTTTAAATGGCGATTTTTCATTCTGCAAACAATTTGCAACAAAGATCCCCGTGCGAAAAGGCCCTTCTTCTTCTGAAGCAGAGTTTTGTGAGTTTGCTTCCAGTAATCTAACAGGCTGGGTGAGCTCTAGTATTTCCTTGTTTGTGACCTTTGCTGTCCGTGGAATCCGCAGAAGGCTTCTCCAGCACCAGAGTTCAAATGAATCAACTCTTCTCCTGTCCAATTTCTTCATCGGTCAACTTTCACAGCCATAAGAGGCTCCTGGAAATATGATAGATCGAACTAATCTAAATTTGGTAACCGGGTTTACGTCCTCGCTTTTCCATGCTTGGTTGAAATGGGGAGGGTTAAGGAAAGACCTTACCTACCTTGTAAAAATATTTCGAAGAAAATCCTATGAAACAGCTCTCAAATGATTTCTTACAAAATGCAAGTATCTAATGCTTGAGGCGATTCTGTTTGGCTGCATTTGACATGAAAGCGTATGCCTTGAATAAAACTTTGTCAGTCTTAAAAACGCCACTGGACTCAAATCCCTGTCTAAGAGCTTGCGCAATCTGCTGATCTTTGTCCAGATTCTCCAAATCAGGACTTTTACGTAAAGCTTCATCCTGAAGCCCGAGAGTGATCTTTGCTGTGAATCAACTGGGTCTCAACCTCTTGGTTCCTGACAATGACATTGGGGGAAGGCCCCTTGTGAGTTTGGTATCTCTGGCTGCCACTCCTGAATCTTCTGAAGCCGCATTCTCTTTGGTTCCCACAGAATACCACCTTTGGCTGTTACCTTCAGTGTAATATCTAAAATAGATTTAACCCTTCTTCCCTGATATTTTCGTAGGCCAGCCCCATCTCGTCAGCTCTCAGAAGCTAAGCAGGGTCAACCCTGGATAGTACTTGAATGGGAGTCCACCAAGAAAACCCAGGGTCATTACTCAGAGGAAGGTCATAGTACAGGGGTGGTCAAACTGCGGCCCTCCAGATGTCCATGGACTACAATTTCAGTTAGAATGCAATTAGAATGTGAGTCCACCTGTCCTTATAACTAGTGCAGGGGTAGTCAAACTGCACCCCTCCAGATGTCCATGGACTACAATTCCCACGAGCTCTTGGGAATTGTAGTCCATGGACATCTGGAGGGACGCAGTTTGACCACCCCTGCCATAGTACATCAGCACACCACTTCTCAATGTCTCTTGCCTTGAAAAGCCTATAAGGCTGCCATAAGTGGGCTGTGACTTGATGGCACTTGATGATGATGACTTGATGATCCATCGATCAGACTTTGAATGTACATCTGCACACACTTGTATGTGAGGGAAACTGCTAGCATCTCCACTTCCTGTTTTCCATCTGCACAACAGTCTGCAGACTGGGCAGGCTCACAAGGAAACTAAATCCAGCAAGTCTCTCCCCATCAAAGTATCAAATGTTACAGTGTGAGCCCAAAGTCCACATGAAACAGATGCATACAGCTTACAGAAAAGAAAAAGGAAAGCACAGCTGCTTACTTCCTCAAAAACCTCAGAGCATCTTCCTACCTTGAGTTGCTAATTCCCACCTGGAAGGAGACTGGGGAGGGTGGGGTATAGCAATGGGGAAATATGCATTAAAAAAAATTAGTGGGCATTGTGGGATCTTTAAAGCATGAAGAAAGGAGATTGGCTGCCTGGCTTGATTGACAGGTGGAAAAGAATCACATATAAACCACGTTGCTCTCTTCCGCCATTTCAAGCAGGTGATGTCGAGGGTGAGAAGTACGAAAAAGTGGCAGAGAAGAGCAAGACGGGGAAAATGTGAGGAGGAGCCGGGAGGCGCGATTATATCATAGAATCATAGAATCATAGAGTTGGAAGGGGCCATACAGGCCATCTAGTCCAACCCACTGCTCAACGCAGGATCAGCCCTAAGCATCCTAAAGCATCCAAGAAAAGTGTGTATCCAACCTTTGCTTGAAGACTGCCAGTATATTTCGCGTTACATAATGCTATTTTTACAGATGTGCAGAAATGCCCTTAAAGACAGCAGGAGAGTCTGAATCAGAGAGCCATTCTTACAGGCATTCAAATTCTCCATCTTCCTGCTGTCCCACTATACAACTCAGCCTTTCACTGATATCATCCCATCGCTCAAACATCCTTCTGAACAGTAAAACTGCTGCTTTGCTCCTCCATCTAAGTTTTGTTTTCTGATTCTCAAAAAAAAAAAGAAGTTATGATCCCAATGAGAGATTAGGAGAAACAACCAGAACTCCTCAAACCACAAGCTGAAAAACAATTGCATGAAACAGTCAACCAGATTTTAACTATAGAAAACAGCCGGAGTCCAGCAGCAACTTAAAGTCTAACACAATTTGTGGCAGGGGAGGGACTTTTGTGTGTCACTGGTCATTGCTTCCAATACAGCTAGAATGTGGTAGATCAAGATGGGGGGCCCTGTTAGAAAAGAGTCAGGAGTAACTGCAATGCACAATTTGTGGCTGGGGAGGAGCTTTCTTGACTCACTTCTTCCGATGCAGTTAGAATGTGAGTCCATCTACCCTTATAACTAGTGCAGGGGTAGTCAAACTGCGGCCCTCCAGATGTCCATGGAGCATTCGCTGGCAGGGGCTCTTGGGAATTGTAGTCCATGGACATCTGGAGAGCCGCAGTCTGACTACCCCTGAACTAGAGAACAGAGTGATTTCAGAGGCCAAAGGACAAAAGCATTGTTAGTCTTTAGGATTTATGCCAATAAAGGTACTCTTTAGGATGCTATTGGACTTTTGCTCTTTTCTACTGCGACAGGTAGACAAACACAGCTGCCCATCTTGATCTACCCACACCTTAACTGCCCTGACCTGGGAAGCCCAGGGCTCCCAATCTCATCAAAACTCAGAAACTAAGCAAGGTCAGCCCTGGCTAGTACTTCGAAGGGTGAGGAATCATAGAATCATAGAATCATAGAGTTGGAAGGGGCCATACAAGCCATCTAGTCCAACCCCCTACTCAACGCAGGGTCAGCCCTAAACATCCTAAAGCATCCAAGAAAAGTGTGTATCCAACCTTTGCTTGAAGACTGCCAGTGAGGGGGAGCTCACCACCTCCTTAGGCAGCCTATTCCACTGCTGAACTACTCTGACTGTGAAATTGTTTTCCTGATATCTAGCCTAATCAAGGCAGGAAATGGGCAAACCACTTCTGAACATCTCCTGCCTTGAAAACCCAACAGAAGTGTCACAATAAATCAGTTGTGACTTAGTAGGAAAAGTGTACCCCACTTTTTACTCTCTGAAGGAATCTCAAAGCAGTTTACAATCACCTACTTTTCTAATGGGCCTCTTTGTGGTAAGGCAGCAGACATGCAGTCTGAAAGCTCTGCCCATGAGGCTGGGAGTTCAATCCCCAGCAGCTGGGTCAAGGTTGACTCAGCCTTCCATCCTTCCAGGGTCGGTAAAATGAGTACCCAGCTTGCTGGGGGGTAAACGGTAATGACTGGGGAAAGCACTGGCAAACGACCAAGTATTGAGTCTGCCATGAAAATGCTAGAAGGCGTCACCCCAAAAGTCAGAAATGACTCAGTGCTTGCACAGGGGATACCTATATCTTTACCTTTTTACCTTTCTTCTCTCCACAACCTGTGAGGTAGGTGAGGCTGAGAAAGCTCTCAGAGAACTGAGACTTGCCCAAGGTCACCCAGCATGCTTCATGTGGAGAAGGAGTGGGGAATCAGAGATGGTCCTACAGATTAGAGGTTGCCGCTATGAACCACTACACCAAGCTGGACCTGGGTGGGGGGGGGGATTGTTGTCTATGTGGATGTTCTGCTCAAGAAAGCAGCATGCAGATGAAGGGTCCAAATCCAGCCAGGGATTTGTATTAAGGCTTGCATATAGTCCAATCACAAGACTCCAGTAAGGGCCAGTCAGGTGCCTTGGCGGGCCAGCTCAAATGTGTATAAGATCCATGAATTCACGTGTTTACTGTTCGGCATTTCTCGCTGGAGTTGGTGTTAATAAAGAGCTGATGGTTCTCGAAGAAATCTGGGTCTGCTGAACCCACAGACCTCGCAAAAAATCATGATGCTGTAGGAAGCATGGGTACCTACAAAACTACCCCAAAAAACCATTAATCGCAAACATTCCGGTATGTCATTCTAGTAGACGGCAAAGAGGTCAAACTCCTAAGAAGGGTTAAAGTGAATGGAAAAATCCCTTAAACGCCCCCCCCCCCAAAAGGCCCACTGAAAGAGGCTTTCTCCAGCCCATTTACCACTCCCTTAACAAAAGGGAACCCACCCTGATTTTCCAAATGCACTTGCTCAGCCCTGCCCATGACAGCTTTATTTCAAGGGTGCGTTAAGTGCCTCCTAATGAAAGACAAGTTGGGGGGAGAGTTCTTTGCCCACAAATGTTTGATCTTTCCCCACCCTGCTCCCTGGAGTAAAAGGGGATCAAAGGAACCTCTTTACAGAAACAGAAAGTGTAGGTTTGGTTTGGAATGGAGAGGTCCCACCTGCCTGGGCAATTAGAGACCTCCTTGGGAAGGCAGGAAGAGGCAGCTCCTGTTACTGGGGAGAGGCAGCAGAGCAAACCATGACGTCCAACCTTTGGGCTTGTTGCAGGTATTTTACACCTCAGCCCTGCAAGCTCTGGACAAAGGACACTGTTTCAATCACTAGCTGGCCCCTTCCCACAAAATGCCAGCAGGAACGTGCAGTAGCCTTCACACTGAGCTTCTTTATACTTTTAAGCTTGAATTCATTCTCACTGTTGTTGTGGTGGGGGGGGGTTGCTCACTTTGGGGGGTGTTGTTCCCTGGGTGGGTGGTCCGCTGCTCTGCTCTGGTTTGCTGCTGTTGTGGCTTGCTGCTGTTGTGGCCTGGGGGGCACTGCCTGTTGTGCTTGGTTCTTCTTGGGGTGCCCAATTAGGTTTGGTGGGCCTCCAGGTCCAGGCTGGCATCCCTAGACTACTAGCGGTGCTGTGAGATTCCGCCGCCCCCAAACAGGCACCTCCCTCCTCTCCAGGGGAACTCAGGCAAGCTCTGTGTGGGATTCAGTATGTCTCCAGTTCTCACCTGGAGGCTGGCACCCAAGCATTGCTTGGTCGGGCAGCCACAGCTGTTCCCTGCAGTATCTCTTTTCTCCAGGGGAGGTGATGGGAATGGGAACTGTCTGAAGATGCCTACAGGGTGGCATCTGCATGCTTGACCTAAGAGTGAGAGTCCCCGCCATAGACTCTCTGTTCTGATCATACATTCTCACAATGGCCCATTATGTCCTATGGTGAAGATCAGAATAGAGAAACCCCAGGTTGCTTGACAGTCCTGGAAGGGTTTCCTGAATGAGTGGAAGTTAATTAATTTTAAAAATATATTTTTAATTTGTTTAACAGTTATTGGGTGATATGATATCAGCCTTTTGCAGCCTTTTTATTGTTGAGAAACCCCTCAAACATTCTTCAGGCTTCGAGAAGTGGAGCAACCGTGCAAAATCTGGTGGAGAAGCAGAGCTGTGGTATTCTTTAAAAATATAAATATTAATGAACTCCCACCCATTCAGGAAACCCTTCCAGTGGCATAAAGAAACCCCAGGATTTCACAAAACCCTGATTGAGAAACCCTTCTTTATATGGTCATATTGACCTGCCCCCCCCCTCAAAATGGCCCCTGATGGACCTGGAGGGAGTGGGAAAGGGAGGGACCCCCGGTGGGCGTGACCCCAGCTCTGCTTCCCAACCCTATTCTGCATGATGGTGCCACTTCTGGGGTTTCTCAAAGCCTGGAGAATGTTTCAGGGGGTTTTCAATGGTACAAAGGTTGAGAAAGGCTGAATTAGCCTTTCTATACAAATTTTGTCCCTCTTAATAAAACAATTTTATCCTTTTAAGCAGCCTGGTGCTTGTATCATCTTTGCATATTTGAACCCTGCCAACTAAGAGCCCCCCCCCCCCCGCCTGGGGGTTTGGGGTAGGGCTGCTGGACCCAATCCTTGGGTGCCATGTAGCCATGCATGCTGAATTCCAAGAAGGAACGCCGCCAGATTGTCAGTGCAGATTGTCAAGCAGACCTTAAGCGGTCGCCGCACCTGCTGGTCATTCTCCTTTGGGACTTCAGGTGGTGCTGAAAGGGGAGCCAGTTTACTCCTTGTAGGATCAACGAAAGATCGCTGAGAGTCCCGTTCAAATACAGTTGACAAAGGATCGGTTTGTTTTAGCGTGGCTGGTTCCTTATTGTTAAGGTTTGCTATCCTCCGTATTAAGCTGAAAACACATTTCAACTCTGGAAAATAAGATCCACCGTGTTGGCTGGAGAGCACCTGGAGATCTGGGGATGGAGCCTGCAGAGGTCCCCTCTGAACAGTGGCCAGGGGGACCAGGCAACCCTATCCCCAGACTCGATGCCAGAACACAACAGTTCCTTTTGTGCTAACCCAGGGACTTCAGTGGGGTACGATACCCAAGAGTCCCCCCACCAAAGTATCCATGTTCTCAAGGGGAACTAACTGACCTCTGTAGTCTGGAGATGAGCTGTAATTCCGGGGGATTCGCTGGCAGGGGCTCATGGGAATTGTAGTCCATGAACATCTGGAGGATCATAGGTTGACTACCCCTGATATAGAGAGCTGGGTTTGTTTCCCTACTCCTCCTCCACATGCAGCCAGCTGAGTGATCTTCAACCAGTCACAGTCCTGATGGAGCTGTTTTTCTAGAGCAATTCTCTCAGGGCTCTCCCAGCCACACTTGGCTCACAGGATGTCTGTTGTGGGTAGAGGCAGGGGAGGCCAATTTTTGAGACTACTTCAGGTAGTGAAACTGGGGTGTAAAAAACAAGGGTGTTTCCGCACAACGACCAATGTTGCCAATTGGTTCCACAAAGCGGAAACGCTATTTTTAAAAGTGCAATCTCAGCGATACGCATAGCTGCTTTTTTAGTGGAATCCAGTAGCGTTTCATTCGTTTCCCACAGGCTTCCGGTCTCGCAAAAATGTGCTTTGTCCCGTCCCTGGCCGTCAATCAAACAAACAGCCAATGGGTGGTTGTTATCATGCTCCAGGAAAGCCCCTTTCCCTTTAAGCACAGTTAAAAAAAAAAAAAACATTGCAATGTATACGCGTTAATTCGTTGCAACGGAGAGACCCATCTAGCTGACAGCTGGCATGTGAGCTGGCGATTCATTGTTACTACGCTCCCCCGAGTGAAAAGAAAAATTCCCCCTCCCCCCGTGCACGGGTGCGATTTTCGGCCGAAAATAAAGGGAACTTGCAAATGGGGCTGTGTTGTGCTTGGTGACTTGAGGGGAGCTTTAAAGACTTCTGTGGAGGGACTGTAGCCGGAGAAGCCTCGCTGGGTGAATCAAGCCTCGCTGGTTCGTTGCTTTCTGCTCGCTCCGAGAAAAAAAAAATGGCGTTCGCTTCGCCGGAAGTTTGGATGAGAGAGCCAGGGGGAGGGACTTGGAACCACAACAATGGGTACACACAGGTCTTTTTCGCTAGTGTTGCAGATTGTTTGCAAGAGTGTAGCGCTTTTTGGAGGGTGAATCCACTTTTCCCGATTTCCCTTTAAGCGCTACAACGAATAGCTTTTTACGGGACTATTTCAGGAGTGTGGCAGATTGTGTGCGACGTCTTGCGGAACTGCAAATTAGTAGGGTTTACAATTTGCAAGCCTTCTGCTACATTAAAGTCGTGCAGAATGGCCCCAACTCTTCTTCAAATAGAAAAAAAGAAAAAAGTCTGGACCTCTGGCCCCAAGGATTTTGGGGGGAATGTGATTATCCAGCTCGCTGACCCCAGAGTCTATTCTCATTAGCTAATTAAATTAGTAAATTGTTTCCTCGGGTGCAGTGTGTTAGCCCAACAGCTGGCTGTATCCGCTCCACCAAGGAGAGAATACAAACTATCAAGCTGAGAGCCAGTTTGGTGTAGTGGTTAGGAGTGCGGACTTGTAATCTGGCATGCCAGGTTCGATTCTGCGCTCCCCCACATGCAACCAGCTGGGTGACCTTGGGCTCGCCACGGCACTGATAAAACTGTTCTGACCGGGCAGTGATATCAGGGCTCTCTCAGCCTCACCCACCCCACAGGGTGTCTGTTGTGGGGGGAGAAATGGGAAGGCGGCTGTAAGCCGCTTTGAGCCTCCTTCGGGTAGGGAAAAGCGGCATATAAGAACCAACTCTTCTTCTTCTTCTTTTTTTTCCCCCTTCCATTAGCAATTACAGTCACATCACAAGAAAGTTAAAAGAAGAGCTGATTTTTTTATACTCCGCTTTTCTCTACCCAAAGGAGGCTCAAAGCGGCTTACAATCACTTTCCCTTCCTCTCCCCACAACAGACACCCTGTGAGGGAGGTGAGGCTGAGAGAGCTCTGACAGACCAGCTCTACAAGAACAGCTCCAACAGGACTGTGACTGGCCCAAGGTCACCCAGCTGGCTGCATGTGGAGGAGGAGTGGGGAATCAAACCCAGCTCTCCAGATTAGAGGTCACCGCTCTTAACCACTGTCCCCAGTGAGCCCAGTGACACCTTTAAGATCAACAAAGGTTTATCCTGGGTATAAGATTCCATGTGCTGCTTCAGACCAACATCTAAATCTATAGTCATGCCACATTTCTTCCAGCTGAATGGGTCCAGATCTAAAATTCAGCGGCAAGTATGAAACTATGTGCATGGAGTTGGGGGGGGGGGGATTTAAAAAAAAAGATTCTTCTTTCTGGGGTCACCAGGACCAGGAAATTCACATTCCGTTCAGTGTCCCTGCAATTTTTTCTCATTTGGGCCAGCATCCAAGGAAGCAGAGCAAAACAGGGCAAGATGGTAGCTGGAAGATGGTCGCTACACTTCAGGAACTGCTTGCACAGTGTGTGTTTTTGCTCATCTAGTCTGGCCAGGCGACCACAGCCAAGAGAAAAGAGAGTTGTAGCTTTGCAAATGACAGGAAGACAGCCAGTTTCCCAATCAACAAGGCAAGAAGCACATTTAGGATCTTCAGCTAATTGGACAGAATCTTGCAATTCCAGCCAATAGAATCGCTCAGATACCTGGAAAAAAAGCTCTGCCTTCCTAACCAGCAACGCCACCATCTGCTCTGGGCTTAATATCCATCTCATTATCCCTATGCATCCCTCTGGGCATCGAGTCAGGACAAAACATGCACACGTGAAACTGCCTTACACGAAATCAGACCCTTGGGCCATCAAGGTCCATACTGCCTAGTCAAGCTGGCGGCAAGTCTCCAGGTCTCACGAAGAGGCCTTTCACATCACCTCCTGTCTCATCATTTTAACTGGAGATGTTGGGGATTGAACCTGGGGCCTTCTGCATGCCAAGCAGAGACTCTTCCACAGAGCCACAACCCCTATCAAATCACAGGGACAAAAATCTGCCTTACAGTGAATCAGACTTTTGGGCACACGGGCTTTCTAGGACAGGGGTAGTCAAACTGCGGCCCTCCAGATGTCCATGGACTACAATTCCCATTCGCTGGCAGGGGCTCATGGGAATTGTACTCCATGAACATCTGGAGGGCCGCAGTTTGACTACCCCTGCTCTAGGATCTCAGGCAGAAGTCTTTCAAATCACCTACTACTTGGTCCTGTTAGCGGTCAGACCCCTCCTCACTAGGGATAGCAGTCCCCAGATGGGGCCTGGGAATCTCCTGGAATTATAGCTCACCTCCACAGGTAATGATCCTCTGTTGGCTGAAGTTAAACTATGAGCCCTTCTTGAAGATAGGGACAACATGTGCCCGCCTCCAATCTTCCGGCATTTCACGTGTTCTCCAAGAATTGTCAAAAATAATGGACAGAGGCTCAGAAATTACATCTGCAAGTGCTTTTAGTACCCTTGGATGCAGTTCATCTGGCTCAGAAGATTTGGTTTCATTTAGGTGTTTATTGACTGACCCTACAGTGATCCCAGGCCACAATACCCATCCCTCATCACGTGAAATGATTTGATTTGAGCACGATTCCCCGCAAGAGAAGACTGAGAAGTAGGAACTGAGCAATTCAGCCCCCTCTTCATCACCTGTTACACCTGGTTCCTGCAATGGTCCTGCCATGTCCCTATTCCGTTTCTTACTTTAAATAAAACTGAAGAACCCTTGTTGTTTTTAGCATTTCTTGCTAGCCTAAGCTTTAGCTTTTCTTGCACTCTCCCTACCAGCATGGGTTAATTGTTTATATTCCTCCTTGGTCACAAGGTCCTCCTTCTATTTTCTAAATGAGTCTTTTTTATTATTCAATTCTTTTGAAAGCTGTTTATGGAGCTATCCTGGTTTCTTTAGGTTCCCCCCAGTTTTCTTTCTCGAGGGAATTGTCTGTGATTGTGCCTTCTGTATTTCACTTTTGAGAAAGTCCCTATCTTCTTGGACTCCCATCTCCTTAAATTTTTCTGTCCACGGGATTCTACCCAACATAACTTTAAGTTTGTTACAATTTGTTCTCCTGAAGCCCAGCCTGTATGTGTGACAACGTACAGCTTTTCTCTTCCTCAAGATCATAAAGTCCAAAATCATCTGGTCATTTCTATGAAGTACACCCATAACTTTTACCTGGTCAACCTGTTATTCCCTGTTGGTGAGAATCAAGTGGAAAAAAGTAGACCCCTGGTTCCACTTTCTGGGAAATGAAGTTGTCAGCAATACAAGTCAATAATTTATTGGACGTTTCATTTCTTTTTTTTAAATTAATTTTTATTAATACAGAAAAAAAGTTACATAGAAATTACAGAACAGCAAATGCAAATGAGAAAAATAGCAAGAAAAAAAAAGAAAAAGAAGATCATTTTAAAAAGACCTCCAACTGTACTTACAAAGAAAAAATAATTCTCAACCTTTTTTTGCCTATATCTAAACTTTTGTTGTATTACAATATCAAATGTCTCAATTCCTCAATTACATTTCATTTCAAGCAGAGCTGGACTTCCAACAGATCTTCCATGAAATCTCCCATGACCACTAGGTCCTGTCTCTCTGAGAAATTTGTAATCTGGTCTAAGAGCATCTCAGCCAAGTCTTCTGCCTGGCCTGGTGGTCTATAGCTGTCAAGTGCTGACAAAACTCACAACAAAACTTCTATGGAAAGAAAGCTTGTTCTAGTCACTATAACTCAAGAAGTCAAATCTGCCAAACAACAGTACTACAAGCACTTATCAATACAATTCTCCCGCCCAAAACTTGAGTGCTCCCAGTGGAGGGATGCCCCCTCTCCCAGGTGCCATCCCAGGCTTCCTGCCAGAGGTGTTGAAATTCGCGCGGCCTTGAGCCAGCCAGCGCCAGCTAGTTGATAAAGCCTTTAGCAGGCACTGCAGGGTCCTTGTTACAATGTTTCTCAGGAAGGGGGGGAGAATATGCAGAGCGGACAACCAGGGATCAAAGCAAACAAATCAAAGCAGGCAACTACAAAGCACGGTTACATGGGAACAGTGAATAGACATGGGTTACACGGATAAGGTACAATATGCAACAGGCAAAGCAAGATGGAGTCACCCAGGTTCATTGAACAGAGATCATGGCAGAGAACAGGGACTGATCCTGACATTAGCAGACCCCCACCATCAAACCACTATTATTTCCTACTCTTTTTATTTTTACCCAAAGACTCTCAGCTGAACGCATGCTCAGACACATATATTTCCTCTCAAGTATATATATTCTTAACATATAGTGCAACTCCTCCCCCCTTCTTTATTTGCCTTCCCTTTTAAATAAGTTGTACCCTTCAATCCTATTATTCCAATTGTGAGAATTATCCCACCAGGTTTCTGTAATGCCTATAAGATCATAGTCCCGTTCCTTTATGAGGACTTCTAATTCTTCCGGCTTGTTTCCCAAATTCCGTGCATTAGTGTAGAGACATTGTAATCCTTCATATGAGTACCCCAGGCTTTTAGTTTTTGAATTTTCTTTTAAGTTAATAGTTCCCTGCATACGTGCCATTCCCTTTAAATCTGCAGTGTTCCCATCTACAGTTATCTTCATCGAACTAGGCTTTGAATGTACGTCTTGCTCCCCCTTTGGACTTAGTTTAAAGCCCTCTTCACCAGGTCCGCAAGACTCTTTGCAAAGACATTTCCTCCCACCTTCATGAGGTGCAAACCATCTCCCGATAGAAGGGCATGATCATGGTAGCGTGATCTATGGTCCAAAAGCCCAAAACTTTCCCAATGTCACCAATGACATAGCCAGTCGTTTATCTGCATTATTTTTCTTTCCCTTTTTATGGCTTAGGTGTTTCTAGACAGATGCCTAGAAACACCCTTCCTTTAATATCATGCTAAATATTAATTTGCAACACACTGCCTAGCTGAAATTGACAGTGAAATAGATGTAATTTATATTTTGAGTGTAAATTGTGCTGTCTGTCTCAAACATGGGTGCCAGCCAGATGTCAGTCGCCAGGGCACACCTGAGCAGTCAGTTTCAAATTTGTGGGAACAGAGAGGCTGATTCACTAATGGGTCCCTCCCCACCGGACAACAGGTCTTCTCAGGAATTAGCAGCTGATCTTGTCACTTTCTCAATCTCACTGTCAAGACATCTGCTCACCGCAATTAACAATCTTTAGCACCATGCCAAACCTAACAGCCTTCCACAAGGTAATCAAGGGGTTGTCAAGAAATCTTTTACACCAAGAATTCTCCAAAGGGAACATAATTATTGGCTTCGTTTATCTCCTGGGAAGCCATTGACGTTTCTCCTAGAGGTTTCTTCTGGACAAACCTGTTTCCCAGAGTCATAGTAAAGAATACCAAAGTCCATTCCGCACAGATTCTTTGTAGCAGGAGTTTGGCAAATTGAAATCGCTACAAAAATGTGGTTATGTACAACGTTGTTGACAATCTGCAACACTCCTGAAACCGATCCGCAAAAAGCGCTTCGTTGTAGCGCTTTCAGGGAAATCCCAAAAAGTGGATTCACCCTCCGGAAAACATTACACTCTTGCAACCAATCTGCAACACTAGCGGAAAAGTTCTGTGCATTACCATTGTTGTGGTTTCAGCAAAGTCCCTCACCCTGGCTCTCTCCTCTGATCTTCCGGCGAAGCGATCGCCATTTTTTTTTCTCGGAGGGAGCAGAGATCAACGCACCGGCGAGCCTTCATTTACCCAACGAGGCTTCCCCACCTGCAATCCCTCCCCAGAGCTGTTTTAAGTCACCAAGCACCACACAGCCCCGTTTGCTAGTTTATTTTCCCTTTATTTTTCCCTTTATTTTTGGCCGAAAATCGTGCCCATGCGGTGTCAGGATTGTAGAATCTCTGTCATAAATTAGCCTGAGTTCCTCCATGTCAGTTATATTACTTTATTGGACCTGGCGCCTGCTTGCTCCAGGCCTTGTAGTTTTCCTAGCTATAAAAATGAGTAGTGATGTTATGTTAACCTTATCTTGTTGTGGGCTCACGGGATTGTTGTCACCTCTTCAAGGTTGTGAGAATGAAATCCTGTTTATGTTACACATATGTCTTTTCTCTCCTTTTCTCTCCTGCCCCCTCCCTTGGGAACTGTCAAGTTTTGGGCGGGAGAAATGTATTGATAAGCTGGGGAAAATCTGGCCTCTGGTCAGAATTGACTTCTCAGTCTCTTGCGTATAGTACTAATCAATAAAGCTCTTTATTAAGAAGTTTGTTGTGAGTTTCCTGTACGTTTGACATTAAGTCAATTCTCACAACTCCTTTCACCTGCCATCATGCAGGGCGAAGGAAATACTTTCACTGAGCAAGGAGAGGGCCTGGATTGGGACCTCTCCCAGGGCGACGGTGCCGGTGTAGGACCGTACAGCTCGGGCATGCTCAGGGCCGTGACAGGAGCAACTCCTGGGCCCGAGGATTTTTTGGAAAGGCACGTCACCGAACGCAGGCGTTTATCGAAGTATGACCGACCAACTGGGGACGAGCAGTGGCCGGATAATCTTGGAATGCCTAGCTATGGGCTGGAGCCCGCCGGTGAGACACAGGACCTGCAGTACAAGCTGGACAGGGTGACCAACTGGCTGCAGGACCTCTCGGGTCGGTTGGATCTGGAGGAGCAACGCCGCACACAACGCCTGCTGCGAGAGGTGCACGGCGGAGGTGCCCGCGAACCCAGTGGTCGAAGATCGGGAGGTCTGCTCACCCTGCGGGAACGCGAGACGGCCGCGATGCAAGCAGCTGCGGAGGCCGAGGCGGCGGCCCTGGCAAGGGTGCAGAGGGAGGACGAAGACGAGGATCGCGAAGGCGCCGGGGGCGGCGGAGCGGCAGAAGGAGCCGGAGCAGCGGACGGCGCGGGGGCAGCGGACGGAGCAGCGGCGGCGGCAGCGAACGTTGCAGGAGCCGAAGCGGCGGCGGCGGCACGAGAGGCGGCGGTGGCGGCCGCGCGAGCTGCGGAGGCAGCAAGGGCTGCAGCGGAGGCGAGAGCGGCGGCAGGATTGGGACGAGGCATCGGCCGTGGGGGGAGAATCCCGGCCCAGGCGGATTGGGGTCCGGGACGCCTACCTCCTCACCTCCGTGGAGTGGAAATGCGGAACACCTACAAATTCAAGGCTAAGTTTTCGGGGGACCCCGCAGCCTTTCCCACGTTCCTGGTGCATCTCCAAGCCTACATGATGGACATGGGGTTTACTTTTCACGACGACGCCGAGCGCGTCAGGTTTGTGGGGGAAGCCCTGGAGGGCAAGGCAGCAAAGTGGTTCCTGGACTTGTACCGTTACAACCCACGAGCCATCCGCAATTATAACCATTTCCTGCGTTCCATGCGCCAGATGTATGTGGAGCCATTTGAGAGGGAGACCGCGGAGAAAAAGCTCAAAGCCCTGAAGCAAGGGAAATTGTCGGTGGTCGAGTACGCCAGAGAATTTAAAGAGCTTGCCTCCTCGGTGCCGGACTGGACCGAGCCCCAACGCGTGCTAGCGTTCGTGGGGGGTCTCTCGCCCGACTTGTCCAGCAAATGCCTGCTGTTAGACGACCCGCTCACGGTCGACGGATGGATCCAACTGGCCGGAGAGATGGAGAATCGTCTGGAGAGGGCTGCAGTGTTCCAGGGACTGGTGGGGAAGGCCGGAGCGAAAACCTCTACCCCCGCGAAAGTCAAGCCGAAAGCAAAGTTGGAGCCGACTGAGCGCACTCGGCGCATGGAGAAAGGGCTGTGCCTGGGATGTGGCCAAGCCGGTCACTTCCTCGCTCAATGCCCCTCAAAGACGGTGACCGGGTCAAAAGCTACTGGCAGTTCCCCGGCGAAAGCCCAACCCGCCAAGAAAACCGCCCCGAAGAAAAGTGCCAAGTCTCTACTGGTGCCGGTGGTCGCAGCATCAACAGTGGAAGACTCGGAGGAGGGCAGCGGTCCGGATGGCGAGGATCAAGTTGAGGAGCAGTCGGGAAACGAAGACGGTCTGCTGTAAAGGCGCCCCGCCAGCAGGCCGCCAATAGGGGCAAACGCGTGGTGAGTGATTCCCCCTTGATACTACTACCTGCCACTCTCTCCAATCCCAAATCCGGGAAGAAGGTGGGGGTCCGGTGCATTGTGGATTCAGGGTGCACCCAATCCTTAGTAAGCCCAGCACTGGCCGAGACTCTGGGGGTGGGCAAGGTACCTTTGGGGGAACCCCTGCCAATCACCCAACTAGATGGGAAGTGCGCTCCCGGGGGGGAAGCCACGGTGAAGACGCGTCCCATGGACTTGGACGTTAAGAAACACTGGGAGCAGATCCAACCACTGGTAGCGCCCCACTCTGCATTCCCATGTGTGTTGGGGCTGGATTGGTTGAGGGAACATGATCCCACGGTAAAGTGGAAAGAAGGGACCGTGGAATTCACCTCCCCGGGTTGCAAGCAACACGCGCGGCCTCAACCCCCCCTGGACAAGGGGGTAGTGGCAGCGTTGGGATCCGTGGGGGAAGGGACTCTCCCTCCGGAGTACCGGGACTTTGCTGATGTGTTCGCGGAATCTGAGTGCAACCAGCTTCCCCCTCACCGAAAGACTGACTGTGCCATTGAACTAAAGAAAGGAGAGTCGCTCCCGAAAGCCAAACTCTATTCAATGAGCCCGAGGGAGATGGCTGAACTCAGGGAGTTCTTGGACAAAAATCTTGCCCGGGGGTTCATCAGACCCGCTATGTCACCCCTGGCGGCCCCGGTTCTTTTCGTGAAAAAGAAAGATGGGTCCTTGCGCCTTTGCACGGACTACCGGGGTCTGAATGCTGTTTCTACTTGTAATGCCTACCCGCTGCCTTTGATAAAAGACTTGCTTGGTCACTTGGGGAGGGCGCGGATTTTCACAAAACTGGACTTGAGGGAGGCTTACTACCGGGTCCGGATAAAAAAGGGTCACGAATATTTGACTGCTTTTAACACCCCCCTGGGGCAATTTGAGTACACCATAATGCCGTTCGGCCTCGCCGGCGCTCCGGGCGTGTTCATGAATATGATCAATGAAATTATGCATGATTTATTGTATCAGGGGGTGTTGGTGTACATTGATGATATTTTGGTGTATTCTGAAAATGTTGAGAGTCATGCAGATTTGGTCCGTGAAGTACTCCGCCGTCTGCGGAAGCACCAATTGTTTGCCAAACTTTCAAAATGTGAGTTCCACCGAGATGCGGTGGAATTTTTGGGCTTCCGGGTGTCCCAAGCAGGGGTTGAAATGGACCCGGGCAAGGTGCGGGATTTGTTGGCTTGGGAACCCCCTCGCACAAGGAGGCAGTTGCAAAGTTTCCTAGGATTTGCACATTTTTACAGAACGTTCATTCCCAGTTTCGCCAAGGTGGCTTTGCCTCTTACTGACTTGTTAAAGACGAAACAGGGGGGGAAGGCAGCGAGCCGCCCCGGTGCGCCGCTCCAGTGGACCCCCCAGTGTCAGGACGCTTTTGAGAGGTTGAAACTACTGTTTACCTCTGAGCCGGTGCTGGCCCATGCCGACCCCACCAAGCAATTCACCGTGCAAGTAGATTCTTCGGATGTAGCAATGGGGGCCGTAATCCTTCAGGAGGGGGGGGATGGGAAGTTACACCCACTGGCCTATTTGTCAAAAAAGTTCTCCGGGGCTGAAAGAAACTGGGCGATTTGGGAGAAAGAGGCGGCTGCAGTGAAATTGGCCTTATCCACCTGGAGGCATTGGTTGGAAGGGTCCACAGTCCCCTTTGTTGTATGGACGGACCACAAAAACCTCCAGGCGCTCAAGCAGCCCCGCTCGCTCTCAGCGAAACAGATGCGGTGGGCGGAGTTTTTCTCTCGGTTCAACTTCTCCCTCAAGCATCTGCCGGGCAAAATGAACTTTTTGGCGGACGCCCTGTCGCGCCTGCCCCAGTACAACAGCAAGCGCGACCCATTGGTGGATACAGTTTTTACCCCCGCCCAGCTGGGCATGGCAGCGGTGACGCGCAGCCAGGCAAAGCCTGGAACGTCTATTCCTGGGAGCTGGGTCCAAAAGGAGGTGTTACAGGACTCTGAATTCCACTCCCTCCGGCCAGACCTGACTGAGAAAGGGGGGTTGTTTTTCAAAGGCGAGCGGCTTTTTGTCCCCGCAGCGGCGCGCGGGGACGTTTTAAAACTTTGTCACGATGCAAAAACCGCTGGACATTTTGGGTTTGTGAAAACCTTGCACCTGATCCGGAGACATTACTGGTGGCCAACTCTGCGCAAGGATGTGGAAAAATATGTGCAAGGGTGCCCCACTTGCATCGTCTCTAAACCAGCAGGTGGGAAGAAAAAGGGATTGTTGCAGCCCCAACCCACCCCCTCCCGTCCGTGGACTGATGTCACAATGGACTTTATCACAGACCTGCCTCCCAGCCAGGGGAAGACTGTCATTTGGGTGGTGGTGGACGCTTTTTCCAAACAAGCCCATTTCATCCCTTGCGCTGGCTTGCCTTCTGCGGCCAAGTTGGCTTCATTGTTCGTGACCCACATACTACGGCTGCACGGGATCCCGGGGCGCCTGCTAACGGATTGGGGCCCCCAGTTCGTTGCCAAGTTCTGGCGGGAGCTCTTGAGACTGTTGGGGGTGGAGCAAGCCCTCACATCGGGCTATCACCCGGAGTCTAATGGCCAGACTGAAAGGGTGAATCAGATCCTTGAACGATACTTGCGCTGTTTTATCAACCACCAGCAGGATGACTGGGTTGCCCTGTTGCCACTAGCTGAATTTGCCTACAATAATGGGGCCCATTCTTCCACGGGTGTGTCCCCCTTTAAGGTGGTGTACGGGACTGATTTAGTGGCTGCTCCCACCTGGGAGCTGAATTCTCCCGAAGCTCCCGATGTCAATAAGTGGGCCGAGACAATTAGTGCAGGGTGGCCAACGATAGTTGCTTGCCTCAAAGACGCGAAACAAGCTTATAAAACCCAGGCAGACAAAAAAAGGGCACCTGCGCCCGTATGGAATGTGGGAGACTTGGCCTATTTGTCCACCAAGAACTTACGTTGCCAACAAAAATCAAAGAAACTTGGTCCCAAATATGTGGGGCCCTTCAAGGTTGTGAAACTGATTAATGCTGTAACTGTGGAACTAGCTTTGCCGAAAACTTACAGGAATGTGCATCCGGTTTTTCATTCCAGCCTGCTGCGGAGAGCCCCTGCCCAGGATGAGTGGCACCCCCCTCCAGCTACACCAGTGCCGATTTACATCGATAAAGACACCCACTATGAGGTCAACCAGATTCTGGACTCTCGTGTGCACAAGGGTTGTCTCCAATATTTGGTTGACTGGAAGGATTTCCCTTCAGGAGACAAAGAATGGGTTGAGGCTGTAAACGTGAAGGCGCCCCGCCTTCTCCGGGCTTTCCATCGTGCTTTCCCGGACTGCCCCCGTCCTGTAGATGCCGGCTAGGTGGGGGAGGGAAGTTAATTTTAGTGCGGAGGGATGTCAGGATTGTAGAATCTCTTGTCATAAATTAGCCTGAGTTCCTCCATGTCAGTTATATTACTTTATTGGACCTGGCGCCTGCTTGCTCCAGGCCTTGTAGTTTTCCTAGCTATAAAAATGAGTAGTGATGTTATGTTAACCTTATCTTGTTGTGGGCTCACGGGATTGTTGTCACCTCTTCAAGGTTGTGAGAATGAAATCCTGTTTATGTTACACATATGTCTTTTCTCTCCTTTTCTCTCCTGCCCCCTCCCTTGGGAACTGTCAAGTTTTGGGCGGGAGAAATGTATTGATAAGCTGGGGCAAATCTGGCCTCTGGTCAGAATTGACTTCTCAGTCTCTTGCGTATAGTACTAATCAATAAAGCTCTTTATTAAGAAGTTTGTTGTGAGTTTCCTGTACGTTTGACATGCGGGGGGGTGTATTTTTTTTTTACTTGGGGAGAGTAAACGGCAGCTCAAATGCCACCTGCTAGCTAGATTGGTCTCTCCGTTGCAACGAATCAACGCAGATTCATTGCAATGTGTGTGTGTTTTTTTAAACCTGCCTTAAAGGGAAAGGGGCTTTTTGGGAGCATGATAACGGCCACCCATTGGCTGCTCGTTTGATTGATGGCCAGGGGCAGGACAAAGCTCAGCAATATCGCTTCCTGGCTAGCGATTTTTGCCGAGACCGGAAACCTGTGGGAAATGATAGAAACGCAACTGGATTCCACTACAAAGGCAGGTATACATATCGACGAATTCCCCTATTTAAAATGGCGTTTTTTCATTCCGCAACCAATTTGCAACATAGATCCTGGTGCAGAATGGGCCCCAAAATCTCTTCAACACATTATTTTAGGGGCTCCTATGTCCGCTTTGCCACAGGGGACACTTTCCCCTATAAAACATGAGCATCTAGCCCCAATCATGTGCCTGCACCATACATATACTACCTACGTGTGTGCAGGTCCTCCTCCTCCTCCTCCTCTCCGTGAAACACTGGTCATTTTGCTGCTGAATCCATGGACAATACTTCATGTTGTGATCGGTAAATATCACCTCCTCCAAATACTCTCTATTTTCACCCCTTATTTTCTTAGCCAGTCTTGTATGTTTGTTTTTCTGGGTTTGTGTTTATTTGTTGTACCCCTTTTAATTCCTCTAAATAAAATGCATTCCATTTTTTACATCAGACTTGTTTCTTTTAACTCTAACAGAACTCTAAGATCCCAAGTTTCCCCCTTTTGCTATGTCTCCATAGTTAATTTTACTAACTAATATTAGGAGACCTGCAGTTTGGGGAAGAATCCTGCTAACTAGATATGCTGGTGATTGTACCTGAGATCTTCTGCCATGCCAAGCAAATACTCTATCACTGGGCCACAGCCCCTAAAATTGGAGAGAGAGTTGATCTGCAAGCTGGCCATTCCTTCTGTTCTGGTTGCCCCTTCTTCAGCTTCTCCTGGAAGGAAGACCCACACACACACTAGTAGCAAGGAGTTCTGCAAGCTACTTTCTAGCTCTCCAGCCATGCCAGATGCTCAGGACTCGGCAGAGCAGAAAGTGGCTCCAACTCCTGCAGAGCAGAAGGTGGCATTTGCTGGCAGGGGCTCATGGGAATTGTAGTTCATGAACATCTGAAGGACCACAGGTTGACTTCCCCTGCTTTAAGGGAAGTTCAGCAGTGGAATAGGCTGCCTAAGGAGGTGGTGAGCTCCCCCTCACTGGCAGTCTTCAAGCAGAGGTTGGATACACACTTTTCTTGGATGCTTTAGGATGCTTTGGGTTGATCCTGCGTTGAGCAGGGGGTTGGACTAGATTGCCTGCATGGCCCCTTCCAACTCTATGATTCTATGATTCTATGATATGGCACATCCAAAATGGTGTATCCTCCCCTTCTCCTCCTTTCTCTCTCCACGGGCTCCTAAGAGGATAGAAGTCCAACTAAGTCTGCCATCAGTTGCAGCACGCAAACAACTGTGGTGCCAGCTGTTGGCCAGGAAATTTCTGGAGGTTTGGAAGTGGATCCTGATGTGGGGCCATTTGAGAAGGGGAGGCACCTAATGGATGTAGAACATCACAGAGGTTTATTTATTGGCTTACGTCTTTTAGGTCCCACCTTTCTCCCAACAGGGATCCAAAGCAAGCTGGCATAATTATCCTCTCCTCCAAATTGCCCTCACAACCACCCTGTAAGGTAGTTTAGGTAGAGCGTGTGTAATTGGCCAAAAGTCTTCCAGCAAGCTTCCGAGGCAGGGCTGGGGTTCAAACCTGGGTGTAAACTGCACGGAGCTTTTATTCCAACCCCAAGTCGATTCAGTCCCTGCCCTCTACACAGAATGCAATTTCCGTTTTGTTTTGGGGCGATTTAAATTTTCCTTCTGCAGCAAGAAGGATTGATCCGGAGTGACCCTACCTTTATTGTGCAATATCTTGGAGTGCTTTTAATGCTCAATATATTTTAAAATCGCATTGTTTTGAATCTGGGCTCTCCTCCGTGGTAGGGAACTCATGATTGGCCACAAGTGGTCATGTGATAAGCCTGCCTTAAAGGAGAAGCCCCTAATTTCTCTCAACTTCTGTTGGATTTTTTTTTCTGCCTTCTTCGATCCTCTTACCCACCCCCCTTCAAGAAAAGAAAGAATTTTTTCCTCCCTCCTCTGTCTTCTTGGATCCTCTCCCCCTTCAAGAAAACAGAGAAAGAGTCTCCATTTGCCCCCCCCTCTTCTGAGCCTCCCTAACCACGTGCAGAAGACTTTCCTGTTTCAATGGGGAGGGGGTGAGGGGAAGACCTGAGTTCAAAGCGATCTGAATTCAACAGGATTGACAATGGAATAAAGAAAGTAAGTGCAGACTCTGTCCTGGTTTCCTGGATCCTTATGCAAGATCTATAGTGCACATGATTCAACAGCATATATAAAGAATAGCCAGCAAGGAGCACCAGAGGAGATATGTAGTTAACATCTTTAGACTAAGAACATCCTGGTATTTTTAATACCTCCAGTATCCTGATTGGCTCAATTGGAGACTTCCTGTTCCTTTGAGCACACTTCCTCCTTGCCTGCCTCCAGAACAGGCTGGATAAACAGAACAGTTTGACGTGACTCTCTCTCCCTTTCCTCCTCTCTCTCCTCTCCCTATACAAAGTTGCTTCTTTTCACAATAAAACTCTTTTATTCTTTTAAGCAGATTGCCCTACGCCTATTTGCATATTTAAAATCTGCCTACAGATCCAACCCCCTACACCAGGGGTAGTCAAAACTGCGGCCTTCCAGATGTCCATGGACTACAATTCCCATGAGACCCTGCCAGCGAATGCTGGCAGGGGCTCATGGGAATTGTAGTCCATGGACATCTGGAAGTCTGCAGTTTGACTACCTCTGCCCTACACAATGCAGGCTCTCCAAACGAACCTTTGATGAATCAAGAGGGGCCCAAATGGGAAATAAAGAACTTCTTGCCACATGGCTGTCAGATTTGGGGAAAGTTTCACAAACGTATTGCGAATGTATTCACCGGGATTGTTCGTTCACAACTGGCAACGTTTTCACCTAGCAACAATCTTTTCAACTTAAGTACACAACATACCGTTTTCTGCCTTCAGCCGCTTTCCCCCTGCCCAGCATCCAGACTTTCTCCTCTGAACAATCCATCCAAATGACCTCAATGCCCCCCCAAAAACGCTGCCCCTTTTTTGTCCGACTAACAATCGGTGATGATGTTAGCACAGCTTGTGAATGCCACCACACAAACAAAGACCAATGGGCTCACTTTGTTCTAAAAAAAAGGAGGAGGTCTGGCTACTTTGCTCGAGAACACATGAAGAGACACGCTGTGAAATTATCAGATCAACAGTTCCAAATTCTGACACGTTTCTACAGTATAATTTAGAGGGGAGGGTTCGGTTTGACTCTGTGATTCAACAATGCCAAGCTTGTCTGTAACGGGAGGAGTACAATTATGCCGAAGGGCTGCACAGCCAGAATTTTTAAAATAAAAATTGCTGGTGAAATTTTAGATCTGAAATTATTTCCACCCCAGGCTGATGTTCTGCTCTTTTATAAATATATATATATACGTCTCCAAGCCAGATACAAAAACACTTTAAAATCCGGAACACCACTGTAGTTAATATTTGTAACATAAATAAAATGCGAAAAGGGTGGTGGGAGGAGCTGGGCCTCATCACATACCTGATTTGCCTTCCATCCAATGAACGACCAAACAGGTAGCTTGTCCCACCCTGGCTGCATCCCCATCCAGTGCCAGACTTCTCTACTCGACTGGCTGCTAGAGTAAGTCAGCCAGGGAGCATGAGCTGGGAGGAAGGGAGGAGGGCCTGGGGCCACGATTGGTGGCCTCCAGAAGGTTGGCCAGCTGGGGAACAGGGCCTGGCAGGGAATGGGGATGAGCCCTGGCTTCACTGGCACATGGGGGGCAAGGAAGCCATGACCCCTGCCAGTGCTCCCCGCGCCCCTCCAGACCTTGGCAGGCCTGCCTGGTTCAGGGGGGAGAGAAATCTAGTGCCCGTTGTATTTTTTCTACAGTGGACTTTTCTGCTAGTAACATGTTATTAAAAAACAGCCCTAGGTAAAGTAGTTCCAAAATTATGCTGTGTCACAGTCAGGTGTGCACGTATGTATACATATGTGTGTGTGCACACGTGTGTGTGTAAAAGGTAAAGGTATCCCCTGTGCAAGCACCGGGTCATGTCTGACCCTTGGGGTGACGCCCTCCAGCGTTTTCATGGCAGACTCAATACGGGGTGGTTTGCCAGTGCCTTCCCCAGTCCTTACCGTTTACCGCCCAGCAAGCTGGATACTCATTTTACCGACCTCGGAAGGATGGAAGGCTGAGTCAACCTTGAGCCGGCTACTGGGATTGAACTCCCAGCCTCATGGTCAGAGCTTCAGACAGAATGACAGCTGCCTTACCACCCTGTACCACAAGAGGTTCATGTGTGTGTGTGTGTGTGTGTGTGTGTGTCACACACACATATATATACACAAATATATATACACACACATACACAAGTTCATATATATATATATATATATGAACAAACTGCAGATGCCACAAATGACGACTTATGAGCAATGCTTTCTATTCTTCTCCGAAGAACATAGCGCAATAAAAATCCTCTGCCAAAAATAACCCAAGCTCTGTGCCAGGAAAAACTGGATTTGATTCCTTCCAGCCATTGTGCAAATTAAGTCCCATTTCAGATATTTGCTTATTTTTTTCTCTCCTAGGTAACCCTGCAATATGGATTCAGATGGGTAGCCATGTCAGTCTGAAGCAACAGAACAAAGTTTTAATTTGGTTTCAGAGCAAAGTTTAGTTCACTTCTAAGAGTGCTTGCATGCTAAAGCATATGCCCCAAACCCTCTCTCAGCCTCCCCTCCCTCACAGGGTGTCTGTTGTAGGGAGAGGAAAGGGAAGGCGACTGTAAGCCACTTTGAGACTCCTTTGGGTAGAGAAAAGCAGCATATAAGAACCAGCTCTTAAACTTGCCAGTCTTAAAAGAGCCACTGGACTCAAACTTTGTTCTAATATGTAATATGTCATTCTGCAGAAGAGTGGAAGAAGTACCAAGTCCAGGTGAAGAATTCAACAGCCTGAATGTTTCAGTGCCCTTCAGAACTCTTCATTCAAGATGTGTAACTCTGCACCTGAACTCTGTGCTTCTTCCGCTATTAGGCAGTGTCACCCTAACAAGGTACAAAAGTCCAGAAATGGCACTTAACAGCAAATTCAAGGCTAGATGTGAAATATATTCAAGGGGTTCTGTGGGGCACTCAGACATTCAGGACACTGACCCAAATGCACCCAAATGCTGTACTTTTACTGCTGTTCCACAGAATTATATATCTTTAGCCAGGATGCCATAAAAGGTAGATCAATCAGGGCCATTCCGCACAAGGATCAATGTTGCCAATTGGTTTCACAAAGCGGAAACGCTATTTTAAATAGCGGAATCTCGGCGTTCCGCATACCTGCATTTGTAGTGGAATCCAGTAGCGTTTCATTTTTCCCCACAGGTTTCGGGTCTCGCAGGAATCGCTAGAAAGGAAGTGATTTTTTTCTGTGCTTGTTCCCGCACCTGGCCGTCAATCAAACGGAACAGCCAATGGGCGGTTGTTGTAATGCTCCCGAAAAGCCCCTTTCCCTTTAAGCACAGTCAAAAACACACACACACACACATTGCAACAACTATGCCTTCATTCCTCGCAACGTAGAGACCCATCTAGCTGGTGTGTGAGCTGGCGAGTCATCGTTACTACGCACCCCCGAGTGGAAAAAAAATACCCCCCCGCACGGGCGCAATTTTTGGCCGAAATTAAAGGGAACTGGCAAACAGGGGGCTGTGTTGTGCTTGGGGACTTAGGGGAGCTTTAAAGCAGTTCTGTGGAGAGACTGTAGCCGGAGAAGCCTCGCTGGGTGAATCAAGCCTCGCTGGTTCGTTGTTTTCTGCTCGCTCTGAGAAAAAAAATGGCGATCGCTTTGCCGGAAGTTCAGAGGAGAGAGCCAGGGGGAGGGACTTTGTTGCAACCGCTACATTGAGAACGCACAGGTCTTTTTCACAAGTGTTGCAGGTTGTTGGCAAGAGTGTAGCGATTTTCTGAGGGTGAATCCACTTTTCCCGATTCCCTGGAAATCGCTACAACAAAGCAATTTTGGCACTAATATTGCAGGAGTGTTGCAGATTGCTCACGACGTCGTGCGGAACGTAGTTTTAGTGGCGAAAACAAAATGTAATACTGTGTCGTCTGGAGATCAGCTGTAATAGTGGAAGATCTCCAGGTGCCACATGGAGGTTGGCAACCTAGGTACATCATTGAGTCCAACCTACAAAGCAGCTATTTTATTCGGGGAAACTGATTCCTCTAGTCCGGAGATGAGCATTAGTTCTGAGAGACTGCAAGTTGGCATCCCTACTCAGTAGACCAGGTTCTCTCAACCAGGGTTTTGTCGAGCCCTGGGGTTCCTTGACTGCCCTGGAAGGGTTTTTAACTCACCCCCCCCCTCCCAAAATGGCCAATGATGGGCCTGGAGGGGGTGGGAAGGGGAGGAGCCCTGGGTGGGCATGGACACGGCTCGCTCCCCTTCCAAGGGTTCTTGAAACCTGAATAATGTTTCAGGGGTTTCTCAACGATAAAAAGGCTGAGAAAGGCTATAGCAGAACAAAGTCTGAGTTTAATTCTGGGTATAAACTTTCATCTGGCAAAGTGTGCATGGACACAGATGCTTGTACCCAGAATTAAATTATATTGGTCTTTAAGGTGCCCCTCGATTCGGACTTTGTTCTGCTACTTCAGACCTACATGGCAACCCACCCGAATCTATCCCTAGCAGTGTGCTCTTCCCAATATATAAAAGCTTGTCACACTGTTTAACAGAGGATCAGACTTAAGCTGGAAATCAAATCAGACTTAAGCTGGAGAGCCAGCTTTGTGTCATGGTTAAGAGTGGCAGCTTCTAATCAGGCAAGCTGGGTTTTATTCCTGCTCCCCCACATGCAGCCAGCTGGGTGACCTTGGGTTCGCCACAGCACTGATAAAGCTGTTCTGACCGAGCAGTGATATCAGGGCTCTCTCAGCCTCACCCACCTCACAGGGTGTCTGTTGTGGGGAAGGCGAATGTAAGCTGCTTTGAGACTCCTTTGGGTAGAGAAAAGCGGCATATAAGAACCAACTCTTCTTCTTCTAAAAGATCTGAGCGCTCCTGACCAATTTCCTATTACAATACAGGATTTTAATATACAGTAGAACAGAAGGGACAACATACGTCCGTTTCTGCATGTCTGCACTTATGCTGATTTTAAAATCAGAGTCCAGTAGCACCTTTAAAATCAACAAAGATTTATTCAGGGCGTGAGCTTTCGAGTGCAAGCACTCTTCGTCAGACTATGATTTTAAAAGAAACCAAAAGTGACATTTAAAAGGAAGAGCAAAATGGGAGGGAAAAGTGACTTGTGGATCGTTAGACAGTTGTTCAACCTTCAGATTACCCAAATGCTCAGTCGTTCTCAGCTCCACCAGGGAGAAAACAGGAGGGGTGTGTGCTCTGACACTGAAAAGCTAACAAATATTTCCTTTTCACTGCCCACTATCTTTCTGCACCTTTGCATAATGGACTTCCCCTCAACACCACTGAACACATTCATGTCTTCACCCTCTATATCAAAGTCCGCCTAGGCTTCATTGAGGAGCTGTTAGCACCTAGATGCAAGAGATAATTTGGTGAATGGGCTCTGCAGACAACCTGCCTTTATTATGAGATGCTTAAATGCAATCTGGGCGATGACCCCTCCCTCCTCTGCTCCAGCCCCCCTTTAAGTCAAACAAACATGGCAAACCAATTAGCAGGTAGATAACAAAGAGGGCTTACATTTTAAACCGAGCCATTCTCCGAGGGGGTGGGCAGGGCAGGGGAATGCCTCAAAACAGTGAATTGCACATGCCAGAATCACAAAAGCTTTCCGGGGGTTGTTGGTTCACTGGAAGGTGCCAGTGCTTTGACTGTTGCACCTTGCGCTAACATTTCAATGTGTTGGCTTCCTTATTAGCTCTCTTGCAGGCAAGGAACAAGGTGTCATGTTAGAAGTAAATGACTTCTATCATTCTATCATCATGACTTCTGTCATTCTAAAGCAGGGGCAGTCAAACTGCGGCCCTCCAGATGTCCATGGACTACAATTCCCATGAGCCCCTGCCAGCATTCGCTGGCAGGGGCTCATGGGAATTGTAGTCCATGGACATCTGGAGGGCTGCAGTTTGACTACCCCTGTCCTAAAGGATCTTTCCCCTTCCATCTAGGGAGGCTCACCTGTGTTGTCCAAGTCACAAATTATTTTTATTGTTACTACGATCACCATCATATTTATCATCATCGTCAAGCCTGAATTCTCTTTAGAACCGAAATTCCAAGCCAGGGGTCTCTGGACCCCTGGGGGTCCGCAAGAGCTTTGGAGGGGGTCCGTGGCCTTTCACCTCCTGCCTTCATGAACCAGCCAGAGCTGGGGAATCAGCCGCTTCTATGGCTCCCCCTCCTGAATATGAGTGAATTCTTGCGTGGTTTCTGCACCTGGGAGGGGACAGAGTCTGCACAGCTACTCCCATCTTAAACTACTACCTGCCTCCGCCCCCCCCCCCCCAGTCCTCCTCAAGCCTGCCTGTTAACTCAGGTGGTGAAGTAATTTTTAGTGGCATGGCATTTCTGGGAGTTCTGTGGTGGGGAAGTGTGGCCAGCTGACATCACTTCTGGGAATACTCGCAGTCTGAAAATTATTTCAGGGGCTCCTCCTCGGTCAAAACATGGGGAAAGGCTGCCCTGGAAGCTCAAATGTCTAAATTGAGGCTCTTGTGCCTTGGTCACATTATGAGAAGACAATCGCCGCTGCAAAAGACAATACTGTGGGGGGAGTTGAAGACAGCAGGAAAACAGGGAGACCCCACAGGGGATGGATTCAGGTGGGTCTGAAGCAGCATAATAAATGAGCCCAGAGCACCTTTCGGATCGACCAAGTTCTATTCAAGGGACAGGTTTTAATGTTCATGCACAGAATCATAGAGTTGAAAGGGACCTCCTGGGTCATCTAGTCCAACCCCCTGCACCATGCAGGACACTCACAACCCCATCGCCCATCCACTTCTACAAACATAAAAATGGATTGACACCATCTAGGAAGCCAGGGCTGTTAACAATAAACCATTTCCGAAGTCATCAATTCATAGGGTCACCTTAAAGCAGGCTTTCTCAACCAGGCTTTCATGAAACCCCAGGGCAGGGGTAGTCAAACTGCGGCCCTCCAGATATCCACATGGACTACAATTCCCATCAGCCTCTGCCAGCGAATTGTAATCCAAATGCTTGCAGGGGGTCATGGGAATTGTAGTCCATGGACATCTGGAAGACCACAGGTTGACTACCCCTGATCTAAACAACAGCAAGGGTATGGACGACACAGATCTGAAAACAGAAATCTCAAACAGAGCTGAAACAAAGGACAACCTTTTAAATATGATACATTAGCCCTGGCCCTGATAGCCCAGCCAAATCTGATCCTGTCAGAACTCAGAAGCTAAGCAAGGCCAACCCAGGCTAGTATTTGGATGGGAGACCTCGTAGGATCTGGGTGGTAGTTCCTCCAGAACACCAGGGGTCATGACACAGAGGCAGACAATGGCAAACTAACTCTGAATGTCCCTAGGTCGGCTGCCAACCCTTGGATCTCCTGGCTGTGCTATACACGTGTCATACAATGAATAAATGATAAATGATAAATGATATTAAGCCACTATTAAGTGGCTTAATAGAAACTCCTTCATCTTGAGTATACTTACCATAGTTGGTGACAATACAGGTAACAGAACCTGTTCCTTTATCACTGCATCTTTATGACCATTTCACTACCTTACCTTCCTATTTACCTGTGCTAAAAGCTCTCTTAAATAATTCCAGACTGCACAGCTTGAGGAAATCCAAAAGCCTTCCTAACCTCATTAGGAAAGCCATTCTGTAAGGGGGGAGAGCACAATAGAGCACACAAGAATTGCTTTTTTCCCCATTTGCAGGATGGTACCTGCAGAAGGTACAGCTGGGATGAGCAAAGCTGTTGTGGTGGGGCATCAGCTGGGAGGCGGTCCTGCAGATATGAGTAAGGCCATGAATGGCTTAGGATGTGAAAGTACCTTGAAACCGAGCTCAGTAATTGATGGGCAGCCATTGGCAACATGGTGACCGTGAAGAGGTGGGATCCCACCAACATTTCTTGCCAGTACTCAAGATGGAGTCACCTTGTCACCCCAACTCTGAGTCAATATTTAGTCATACCACGTAAAAAAGGAACTAGTGATCAAGGACAGTGTTATGTCTGTGGGCATTTGGACACTGATACAAATGAGGGCTTCTGCCCGCCAAGGAACTAACCAATCAAAGGAACCTGATCGCTTTGCTAGAGCCAATCAGATTGCTCTGCTTAGGGCCACTCGGATTGCTTCGCTTAGGGGCCAATCGGATTGCTCTGCTTAATGGCCAATTGGATTGCTTAGATTGCTCCTCTAGGGCCAATCAGATTGCTCTGCTTAGAGCCAATCAGAGGCAGCAGCTGGCTGCCTGAAAGGTATAAAAGTGCATGGGTTTGCCTGTTTTTCTCTGTTCAGTATTTGGAGTCTGTTGCGGGAGTTGCTAAATAAAAGGAGCTGTTCTGAAGAATTGGAGTCTGTGATTAATGGTTTACCAGTTAACCAGCATGCCCTGCAGCCTGAGAGATCTACCCAGCAACTGCTGACAAAACCAGACTACTTTTTTCCTATTGGTGGAATATCCCCCACTCAGAGTCAATTGTAGCCCTTGCTCAGGATACTGTACCCCCATCCTTCCCTTCAGGCCTGCTGTGAAGGAAGCCTCTAGCCTCAACTGACTGAAGAGAGGAATGCATGCGTTTCTCCCTCTCTTTCTCTGACTGTGTCATGCTGAGGGGCAGCCTGAGTGATGCAGGTGTGTCTGTGGGCCACTTACAGTTTTCTAGAGCCCATTCCAACAAAACCGCTGAAGTGATATCACACCTCCCTATGAATTGTTAGAAATGGTTTTACCTTGGGGTTTTCAGCAATTCCTACAGGAAACTGACGTCACTTCCAGGTTTTCCCAAAAGAGGTGTCCCAGCAATGACCCATCATCTCCACTCTGCCATGGAAGCTTGCTGGGAGACATTGGGGCTATCACACATATCACACACTCAGCCTATCCTACCTCACAGGATTGTTGTGAGGAAAAGATGGGAGAAGAGAATGATGGGAAGTGTTTTCTCACTAGGAGAAAGGCATCCTAGACATAAAGCGGATAAATCAATAAATAATGCTTCACCAGGACCGATTATGCATGGTCTGGAATGCCCATGATGGCAGCAACAGGGCTTTTGGGGAAAATCCCCGATTATGCATGACATTGCCTCCATCTGAGGCCTGGCCCGACACAGGCCCTCAGAAGACCCACGTTAAGAAAACACGGATTCTTCTGCGGGCCAGCATCCACCACGGGTGCAGGCGAGGCCTAGGTCGGGCTAGGTCGGGCTAGCCCTGTGCATAGTTGGAAGAGCTGGAGGGGAGCATGCCCCTGATCCCCCCTGCCGCCGATGCTATGACTTCCAGCCCCGCGTTGCATGTGTAGGGCCAATGCGTTGGTGCAGCCAGCTTGGGCCAGGGGAGCCCCTCCCCCATGCATAAATGGGGAACGGTGGAGCTTTTTGCCCCGCCGCAACAGAACGGCAGCATCCCGGCATAGATGCTGCCGTGCATAATGGGTCCAGCTGAATTCTGGCATTTCAAGCCTTTCCTTTGCTTCTCCTTTAGAAACTCCTTGGTACAAAATCGTAATAAGGCACATGGTTTAAACTTAGGGGACGTAAGGGCCTAAACAAATTTTGCAACTGCCATTGTAAATTTAAGGTCCCTATCACCATATTTGTTTGTTTGTTTATTGCAGGGGTATTCAAACTGCATGAGCCTCTTGTGGCGCAGAGTGGTAAGGCAGCCGTCTGAAAGCTTTGCCCATGAGGTTGGGAGTTCAACCCCAGCAGCCGGCTCAAGGTTGACTCAGCCTTCCATCCTTCCGAGGTCGGTAAAATGAGTACCCAGCTTGCTGGGGGGTAAACGGTAATGACTGGGGAAGGCACTGGCAAACCACCCCGTATTGAGTCTGCCATGAAAACGCTAGAGGGCGTCACCCCAAGGGTCAGACATGACTCAGTGCTTGCACAAGGGATACCTTTACCTTTACCTTTATTCAAACTGCGGCCCTCCAGATGTCCGTGGACTACAATTCCCAGGAGCCCCTGCCAGCGAATGCTCCTGGGAATTGTAGTCCACGGACATCTGGAGGGCCGCAGTTTGACTACCCCTGGTTTATTGTTTGATTTGTATACTGCCCCTCTTGGACTGGCCATTTCAGGGCTGTGAAACTCAAGAAAATACATGACATTTGAACAATAAATAATACATAATAAGAAACATCCTAAATTCAAGTTACTACTAAATGGAAAGTTTAAAAATGTTGCCTGCTGCTGTTGTCTGTTTGGTGCTGCAACATAAGAGCAACTAAGTCGTGAGGAATAGGAGGGGCAGGGGGACATGTGGGAATGGGGGGATGAGGGGAGGTAGGCCCAGTTTGGTGTATAGTTTAGTTCCAGGTTCATGCTTCTCATTGGTCTCAAAAAAAAGGTATTATCTCAGATTCTGTAATGCTGCAGCTCTGGGTTGGAAATCCCTGGAGATTTGGGAGGTGGAGCCTGGGTGTGCCAGGAACTCCAGGGGGGTATAATGCCACAATACACCCCCCCCCCTCCAGTGTAGCCATTTCCCCCGGGGAACACAATAGTGTTGCCAGCTCTGGGTTGAGAAATATCTGGAGATCTGGGGGGTGTAGCCTGGAGAGCGCAAGGTTTGGGGAGGGGAGTGCCTAATGCCACGGAGTGCCTAATGCCTAATCATAGTGCCTAATGCCATGGAGTCCACCTTCCAAAGATACCACTTTCTCCAGTTAAACTGAGCCCTGTCACCTGGAGATGAGTTGAAATTGCAGGAGATCACCAGCCACCACCTGGAGGTGGCAACGCGAAGGGAGATCCAAACAGTGGCTCCAATTAATGAAGTTCCAGTCTCAACACATGACTTTGCCTTTCTATTATATCATTTTGGTGCTGTAATAAAAATGCAAAGTCATATGTTGAATTTTATTAATGTGAGCCACTTTTCAGATCTTCCTTCTCGTCATGTTCTCTGGATCCAACCTGAACTCTTCATTGGATTTGCCACCTGGAGGCTGACAGCTCTAGCTGGCAACCCTACTTACCCCCCACAGGTGTTGGGATATGCAAGATCTGCAACGTGCGTAACTGAGCAGAATTTAAAGGGTGTCCTGCAGGGGGCATCAGAGGAGATGTATATTTAGCATAAATAGGCATCTTAATGATCTTCATGTTATCTCCTCCAGTGTCCTGTTTCGGGTTGCGCCCTCCGGCGCGCTTCAGCCACTTTGGCGAGTCCCAAAGCTAAAGGCAGGCAGCCTGCGCCGCGGAGAGGAGGGGAGGGGCATCGGCGGCGTACCATGCATGGTACAGAGGCGTACCATGCATACCATGCAGGTGCAGAGCTTTGCACTTATGTGTGGGCACTGGCTGGCACCCCTCCCTCCATGGCACTGGCCACCTCAGGCTTTGGTGCTTGCAGGAGCACGCAACCCTAATCCTGATTGGATCAACAGAATACTTCCTTCCTTTTGAGAACATTTCCTCCCCGCTTGCCTCCAGAGCAGCAGTTGAACAGAAGAACAACTGCAGACAACAGCTATCTAGATCTCTTTCTCTCTCCCTCTGTCTATACATAGCTGCTTCCCTTCTGAATGAAACCTATTTTATTCTTAAAGTGGACTGGTGCTCCTCCTTCTCTGCATATTCAAACTCTTTCAACAGCAATTTCCACCCCTCAAATCTCCAGATATTTCCCAAACGGGAGTTGGCAACACTGTCCTGCCATGACATGTCACGCCCACACCAGAAATCAATATGTTAGCAAGCTAGAACTCTCCTCTTCTTAAGACTTCCAACACCAAGCCTAACTTCTTTTCTGCAGCAACAAATGCAAAAAGGGTTTAATCCATTTTCTTTATTTAGGGAAATCTCGGCTTTTAAGCACAGGGCCTGCAATAAAATAAGGCATTTTATAAATTACCTCCATGCCTTATGTTGAAGGGCATTCCTTAAATGCGAACTGCAATTACCTCCCAGCACAGAAATGGCTTGCAGATGAGGCATTACTGTTACAGCTCTGATTACTGTGAATTCATACTGACTTACACTTCCCCAAGAAACTTCCTTTTTTCTCTGCTAAAAGGCTACGAGCAGAACAAGAATAAACAGAGCTTTAATATGTGATGGATCTCCTTGATCAAAGCACCTTCATCATTAGATCTACGCAACGTTTAAAATGAGGATGACGTAACAAGGCTAAGATCCAAGCGTAAACATGAAAGGTCCCCATAACACAGTTGGCACATCGTTCAAGCAGGTTATAAGTGCTATTTCCCCCCCTTTCTCTGTTCAACATGCGCCACGTTTGAAAAGCTTTTAGAATACTTCAGAAGGTCTTCCTGTAGCTGAAATACTTCACATAAAAGGAATTTTTATTCATTCATCTCAGGTTACATCTCAGCCTCTAGCGTGACACATATTGAAAACTTGGGTTTTGGGACGGTGGAGTTGATCTAACAACAGGAGTGAAGCTGAAATACAATATCAGGGTGATGGGTTGGTGTGATGGATCATCTTGTGGCCTGAGAACTCTGCTTGTTCCAATATTGGCAGAAGACCACAGGCAAATGACTCATGTTTCTCCTATTCTTTATACATATACATAGCATACTCTTGCTTGCAGAGATACACTCTTTTGGCACAGTAACACACCTTGCCTAGTAAGATTCCTGCAGAACTATACCAGTGATTTTGAAAGGATGTTTATTCCCTTGCAGAAGGGGAGGGAGAGAGAGACACAGAGAGACAGAGACTATGGCCAAAATCTTCATGGCTTGTGGACTCATATGGGAGGGGCAGCCCTGTAATTACAGCTCAGGGTGTGAAGGGCTTTGGGTTAAATCAGCACCCTGGACTGACCTCAAAAACAGGCAACCATGGTAAACACTTTAAAAGGACCTTATTATGATTAGGGCTGCCAGGTCCCCCCCTGACCCCTCCAGGCTGAAAATTTTTGGAATGGATCCTGGAGAGGACAGGACCTCAGTGGAGTACAGTACCATAGAGCAGGGGTAGTCAACCTGTGGTCCTCCAGATGTCCATGGACTACAATTCCCAGGAGCCCCTGCCAGCATTCGCTGGCAGGGGCTCCTGGGAATTGTAGTCCATGGACATCTGGAGGACCACAGGTTGACTACCCCTGCCATAGAGTCCATCTTCTAAAGCAGGGATTTAAAACAGAGGTTCTGCCCAACTCAAACAAAAGAACCCCAGGGATTCTGCAGCCCAGAGGTTGGCAACTCTAGCAATGCAGTTGTTAATTTAATATGCACCAGTCAAATGTAAGGGGGGATAAGACGTGTCCATTCTGGTGACGTAGGAGGAGAGGAGTGGTCTTGTGACATCACTTCCTGTGATGTGGCAGTGGGACGTGACTTGGTCACATATGGTGGGAGTGTCTGGATGACATCACATCTGGTGGTATGTCTCTTCTGGTGATATGTCTCTTTCCAGGGGCATGGCAGGGAGGCGCGGCCAGATGACTTCATTTCTGGGATGAAATCTAGTCCAACCCCCTGCTCAATGCAGGATCAGCCCAAAGCATCCTAAAGCATCCAAGAAAAGTGTGTATCCAACCTTTGCTTGAAGACTTCCAGTGAGGGGGAGCTCACCACCTCCTTAGGCAGCCTATTCCACTGCTGAACTACTCTGACTGTGAAAATCTTTTTCCTGATATCTAGCCTATATCGTTGGATCAGCATATCAGGAACCAGCCATGTCCGAGAAGGAGTATATAAAAAACTGCTAAATTCCGGTGTGAAAAATTATCCAATAGTCATTATTGGTTGAAACATGTATATTGCACTTTTTCTCATGGTTCAAAGTGACTTACAATAGTATTTGCAAATCTTTTCAGTTAAGAACAAAATAAAATAGCAATACAAATCTCTCTGTATAAAAATGTAAACAATGGTTCTCTATAAAAAGGATAATCTTTAACAATAAAGATAATGTAAAGGTATGAGTCATTGTGACGTGATTCCACTTTTGTGACGTCAGTAAAGAATGCAGGCCTCTGGGCAGCCTGCCTAACCGTGGAGTTGGTGCCTAGTTCCTGTTGCCAAGGGAATGGTTCTCTTTCTGAGGATTTCTCTGAGTCCCTCTCATATCTATATGGGACAGAATGCATGACACTGGGTCACTTCTAATGGGTCAATCTATTATTCATAGTGGGCAATCTGAGGTAATTTCAGAACTAACAAGATGAAGTCTGGAGACACAATGTAGAAGGTTGGATCAACGGTCTATTTAGTGTATGGTGACCGGGGCTCACACGCTGGGTGCCATACTTGATGGGAGAGCACTGGGCCCTATCAGGCCCCTACAAGCAGTGGGAGCCACACACCCGAACTTGCCAGTATCCAATGACACCTGTCCCAGTAGGTGAAGAATGATTCAGTAGTGTATGTGCTGGCCATAGGCCACTTGGCCCCCCAACACTGTGGACCCAAAGCTGGATGCAGTGGCTGCTCACATCGGACGGAGAGATGGCCAACAGCCACCCAGTGTATACCACAAGGTCAAAAAGAAAAGATTCCCCCACCAAACGGTACAAGAGGAAGAGACTCACGGCTTTTTTTCCAGCTGAGAAAAAAGCATTCTTGGCCTCCTTGGTTGCCTACTTCTTCTTCTTCTTTTAAAGACAGGATCAAATAACACTCCAAAAGTTGTTCACCAAGGTTTTTTACCAAGTTGCTCTGGGCAACAGGACCCACCCTATCCAGAGTAGGTACCCCAAGACCTCTAGGACATCGCTGACCAGCATCACCTCCGTCTTGTCCGGATTCAACTTCACTGTGTTCCCCCCGCCCCTGAACCACAACCTTAGACCGAGACAGAAAGTTCTGGGGCTTACTCAGAAACATTTTTAAAAGCTTGCTGTCACTCACCTATTTATTATTATTGTTTATTTGGATGATTTGGATGCTGCCTAACCATAAAGCCTACTCAACATGAGCCAGCCTGGTGTAGTGGTTAGGAGTGCGGACTTCTAATCTGGCGAGCTGCGTTTGATTCCCTGCTCCTCCCCTACATGCAGCCAGCTGTTCTGATGGAGCAGTGATATCAGGGCATGGATCAGCGCAACGAGGTGGATCAAAGGCTGCCAAAGTGGGAAGTGTCCCGGTGGAATGGAGGCGGCCAAAGGCATGCCTAGCCACCCCTCTAACGCAGCTCTCAAAACACACAGATGGGGCCAGATGTATCCCTTATCAGGGCAATTCTGGTTGGTTGGACAGCATCAGAATTCAAGGATAAATACCTTCCCCAACCATTATCACTTCAGTTTTACTTAGAATCATAGGATCCTAGAGTTGGAAGGGACCTCATGGGTCATCTAGTCCAGCCCCATGCACTATGCAGGACACAAAATCCTATCGCTCATCCACTGTTACCTGCCATCCCTTTGAACCTTCACAGAATCAGCCTCTCCGTCAGATGGCTCTCCAGCCTCTGTTTAAAAATTTCCAAAGATGGAGAACCCACCACTTCCCGAGGAAGCCTGTTCCACTGAGGAACCGCTCTAACTGTCAGGAACTTCTTCCGGATGTTTAGACGGAATTTCTTTTGAATTAATTTCATCCCATTGGTTCTGGTCCGTCCCTCTGGGGGGGAATACTTTACTGTATCCTCTGCTACTTCCACTCAGCAGAATTTACTTCTTACAAGGAAGTTTGATGTACAGGACATCAATCTCAGTAGCCTCAGATTCCATATCTATAACTGTGGTCTGGCCCAAGAAGAAGAAAAAGGGTTTTTATCCCCTGCTTTTCACGATTCAAAGGAGCCCCCAGTGACTTACAATCACCTCCCCTTCCTCTCCCCGCAACAGATACCCTGTGAGGTGGGTGAGGCTGAGAGAGCTCTGACAGAACTGCTCTGTGATAACAGCACTAAGAGAACTGTCACTGGCCTGAGGTCATCCAGCTGGCTGCACGTGGAAGAGCAGGGAATCAAACCCGGCTCTCCGGATTAGAGGCCACGGCTCTTAACCACGACACCACGCCAGCCAAATCAAAGCTGGTGCCAAGATTCACTATATCAAGGGAGGCCAAACCGTGGCTCTCCAAATGTTCTTGGACTACAGTTCCCATGAGCCCCTGCCAATTGGCCACCCCTGCTCTGTACATTAGGCCTTTATTGGCATTATGCAGAAAGAGAGTCCAGTTGACAAGATGTATAACAGTAATACATACAGCAAATAAGAATTCAGTTCATACCATCACTACAACTCTGTCGAGCAAACTGAACGCTCTGTAGCAGGGGTAGTCAAACTGTGGCCCTCCAGGTGACCATGGACTACAACTCCCATGAGCCCCTGCCAGCATTCGCTGGCAGGGGCTCATGGGAATTGTAGTCCATGGACATCTGGAGGGCCGCAGTTTGACTACCCCTGCATCTAGCTACCTTCCCCATTCACCCCTGCTCTACCACTTGATGCAGCTAATAACTGGGTAGGGGGGCTGAAAATCAACAAGGAGAGGAAACATTCAGCTGTGATGCCCAGCAAGCCAAATCGCAACCAGATATATCCCTTTTGGATTCCTGAAATTTCATCCCCATATGCAGAGAGCGTGCCGCGTCAAAGAAAAGAGGGGTGATCGCTATGCGTGGTAAATGCTTCAATGCTCCCAGTCCACGGGAACTGAGCTCTGTGGGCAGCAGCCAAAAGGCCCCTCCCAGGGACTAGACGCAGGGCACGTCCCAGGCACTCCAGGCAAAAGGAATTAAAGTTGCAATCCTGGGTGGAAAGGAACAGACTGGCAAGCCCCCCACCCCACCCCCCTCAATCACACAGTGGATGCTTCAGGCAAGGATAACCTCCATTGAACTCTGTGGGGCTGGCTTCTGAGTCAACTTGCCTCTGAAGAAACAGCCTCTGCCAACCACAATCTTGAAGGGACTATTGGACTTTTGGGGAGCGTGACCATGCAAAGGATCGGATCACCCGATTGCTGCATTGTGCTTCTCCCCAGCTCAGCAACCACCAAATGCTTTCCCTTCCCCACATACTGTTCACAGAATCACAGAATCACAGAGTTGGAAGGGGCCATACAGGCCATCTAGTCCAACCCCCTGCTCAATGCTGGATCAGCCCACAGCATCCTAAAGCATCCACGAAAAGTGCGTATCCAACCTTTGCTTGAAGACTGCCAGTTCCCCACATTTGCACAGCCTCAGAAATAAAATTGCACTGTTGTGATATTTTGACAGGCAAGTTCTATAACCTGATGCCAGTCGGGCGAAGGAAAAGCACTTACAATCACACAGATCAGAGAATCTACTGAGAGTCGAGAGATCAGAGAATCTAGAAGCTGTGTTCCCCACCACCACCACCAACACACACACACACCTTTTTAAAGGCATCCGTTTGAATTTAGCACCTGACCCCATCTCTGAGGTGCTTCCCCAGTCACAGCGACCAGCATGCCAAGTATTACAGCCCAGCCGTCACAGATCCGGCGTTTCATATCTTTCAAGCGCATCTTTGTTTCGAACAAAACCCAAAACAGCCGTGGCAACTCTGCGCAAAGGCAGCCTCCTGACCCTGCCTGCAAGTTGAAAGAAGACAGCGTGGATTGCCATTCTGCCAGTGAAGACGACTTATTATTCAACGCGGGTAAGGAATCGACCCAGACTGGACTCTGGTGCCAGTTCAAACATGCAGAACTTGTTTGTCATTTCGGACGGTGCGTTTCCAACAAAATATACACCGGCTGCCCCTATCAGACTTCCCTTCTCCCACTGCACAGCAGTTCAGACAAATCCCCTCCCCTCGAGCTAAAGAATAGTTTCTTGTCAAGCCAATCCATCTCCTCTTCTCGAAGAAAGGAATATCGTAGGCTCCCTTCCCCAGGAGCAAATGTTGCCCATGGAGCTAAGGCAGATCGATTCCCACCCACCCACCCCCCACCCGCCAGCCCACCCTGTCTGCTTGCCCCCTTCTCGACACCAAACAAAACACCACGTTGCATTTCCAAAGGATCGGGAGAGATGCTGCTTCCCTACCTGAGAAGTCAGAAGAACTCTCCGCAAACTTGCCGGAAACTGTCCAGCACATGATCCCTATGAACAAGACAGGGGAGAAGGCAGCGGGCAGGATGTTCATCCTCAGCTACCCTGGACTATCTGTTGTTTTCTTGACAAAAACCTTTTCTCCCGGGCAGTCGAACCCCTTCTCATTGCAGGAAGATCCCCGGGGCTCCCATGGCAGGGACTGATCGCAGCTGGAAAAGCTTGGGAAACCTCTGGCTAAGTTCACACTGAACTCTCTTTCGCTAGGAGGGAAGAGATCCCAGAGTGAGTGAAACGAAGGAGACAAACCTACCTGGTCCTTGGTGGCGTTCCCAGGGTCCTAAAGCCCCATTCTTCCTATCCAGCACGAGAGGGAAAGTTCTGTCAAAGTTTCTCTGTTATGAACTGATGTCTGGAAAACATGGGGGGGGAAGGCCTGTTTCTAACCTGCTTGGTTAGAGCAAGACGATATATTAAAAAAGGAAGCCAGAGTATCGGGAATCCAATGTACCCTATCACCAAAGACACTATAATTTTACGAAGCCATTCCTGCATTGTTTATAACTCAAAATATTGCAATTTGTACAAACAGGATTTATATTCAGAAATTACACGTGTGTTACAAGTTGAACGGCCAAAGTCTTTTGGTTTCAAAAATATTTTGATTGAAGATGCTGAGAAGGGCTGTGGTTGAAGAATATGGCTGTTTATAATTGTTGATTATTGTAGAAAGGGGCGGAGCCATGTAGAACACCCCAGTTCTAGAATTCTTTTTCAAGCCATTCAACAGGAGGAGAAATCCTTCCTTAATTCCATTCAAAACCACCATTCTGGTGTAAATGGTGCCATGCTTTTTTCCAAACATACACACCTATACATTATAAAAACTGAAAACTCTTAGTTATACAACTCACCAACAGGAGGAATAAACCTTCATCGATCTCATTCAGAATATTCTAGCCATAAATATCTGAAAGAAACATAATTGTAGAAACTTAGGCCCATTCCACACAGATTCATTGTAGCAGGAGTGTGGCAAATTGTAATCGCTACTAAAATGCAGTTATGCACAACTTCGTACACAATCTGCCACACTCCTGAAACAGTCCCGCTAGAAGCGCTTCGTTGTAGCGCTTCCAGGGAAATCCTAAAAAGTGGATTCACCCTCTGGAAAGCGCTACACTCTTGCAACCAATCTGCAACACTAGCGAAAAAGTTCTGTGCATTACCATTGTTGCGGTTTCAGCAAAGTCCTTCCCCCTGGCTCTCTCCTCTGATCTTCCGGCGAAGCGATCGCCATTTTTTTTTCTCGGAGCGAACAGAGAGCAACGAACTGGCGAGCCTTCATTCACCCAGCGAGGCTTTCCCGGCTGCAGTCCCTCCACAGGGCTGTTTTAAGTCACCAAGCACCACACAGCCCTGTTTGCTGGTTCCCTTTATTTTTGGCCGAAAATCGCGCCCGTGCACGGGGGGGGGGGTTCACACGGGGGAGCGTGGCAACGATGAAACGGCAGCTCACACACCACCTGCTAGCTAGATGGGTCTCTCTGTCACAACGAATCAATGCAGATTCTTTGCAAGGCGTGTTTTTTAATTTTTAAACCTGCCTTAAAGGGAAAGGGGCTTTTCGGGAGCATGATAACGGCTGCCCATTGGCTGCTCGTTTGATTGACGGCCAGGGGCGGGACAAAGCTTGGCAAATATCGCTTCCTTCCTAGCGATTTTTGCCGAGACCGGAAACCTGTGGGAAACTATTGAAACGCAACTGGATTCCACTACAAAGGCAGGTATGCATAATGACGAATTCCACTATTTTAAATTGCGTTTTTTCTTTCCGTGATCAATTTGCCACATTGATCCTGGTGCGGAATGGGCCTTCCTTTTTACAATGAAAAATGACTTTTTTGGTAAGAAGAAGCTTACTGAAATAAATGCAGGTTTCATGTATAGATGTGGATAATGGCATCACAATTCCATGTGCGTGTCAGTGTAAATCTTGGAAGCTAAGTAGGGTCGGCCCTCATCAATACTTGGACAGGAGACCACCAAAGAACACCGTAGATTCTGCACACAATAGATAATGCACTTTCAATGCACTTTAGAAGTAGATTTTCCTGTTCTGCATAGGAAAATCCAGCTGCCAAAGCACATTGACAGTGCATTAGCCTATGTGTACGGACTCTGCCCTGGTTTCCTACGTAAAGGCAAGCAATTGAAAACTACCTGTGACTTTGTAGGGTGGTGAGGTCTTTCCAGACCATAAGCGGGGATAAGGGTAGATTTGGCAGATTGAGGATGGGGAACTTTTGGAGATTTGGGAGTGAAACCTGGAGAGGAGGGGCACTCTAGTGGAGTACAATGCCAGAGTCCACCCTCCAAAGTTGACATTTTCACCAGGGGAACTACTTATTTATTCACTCATTCATTTAACTATCATATGTCACATGCAATGGGCAAAATCAGTAGCTATGCTTACAATAGAAAATTCTTTACAGACAAAAACTGCCTTGCATTGTTTTTCTAAAAGGAAATTCATCACCTATTTATATTTATTTAGTTATTTATATTTATATTCTTATAACGCCGCTCTCAAATGTCTCGCGACGGTTTACGAAACCCATGAATGCAATAAAACCTCATAAAGGTAAAGGTAAAGGTAAAGGTATCTCCTGTGCAAGCACCGGGTCATGTCTGACCTTTGGGGTGACGCCCTACAGCGTTTTCATGGCAGACTCAATACGGAGTAGTTTGCCATTCCCTTCCCCAGTCATTACCGTTTACCCCCCAGCAAGCTGGGTACTCATTTTACCAACCTCGGACGGATGGAAGGCTGAGTCAACCTTGAGGACGGCTGCTGGGATAGAACTCCCAGCCTCATGGGCAGAGCTTCAGACTGCATGACTGCTGCCTTATCACTCTGCGCCACAAGAGGCTCTTTAAAATCTCATAAAAGCCCATTAAAACATAATTGAAACACAATACAATATCAAGATGAGGGATAATAAATATATAACCCACTCCCCCCCTCATTCCTCTCCCCACAAATATTTATATTTATATGTATTGACTGTCACTCTTGGCCCGGCCAGCTCGAGGCAGTTTACATAAACCATTAAAACAGGGGTAGTCAAACTGCGGCCCTCCAGATGTCCATGGACTACAATTCCCATGAGCCCCTGCCAGCGAACACTGGTAAGGGCTCCTGGGAATTGTAGACCATGGACATCTGGAGGGCCGCAGTTTGACTACCCCTGCATTAAAACCACATAAAACCCCAATACATATACCATAATGGCGGCAAAAAATCTAGCACAACCATCTTCCCGCATCCCCCCTGCCATCTCTTCAACCCTAACACAGCAGTCACCGTTGCCCCAGCGTATGTTCACTGTTAGTGTCTAGCCTAGGGGGCTATAGAGGGAGGGACATGATTTTCCTAGCCCAGCCTCTACCAAACACCTGGTTGAAGAGCTCTGTCTTACAGGTCCTGCAGAACACTGATAGCACTGGCAGGGCCCTCAGCTCTTCTGGGAGTTCAATTCACCAGGTCGGGGCCGGGACGAAGAATGCCCTGGCCCTGGTCAAGGCCATGCATGCCTCCTGGTGACCGGGGATGACCAGCAGATTCATACCCGCAGAGCGAAGAGCCTTGAGGGGGGCATAAGGAGACAAGCGGTCCCTCAGATAAGTAGGGCCTAGGCCGCATACAGCCTTAAAGGTTAAAACCAGAACATTGAACCTGATCTGGAAGCTAACTGGTAACCAATGCAACTGCCTCAACAGAGGCTGGACATGGGCCCTCCAGGATGACCTCAAGAGGCCGCCACATTTGGTACCAATTGCAATTTCTGGGTCAGAGACAAGGGAAAGCCTGCATAGAGGAAGTTACAGAACTCTAGCCTGGAGGTGACAGTAGCATGGATCATTGTGGCCAAGTGTTCTGAGCACAGGTAGGGCAATAGTAGCCTAGTTTGGTGCAGGTGGGAAAAGGCCGGTTGTGCTACCTTCGTGATCTGAGCCTCCATAGATAAGGAGGCATCAAAGATCACCCCCAAATTCTTGGCTGCAGGTGAGGGCATAAGCTGCACCCTGTCCAAGCAGAGGAGGCGCATTTTCTGATACTGTCCCCTTCTATCCAGGCACAAGACCTCTGCCTTGGAGAGGCTGAGTTTCTGACAGCTCTGCCTGAGCCATCCAGACACTGCTTCCGAACATCTGGCAAAAGTTTCCGGGGGAGAGTTCTGCCAGCCGTCCATCTGGAGATAGAGCTAGGTGTCATCTGCATATTGGTGACACCCTAGCCCAGGGGTAGTCAAACTGCGGCCCTCCAGATGTCCATGGACTACAATTCCCAGGAGCCCCTGCCAGCGTTCGCTGGCAGGGGCTCCTGGGAATTGTAGTCCATGGACATCTGGAGGGCCGCAGTTTGACTACCCCTGCCCTAGCCCAAGACCCCATACCAGCTGTGCTAGAGTGCACATATAGACGTTAAAAAGCGTGGGGGAGAGGATCGCCCCTTGCAGCACTCCGCAAGGGAGCACAAAGGGGTCGTATAACTCTTCCCCCATTGCAACCCTCTATGTCCGGTTCTTAAGGAAGGAGATCAGCCACTGTAAGGCTGTCCCCCTAATCCCATCCTGGTGAGGCAGTGGGCTGACAGCTGGTGGCCGACCACATCAAATGCAGTGGACATATCTAAAAGCAGGATAGCCAAAGTGTTCCAATCCGTCTGGCACCAGAGATCATCCCTCAGAGCAACCAGTGCAGTCTCCACCCCATGGCCAGGGCAGAAGCCAGACTGGGCAGAAGCCAGTCCAGGGCCGAAGTTTCCTTCAAGAATGTCAGGAGCTGGTCCGCGGTAGCCCTCTCAACAACCTTTCTCAAGAGTGCAAGATGTGAAACCGGCCGGTGGTGGGGTCCTACGGATATAGCAATGGTATTTTCAGAAGAGGACAAACCACTGCCTCCTTTAGCCCTTCAGGGAACTCGCCTGATGTTAGGGAGAGGTTGACAATCTCCCTCAACCTCCGTAAATTGCCTGATATGAGCAGCCATGACGGACAGGGATCCAGGTGGTAAGTGGTCTTCATTGATCCCAGCAGTTTGTCCAACAATGCCTCCCTATTCTGTACATAGGGCCAACAGGTGAAACTCTCCACCAAAAAAATTAATGTACACAAGTCTGACATAAAAAATCACAGGACTGAAAAACCTGTAGGGGAACACTTCAACCATCCAGGACATTCAATAAGGGACCTCAAAGTAGGTCAAGAACAGACTAGAAAGGGAGTTTGCAGAAATGCAAGTTATTACAACATTCAAAACAATGGAATACCCAGGACTCAACAAGGACATTGGTTTCTTCTCTCACTACATATGCTAACCTCATTCAACTCTTATATCCACATTCCTTACAGTCCCCTTTTCTTTTCATTTTATTTGGGACAATGTGACTGTAATGTGATATAAGTAATATGTAATCTAATTTTGAATCTAACTCTCTGGTTTCAGGACAAGATCACATCTCAGCACAGCTTGTCACTTGCGGGGATTCTTCCACGCTTGGGTGGAGACGGATGGGGCAAGCAACTAATTATTTCTTTTCACAAGTGGGAAAGTGTCTGCCATTAATTACTAACCCTGACAGTTTTATTTCTCCAATGTTTTTGTGAACTACAACTGAACCCAAAAGACTGATTACCTTTTGAAGCAAAGAATTATCATACTGCAAAATTTGGAATTTATGACACAGTTTATTAATTTGCTACTAATTTATTTTCTCCCCATGTCCGTACTCTTAGGATACTTGTTTCATTTAGTCTAACGAAGAGTGCTTACACTCAAAAGCTCACACCCTGAATAAATCTTTGTTGGTCTTAAAGGTGCTACTGGACTCAACTTTTGTTGTGCTACTTCAGACCAACACGGCGACCCATTTGAATCTAGCTTTCCATTTATAACTATTGATTTATGATTTTAACTGTGCACAAATGAAATTTTAGGTTGTTAATAGCCCTGGGCCTGCTTGCAGGGAGGGGCAATCTACAAATTAAACAAATAAATAATAAAATTTTGGCATAATTACATTTCATGCTGTCCTTTCTGCATCTTGTGACCCCATAACTATGCTGTTTTTTCTCCATACCTGTTTAATAAATACCTGCATTGGGAAGATCCCCTACACTTGACAAAGGAAGTTCTAGCATACCCTCATGCTACCAGAGTTTTAAGATGCTTTAAGTTTGTATACAGCACTAGTCAGGCCACACCTGGAGTACTGTGTGCAGTTCTGGAGGCCTCACTTCAAGAAGGACGTAGATAAAATTGAAAGGGTACAGAGGAGAGCGACGAAGATGATCTGGGGCCAAGGGACCAAGCCCTATGAAGATAGGTTGAGGGACTTGGGAATGTTCAGCCTGGAGAAAAGGAGGTTGAGAGGGGACATGATAGCCCTCTTTAAGTATTTGAAAGGTTGTCACTTGGAGGAGGGCAGGATGCTGTTTCTGCTGGCTGCAGAGGAGAGGACACGCAGTAATGGGTTTAAACTTCAAGTACAACGATACAGGCTAGATATCAGGAAAAAAAAATTCACAGTCAGAGTACTTCAGCAGTGGAATAGGCTGCCTAAGGAGGTGGTGAGCTCCCCCTCACTGGCAGTCTTCAAGCAAAGGTTGGACACACACTTTTCTTGGATGCTTTAGGATGCTTTGGGCTGATCCTGCGTTGAGCAGGGGGTTGGACTAGATGGCCTGTGTGGCCCCTTCCAACTCTATGATTCTATGATTCTATGCTGCCAGGCAGAAGACCAATCCCTACACTGGAGAAGACCAATCCCTCAAGGCAATCCCTACACTGGAGAATTTTTTGTGGTATGATCTTAGGTTGACAGACATGTTAAGTAGATTCCCAAGTAGGGTTGGGCGCCACGTCGTCCGAATCAGGCACTCTGGCCCGCCACAGCCAGCACCTCACCGCGGGGGAGGGGGGTGCGCATCTGCGTACCCCCCCCCCCGGAGCCGCCTGGAGCAGCCAATTCCGATGCCACCACGCACAACCCTACTCCCAAGAAGGGTGGGACAAAGGCCAGGAGAAATATGCCCCACCCTTTTAACTAGGGTTGCCATCTCTGGTTTGGAAATTTCCTGGAGATTTAGCGGGCAGAGCCCAGGAGGGCATGGCTTAGGAAAGGGAGGCAACCTCAGCAGAGCATAATGCCAGAGTCCATCTTCCAAAGCAGCCATTTTCTCCTGGGGAAATTATCTCTGTGGCTTGGAGATCAGTTGTAATCCTGGGAGATCTCCACACACACACACACACACCCAGGGGTTGGCCACCCTGTCTTCAACAGAGGCTTCATGTGTGGAACTGGGCAGCTGAAACTTTTCTTGACATGGAGGTAAATAATATCACCCTGTAGATAAGTAAGTAAATAATGTCCATTAAAGGAAATGAGCGTGCCACAGTATCTGACAGTTTTAATGTGCTTGCAATCACCTTCCCTTCCTCTCCTCTCAACAGACACCCTGTTAGGTAGGTGAGGCCAAGAGAGCTCTGAGAGAACTGGGACTGACCCAAGGTCACCCAGCTGGCTGGTTCTTCTGATTAGAGGCTGCCGCTCTTAACCACGCTGGCTCTGAAGAGGCCCCTGTTAGTCCCAACTATAGAGAAACAGAACAGTTTCTGATGGGCAAAGTTTGTCAGAAAAGGATGCATTTTATCTGCCTATCTCTTCAGTGTGTACGCAGAACATAATACAAGGAAAGATTAATTCAAGTGGGTAGCCATGCTGGTCTGAGGCAGCACAACAAAGCTTCAGTGGCACGTTTAAGACCAGCAAAGATGATTAGATGCAGATGAAGGTAGAGTGCAAAATGGTAGAAGGAACAGTGACAATTTGAGATATGCAGATGATATGCAGACTTTTGGCAGGAAACAGTGAAGACTTGAAACGACAGCTGATGAAGATAAAAGCAGAAAGTGCCAAAGCGATTGTGGAAGAAGAACACCGAGAAAACAAAAGTGATGACTGCTGGGGAATTACACAGGTGTAAGGCTGTAAGGAAGCCAAAAGATAACCGGGATAACAGGCAGGTTTGGCCTTGGAGTACAAAATGAAGCAGGGCACAGGCTGGTCGAATTTTGTCAAGAGAATACAATGGTCATAGAAAACACTCTTTTCTAACAACCCAAGAGACGACTCTACATATGGACAACACCAGATGGTCAACACGGAAATCAGATTGACTGTTATGCTCTTCAGCCAAAGATGGAGAAGTTCTATACAATCAGTAAAAACAAGACCAGGAACTGATTGTGGTTCAGATCATCAGCTTCTTGTTGCAAAATTTAGACTCAAATTGAAGAAAGTAGGGAAAAGCACTATGCCACTCAGGTATGAAATAATCATATCCCTGATGAATATACAGTAGAGGTGACAAATAGATTTAAGGAATTAGATCTGCTAGACAGAGTGCCTGAAGAACTATGGACGGAGGTTCGCAACATTGTACAAGAGGTAGCAACTAAAACCATCCCAAAGAAAAAGAAATGCAAGAAAGCAAAATGGCTTTACAAATAGCTAAAGAGAGAAGGAAAGTGAAAGGCAAGGGAGAAAGAGAAAGATACACCCAACTGAATGCAGAATTCCAGAGAAAAGCTAGAAGAGATAAGAATGCCTTCTTAAGTGAACAGTGCAAACAAATAGAAGAAAACAATAGAAAGGGGAGGACCAGAGATCTTTTCAATAAAATTGGAGATATGAAGAGAACGTTTCATGCAAAGATGGGTATGATAAGGGACCAAGATGGTAGGAACCTCACAGAAGCAGAAGAGATTTTAAAAAGGTGGCAAAATTATACAGAAAAACTATACAAGAGCGAGCTTAACATCCCTGATAACCATGAGGGGGTAGTCACTGACCTGGAGCCAGACATCCTGGAATGTGAAGTCAAATGGGCCTTAGGAAGTCTGAGCAACAATAAAGCTAGTGAAGGTGACAGAATTCCAGTTAAACTATTCAAAATCCTAAAAGATGATGCAGTAAAGTCGCTACACTCAATATGCCAGCAAATTTGGAAAACTCAGCAGTGGCCACAGGATTGGAAAAGGTCAGTTTACATTCCAATCCTAAAAAAGGGCAATGCCAAAGAATGTTCAAACTACCGCACCATTGCATTCATTTCTCATGCTAGCAAAGTTATGCTCAAAATCCTACAAGCTAGGCTCCAGCAATATGTGGACCGAGAACTTCCAGAAGTACAGGCAGGATTTCAAAGAGGCAGAGGCACTAGAGATCAAATTGCCAACATACACTGGATCATGGAGAAAGCTAGGGAGTTCCAGAAGAACATCTACTTCTGCTTCATTGACTATGCTAAAGCCTGTGTGGAGCACAACAAATTGTGGCAAGTTCTTAAAGAGATGGGAATACCAGAGCATCTTATCTGTCTCTTGAGAAACCTATATGCAGGTCAAGAAGCAACAGTGAGAACCGGGCATGGAATCACTGATTGGTTCAAAATTGGGAAAGGAGTTTGGCAAGGCTGTATAATGTCGCCTTGCCTATTTAACTTGTATGCAGAGCACATCATGAGAAATGCGGAATTAGAGGAGTCACAAATTGGGATCAAGATTGCAGGGAGAAATATCAACAACCTCAGATATGCAGATGATACCACTCTAATGGCAGAAAGTGAAGAGGAACTAAAGAGCCTGTTGATGCGGGTGAAGGAGGAGAGTGCAAAAGGTGGCTTGAAACTCAACATCAAGAAAACTAAGATCATGGCATCCAGCCCTCTCAATTCCTGGCAAACAGATGGGGAAGAAATTGAGGTAGTGACAGATTTTATTTTCCTCGGCTCCAAGATCACTGCAGATGGGGGTTGCAGCAAAGAAATTAAAAGACGCTTGCTCCTGGAGAGGAAAGCTATGGCAAATCTAGACAGCATCCTAAAAAGCAGAGACATCACCCTGCCAACTAAAGTGTGTCTAGTCAAGGCTATGGTCTTCCCAGTTGCAATGTATGGTTGTGAAAGTTGGACCATAAGGAAGGCTTTTGAGGCTTTTTAACTCTGGTGCTGGAGAAGACTCTTGCGAGTCCCTTGGACTGCAAGGCGAACAAACCGGTCAGTCCTAGAGGAGATCAGCCCTGACTGCTCTTTAGAAGGCCAGATCCTGAAGATGAAATTGAAATACTTTGGCCACCTCATGAGAAGGAAGGACTCTCTGGAGAAGAGCCTAATGCTGGGAGCGATTGAGGGTGAAAGAAGAAGGGGACAACAGAGAATGAGGTGGCTGGATGGAGTCACTGAAGCAGTCAGTAAAATTTCCAGAAGTTTTAAAGCCATGGAAAAAAACACAAGGAGAGGGGAATGTTCTGGTATCTTTCTGGAAAAAAACAGAAATTTGGGGGAATCTAAATTTATGCAGTAGTCAGTGTGTTGGTTTGAGAGCTAGCTTGGTGTAGTGGTTAAGAGTAACAGCTTCTAATCTGGAGAACTGCGCTTGATTCCCCACTCCTCCACATGAAATCAGTTGGGCGACCTTGAACCAGTCACAGTTCTCTCAGAGTTCTCTCAGCCTTGCCTATCTCACAGGGTGTTTGTGATGGGGAGATGAAGGAAAGGCAATTGGAAGCCTCTTTGAGTCTTCCTTCAGGTAGTGAAAGCAGAGGACAAAAAAAAAAACAGTTCTTCTTGTCAAACCTAAACCAGGCTTGATTCCTCACTCCTCCTCAACATGCAGCTAGCTGGATGACCTTGGGTCAGTTTCAGTTCTCTCAGAACTCTCTCATCCTCACCTACCTCACAGGATGTCTGTTGCAGGGAAAGGAAAGGAAGGCAACTATAAGCCACTTTGCATCTTCCTTCAGGTAGTAAAAAAACTGGGCATGAGAATTCATTTTCCTGCTTTAACAATGTAAAAGATCTCATTTATAACTTGCTTAGCAGATCAAATTACAGTTTCTGACATATTTATGGGCTTTAAAGGTGATCACTGTCTTAGTTTTGTACAAGCAAAACTGCAACATTTGCCCATTACTTGATAGAAAACTGCCAGCTGGTGCACCTTAGGCTGTCTTAGTACACATACCTGCCTGGTTGAAAATAACTAATTTCTCACTGAAACTTTCCGTTTGGCTCTGAGGCTTTGGTGCAGCTTCCGGCCAGACACCGCCTGATCTCCCCTCCCCTCCTGCAAGTTAGAGTAATAAGTTCCTTTTTACCCAGTCTTTGGGTAAACATGTCCCCGTAGTTTGGGTTGGCAGAGTTTAAATTTGAAAAGAGGAGCACTGCAGCAGGCTGCTTAAAACAGTGGTTCTCAACCCAGGGGTCGCGACCCCCCCGAGGGGTCATTTGGCCTTTCCCGGGGGGGTCACGGTGGCAACCCGCTGGCCTCCTCTGTGCCACCTTGGTAAGCTCCGAGGTGGCGCAGAGGAGACCAGCACCATGCTGCCACCACTCTGGCCACCTCCACCGCCGATCTGCGACCCCTACAGTGCAAGCGACAGCAGCATGTGCACATGCGTGATGGCAGACATCACCCTGCCAACTAAAGTGCATCTAGTCAAGGCTATGGTCTTCCCAGTTGCAATGTATGGCTGCGAAAGTTGGACCATAAGGAAGGCCGAGCGTCAAAGAATTGAGGCTTTTGAACTCTGGTGCTGGAGAAGACTCTTGCGAGTCCCTTGGACTGCAAGGCGAACAAACCGGTCAGTCCTAGAGGAGATCAGCCCTGACTGCTCCTTAGAAGGCCAGATCCTGAAGATGAAACTGAAATACTTTGGCCACCTCATGAGAAGGATGAAGAGCTGAATGCTGGGAGCGATTGAGGGCAAAAGAAGAAGGGGACGACAGAGAATGAGGTGGCTGGATGGAGTCACTGAAGCAGTTGGTGCGAGTTTAAATGGACTCCGGGGAATGGCAGAGGGCAGGAAGGCCTGGAGGATCATTGTCCACGGTAGATGGGTCGGAAATGACTTCACAATTAACAGCAACAACTTATTGTCTAGGTATAAAACTTTAAAACCGTTAAACTTATTTTCTGCTGTAATGTCCTAGCAGACAGCGAAATGTTTGTATCGTATTTTGTTTGTATCGTATTTTGTTCAGAACTTAATGGCTGAGGTGCTGTGCAGAATAAACTAAACTAAACCAACTTGGATTAAGAACTAACTGTGACTCCAGCATGCCCACCATGTCTTTCATTCATTCCAAGAGAGAAAATATCTCATAGGGGGTTTTTTAGTACTCACCAAAATGTCCAGTTTATTCACTCTGACAGCTAGGGGCAAAGGCCTTTAAAAAGGGAGGAAGGACAGTTGTTCCCAAGTTTTTCTGTGTTCTTTTTTCCCTTTTTTGACCTTAATGCAACCAATGAGCACCATTTCCCCCAGCTAATTTCTCTCTAAACTGTTTGCCCCATACTTCTGCGTGTGAGGCTGGGCACTCTTTGTTTGTGGGGAGAGGCAGGAAGACGTTTCTTTGTGTTCGGATGCTTTATGGTTTCGGCCTGTGGGCGGCTCGGCACCGTGCAACTGTCTTCTGCATCTCCAGCAGCGGGGCTATTTGCCCATTTGGCAACCTTTTCAGCGTAGCAATCCTCTGAAGAGCCATGCCACCGTTTCCAGTTACTTGGCGAGCATCCCAGTACAGTTCAGCGGGTCTCTATGCATCGCGGAAGGAAAAACACAAGTCCCGGGTGGACGGAGCCATTGTGTGCAAACCGGACTATATTTCACCCGGGGACCTTGCGTCAGCTCTTAAAGTTATTGCCTTATGACACAAGAATTTGAAAGATCATGGCATTCTGTCCTCAGCACCAGCTTTCAGGTGTATATAATTTCATGGGGAGAAAGGAATCCTGCCCTTTGGGGCTGAGATTTCTTACGCGTGTTCTTTGCTCCGAGATAGAAAGTCTGGCTGGATTCCACTTGGCTCAGTATAAGAGAGAAGCAGAAAACGAATGTGGTTTTTCGCTTGTGTATAGTTTTCAGGTGCAACGGCTTTCTGGTTTGGGTTTTTGGGAAGGGGGAGGAAAAAAGAGAGAGCCAAGACATACAACGAAACGCACACAGTTCATTCATAGATTTAAATCCACAGAAGTCTAAGACATTTCTGGAATTTGGTCTTGCAGGGGTGGGGGGGGGGGCTGGGGGATACGAACCTTTGGTCCCAGTTGGGGCCAACTCAAGGATCTTTGCTAGCTTAGGAGAAGGAAGACAAAGAAGAGGTGGGGGTTTTTGCACCCTGCTGTTCAGTACCTGAAGTGACACCCAAATCCAAGCCCACAGACCAGCTGGCCCAGAGGGCAAATAAAGATGCTGAGTAACCTGGGGAACAGAACTGTGCCCTGAGGATCCCCACAAAGAAGAAGAAGAAGAAGAAGAAGAAGAAGAAGAAGAAGAAGAAGAAGAAGAAGAAGAAGAAGAAGAAGAAGAAGAAGAGTTGGTTCTTATATGCCGCTTTTCCCTACCCGAAGGAGGCTCAAAGCGGCTTACAGTCGCCTTCCCCTTCCTCTCCCCACAACAGACACCCTGTGGGGTGGGTGAGGCTGAGAGAGCCCTGATATCACTGCTCGGTCAGAACAGTTTTATCAGTGCCGTGGCGAGCCCAAGGTCACCCAGCTGGCTGCATGTGGGGGAGCGCAGAATCGAACCTGGCATGCCAGATTAGAAGTCCGCACTCCTAACCGCTACACCAAAGTGGCTCAAGGAGTTGGCAGCGGCGGGACAGTATCAGACATGGCAATCCTCTGTCCTCAGCCCTGGAGAAAAGAGATCAGCCCCTGAAGGGCCATCCCTCGAATCCAGCCCCAGCTGATTGGCTGTCTGGCGCAAGTTTACCTCTTTGATCACGCCATAACATTTGTGTCTGATTTGCGAAGGCCATCAATCACCAATAACCGGTAGAAATCTGCAAGAACTAGAGTTGCTCAACATCTTGAGGAAAAACCAAGATTGTTATGCTTCTCCACCTGACCCGTACACTCCTCCAAACAATACGGCCTTCTGTTCCCGGCCGTTGATTTCCTTATTTTGTTATTTGCTTTCTTCCTGGCTAAACAGATCAACTTTCACTGTTCCGACACCGGCCTCATTAAGCCGTCATCTGTCATTAAGCTACTGAATACTGATGTGTGCTCCCTTATTTCTATTCTCAGGGATCGCATTGAGGTTGTTACCGCTACACTAACCTCTGCTGTTTAGCCGTACGGCGTTTTACTTCCAGGACTGAAAGTTTAGAAAGGGAGCTTAGAAAGGAAATGGAAATCGGAGCAGGAGGAACAGAAAGATTGATATCTCGGCCCATTCCCCAGCAGTCTGTGCTGGCTTTCAGGGGCACTTGTGCCAGGAGCGCAACGTAGAAGCTATGATCCGTCTGAGACTGCTGCCAGAATCATGAATCGCGCGCCAACTGCAGGACATCTGTTTAGATTTGCTAATTAGAAATGTCCTATTTAGGAGAAGTTGGACACTCTTGAAAAAAACTCTTTAAGAAACGACATCCTGAATTTTTTGGGGCTGCAGATGCTTTAGTCAAACTACAAGCCTATTTGCATGTCTGTGCATTCTTCTAGATATGAATGAGACCCATGCTGAGTCCTGGAAGAAATCCAGTCCCCCCCCCCACTTCCTTATACTGAATCAGAGCCCCGGTCCGTCGAGTTCAGTATTCCAGGGGTAGTCAAACTGTGGCCCTCCAGATGTCCATGGACTACAATTCCCATGAGCCCCTGCCAGCGAATACTCCTTCAGGTAGAGAAAAGTGACATATAAGAACCACCTCTTCTTCTTCTGTTCTGACCGAGCAGTGATATCAGCGTTCTCTCAGCCTCACCCACCCCACAGGGTGTCTGTTGTGGGGAGAGGAAAGGGAAGGCGGCTGCTTTGAGCCTCCTTCGGGTAGAGAAAAGCAGCATATAATAACCAATTCTTCTTATACTAGAATGATAATTTTATTCTTCTATATCGCCCTTCCCTAGTCACCTCAGGGCAGCTAACCTCAGTAATTAAGACATTTGGTTTCAATAAATTACAATGTACAATAAAACATTAATCCATACATTTAGTTTATGTTTTAAAATTAAATTAACTTCCAAAAAAAGTTTCCAACATGTTTTGCCAAAAAAGGCCTCCTCAGTGGACAAATCTGTAACATACAACAATGATTTTGATTTAACACAAATATGCTTAAAATCACACAAAAACACGACATTAAAAGTTAAAATCCAAATGTACAAAACTGCTAGAGGTTATTCTGTCCTTGAGACTGTAAGACCCATCAAGGTCAGTATTGTCTCCTCTGACTGGTAGCAGCTCTCCAGGGTCTGAGGCTGAGGTTTTTCAGGTCATCTTGGCAAACCATGTTAGGGATTTTGGGGAGATTTCAAAACTGAGTCATGAAATAATTTTAACTCTTTTGCACCATCATCCTTGGCCTTCTCTTTTCATATTAAATTCCATCTAAACATCCGGAAGAAGTTCCTGACAGTTAGAGTGGTTTCTCAGGGGAACAGGCTTCCTCGGGAAGTGATGGGTTCTCCACCTTTGGAAATTTTTAAACAGAGGCTGGATAGCCATCTGATGGAGAGGCTGATTACGTGAAGGCTTAAGGGGGTGGCAGGTTATAGTGGATGAGCGATAGGGTTGTGAGTGTCCTGCATAGTGCAGGGGGTTGGACTGGATGACCCATCAGGACCCTTCCTACTCTATTATTCTATGATTCTATATCTAGGGACTGGTTCAGTAAAAGGCAGCCTCGGGTGTGTTTGTGTGCTACTTCCCGGGATTTACAGAACCCTAAGGGGTAGCGTGAATATCCCCGCTAAGTAGATTTCACTACCCACAGGGGGCCCAGTTTTTTCCGCTCTTACACATAGCGACTGCGGACTGACTAAACAAGATCATACCCGTAAGTAGCATCTCCAATGAAATCTGGCCTTCCCCCCACAAGCATAAAACATTTCAACATTCATTGTTTGGTTTTTAAAGTTACTAATCCAGTTGATTCCTAGGAATGTATGAGGACTCCGTATAAGCATGCAGCTAGGGTTTGGTTATGTTAAAATCCGGAGTTGCATAGCCTGCGTAATTCCCTCTTCAAGATGCGGGGACCGTCCTCTGCAGCCCAACCCTTCTTTATATCTTTCCCTCCCTCTTCACTCTTTGAAACAGCACCAATCCAGAGGCTCCAAAAATCTTAACCATAGAAGCCAAACAAACTCATTTCCTTACCCACCTCACAGGGTGTCTGTTGTGGGGAGAGAAATGGGGAGGCGATTGGAAGCCCCTTTGAGCCTCCTTTGGGTTGAGAAAAGTGGCATGTAAGAACCAACTCTTCTTCTTCTTTTTCTTCTTCTTCTTCTTAAAAGCCAGAATTATGTCTTCTCTGACACCACCAGCCGTTTTTGCTGAATTTCCCCCCCAGAACTGACCTCTCTTCCCCCAATGATAATATCCAATGTCAACCTTAACCTGAATTAATGCCCTGATCCATCACTATTTGAGTGCTTTGGGTAAAATATGTAGAGCAGGGGTAGTCAAACTGCGGCCCTCCAGATGTCCATGGACTACAATTCTCATGAGCCCCTGCCAGCAAATGCTGGCAGGGGCTCATGGGAATTGTAGTCCATGGACATCTGGAGGGCCGCAGTTTGACTATCCCTGATGTAGAGTGACACTTCCAGAAGAACTCTCTTGGATGCACAGTCAGCCGAAATTAGTAGAAAAGACCATAGTGGAAAGTGGTGTCAAGTCATAGTTGACCTATCGAGACTCCTTAAGGTTTTCAAGGCAAGAAAGGACCAGGTGGTCTCCTATCTAAGTACCAACTGAGATTGACCATACTTAGCTTCTGAGATCTGGCAAGATTCGGGCTAGCCTGTGCCATCCAGGACGGGGGGGGGGGGTTGCCTGCCTCTGCATAGCAATCCTGGATTTTCTTGGTGGTCTTCCATCCAAGTACTAACCACGGCTGACTCAGGTTAGATGGTGAGACCAAGTCATATGAGGAAAGGTTGAGGGAGCTTGGTCTGTTTAGCTTGGAGAGATGACTAAAAGCTATCTTCAAGAACTTGAAAGAATGCCATATAGAGCAGTGGTCCCCAGCCTTTTTAACACCGGGGATCACTCAACACCTTTTACTGAGGCCCGGTGGGGGGGGGTAGTTTACTCCTCTACTCTCAACCACTACCCTAACGTTCTCTGATCGCCATGGTAATGTTTAAACATCCCTTCAAAATAAGATACAGACACGCCACAACAATGAACATAAGGAACATTTTATTTTCATGGAAATTTTAACTCATGACAATGACAAATCAATGGGAACCCTGAGCTTGTTTCTCTGCAACGAGATAGTCCCATCTGGGAGTGATGGGAGACAATGACACCCGAAGTGTGTTGTAAAGGGCTGGGGGGGATGAAGTAAAGGGACAGGGGGGGGAGGCATCCTTCGGGGCCCACCTCCAATTAGTCGAAGGACCACATGTGGTCCGCAGCCCATAGGCTGGGGATCGCTAATATAGAGGATGGATCAGAGTTGTTTTCAGTTGCCCCAGAGGGTCAGACCAGAACCAATGGGCTGTAATTAATTCAAAAGAATTTTCGGCTAAGCATCCAGAAGAAGCTCCTGACAGTTAGAGTGGTTCCTCAGTGGAACAGGCTTCCTTGGAAGGTGGTGAGTTCTTCTTTGGAAGTTTTTAAGCAGAGGCTAGAAAGTCAGCTGACAGAAATGCTGATTCTGTATAGGCTTAGGCAGATTGTGAGTGGGTGGGCAGGAGGGACTGTGTCAGTGCTTGGCTCTTGTGGCCCTTTCTTACATGCTCAGGGAAATGCCGATTGCCACTTGAGGTTGGGAGGTGAATTTCTTCAAAGACAGATTGGCCATGTATTCTGGTTTTTTTTGGGGGGGGGACATAATGGGCATGGAATTGGGATCACTGTAAGTTTACAGGTAGTTGTGAGTTTCCTGTATTCTACAGAAGGTTGAACTACATGACCTGGAGGTCCCTTCTGGCTCTATGATTCTATGATTAAAATTTGACATTAAGATTAAAATCATTAAAACTTGCCATACAAATTACTTTGTATTTGAAAATGAAGGCATTTTATTTGTATACTTCATTTTTAAAACTAAAATAATTAAAATTTCTTGTAGATTAACAATATAGGCACCCACTTTTAATGAATGCTCTGTTTTCTCTACACACACACAATTAAATTAATGACATTCAAAGCAACCTAATATAACCCAGAAACATAAGAGGGCATAAAAGTTCAGAAACATTTGGCAGTCCAAACAGTGCATTTTTAATCAGAGTTACACCCTCCTAAGCCCATTGACTTTCATGGAGTTAGAAGGGTGTAACTCTGCTAGAGATTGCACTGCTAATGAACATCTTAACAGCCCTCAGGCTAGAAACAGATTGTAAAAACAATTTAAAAGATCAAGCCCTGGGGAAATAAGACAATTTAGCCTGGCACATAAATTAGGGTATGGTAGGGACTCGGATAGCCTCAAGGAAACCAGAATTACACAGGTGAGTGTTAGTAACTGGACCCCTCCTTACTTTGAGAAGCAGCTAATAGGCAGCCTAAACATAAAGATTCTTCCATAACATCCCAGATATTAATTTGCAGTACACTGACTGACAAGAAATGGACACTGGATTAAAGGTAAGTGCATCTAAACACAGTGTGCTCCCAAGGAAAAACATGGACACTAACTAGATGTTAAGTGTCCAAGATTGATCCAGACTCTTAAAGTGAGAAGAGTGAAATTGCAGGGACTGATACATTAACAGATATCTCTTCCCACCCAATATAGGGATGTATGTCTTTGGGACAATAGGCTCTCTGGGAAATGTGTTACTAATCTCATCCGGTCCCAATCTCTCCTTCCTCTCACATCCATTGAACTCAAATAACAATCACTAACAGTCTGCCCACCTTAGCAGTTCCCCATCCCACAATCTAGAGGCCGTCAAGACTTCTACCCTGGTATCTTTGCTTCTACCCTGGTAAAGCAGTCACGGTTATTGTTTGGCTCCTGACAAACTTCTTAGGTTCCATCTTGTCTTCACTCCAGACAAGCATATCACATGCCTTCTATTTTCATTATCATATATAAGAAATCACACCAAGTATATTGTTTTAGGGGCTATCACATTATCCATAGCTAGTGGATATCATCATCATAACTTATAAAATTGTGACGGTGCCCCTGACAACATGCTGAAGGTTCCAAAGCCTCCTATTGGTAGAATAATTCCCACTCAGGGCCAATTGCTGTTCTTGCTCAGGCTACACACGCATACACACACACTTTCCCTTCTGGCCTGCTGTAAAGGAAGCCTCTAAGAATCACTGACTGAAGTGAGGGACACGTTTCTGAGAGCAAGACAGGGGAGTCTGTGGGTGTGCATTCCTTTTGCGGGGGCACACATGAGGGAGGTGAAAGCTTTCCCCGTCTGCCTAACTATGAGCCAACTATGCTAGGAACAGTGAAATATAAATGTAAACAATAAATAAATAACGGTTGGCTGACAAGGACAGATTATGGGTGGTGGTGGCTACACTGGGCTGCTGCTAGTTTCTTGCTAACGGGGGAAGAAAACTCACGGCACACACGGTTAGTCCCGATGTTGTTCATGCACACGCACAATTCCAGGGCAGAAAGGATCCACTGTGGTGGGGGGGGGAAGGGGATTTCACAGCATTAAAGTAGTATAATGTCACAACGCTATCCCACCACCGTGGGGTGAAAAACTGCCCTGTTCAGCTCTGTGGCATCATAAAGTGCCATGGAGCCAAATGGGACATTTTGTATCCCTCCTGGGACACCATAGGTGTATGCACAGGCCTGGCCCAACATAGCCACCAATAGTGCCTGTGTTGAAAAGGGGAATACTGAAACATCAGTGTTCCCTTAATGTGGAGCTTTGGAAACCCTAAAATGGTCCAGGACCAGGAGGGGGCCAGGCCAGCAGCAACATCATGCATAAGCAGATATTTGCTCCGCTGTCATGCAGGTGCCAGCCTGGCCTTTTCCCCCCATGCATAATTAGTCAGGAAGACCACAGAAAAGCCCCTTCTAGCATCACTGCTGTAGGAAAGACACAGCCAAGCAATGCATGTTTCTTTCCCCCCATCCACTCTCTGAACATTTGAGGCCCACCAGGCAGGGTTGTTGTGCAGATGAAACTGGATACTGTTGTGAGGGTTCTTTTGCCTCCTGTTTCATCTGTAAAACAGCCCTGTGCAGTTGACCTCAAGTGTTTCATCTCCACAACAACCTGTGTGAGAAGCCCCCTGGACTATTTCAGATCAAGAAAACACTGCAGAGAGGAAGTAAGGTGGCCAGATAGGTGTAGGTTCTTGTTCTGGAACTCCTCCCTTCCTAGGTATGCTTGAACCTGACTTGGGTCAGGTCTGTTGTGCACAGAGAGACCTCCTCCTAGGGCTGCCAGCTTCCAAGTGAGGCACAAAACCCACAACAAACCATGAGCTAGTGCCCATTGCATTACAACATGCAACAGGCTTTATTATTAGTTTTTCCAGCAATATACAGAGAGAGAGTTGTGTTCGTTCCCTGGACATCCAGCATACACACCCAGCTTCCTTTCTCTCTCTCTGATACGTTGGTTGTTTAGTTAGATCTGCAGGTTGTTTAGTTAGATCCACTTTATGCTGTGTCAGTAGCTGTCATGTGCCTATTGCTTCCCGTTTCCTCAAAACGATTCCTGCTTTTCCTTAGTTAATTCCTTGCACGTATACTTCATGAATTTTTCTCTGTGTGTTTGCATTTGCCTTTAAATTCTTCTTAATAAAACAACTTTCCAGTGTCTCCAGACTGGTTTAAGAGTTTCCTAAAGGAATAACCTGATGTACATAGGTGGCGACCCCCTAGTTACCCATGTCTCACTAAGCCTCCAAGTAATTTGCGAAGTCCTCCACCTAAATTCCAGAGACCTCCAGTTTGAGTAACTTGAGGTGCCACTATTGAAAAAGTCTAGACTCTGGTCACCATCTCTGTCCTGGCCCCCACTTGGTGGAAGAGCTCCCAGAAGGGCCCTGACTAAGCAATTCCGTGGAACTAAAACAGTTCCGCTGAGCCTGCAAAAAGGCGCTCTTCCGCCAGGCATTTGGTTGTCAACTGGAATCAACACACCCTCTGGGCCCCTGAACCTCCCTCCCATGAATCCATGCACCTGAACTGACCAACCACGGGTCTGTTTGATTGTTATTCTGTTAAAAACGTACTCTCTCTGTTATTACTACTATCATAATTGTTACTCCATCTGGCATAGTTACTGAGTTTGATGTATTGCTCCTTCCCGTTCCATTTATAAGATAAGTTACCTTTATGGACCTTTGATACTAATAGACCCACATTATATGGCTCAAAATCTAAAATATAAGAATTAGGTAGTGGGTTTAAGGCTTTGTTTGTATCCCTGAAAAAAAAAACCAATTCAGAAATAAGTTTACTGAGGAAGTAAAATACGAAAATGAGGTTTTATACCTAGGAACTCGTTCTGAACGAAACTTTTTGCCATCACCAGCTATGAGGATTTTAACTGGCAGGCTGGATAATTCAGGAGAAGTTGGTCCCTAAGGTTTCCTGCGGCCCTCCAGATGTCCGTGGACAACAATTCCCATGAGCCCCTGCCAGCAAATAAATTAGGACAGGGATAGTCAAACTGTGGCCCTCCAGATGTCCATGGACTACAATTCCCAGGAGCCCCCTGCCAGCATTCGCTGGCAGGGGGCTCCTGGGAATTGTAGTCCATGGACATCTGGAGGGCCACAGTTTGACTACCCCTGAATTAGGGAAAAGCACATGCTGGCAGGGGCTCATAGGAATTGTAGTCCATCTGGAGGGCCGCAGTTTGACTACCCCTGATTTAGGATCTTATAGGTAAGGAACACCATGACTTATATAGCCCAGGCTTGTCCAATCTCGTCCGTTCTTGGAAGCTAATTAGGGTCAGCCGTTGTCAGTACGTGGGAGGGAGATAACCCAAGAAATCTAGGGCTGTGATGTGGAGCAAACCATTTCTTAACACCTCTTGCCTTGAAAATCCCACGGGGCCTCCGTAAGTCAGCAACTGCAACAAAAGTAAGAACCAGCAGTTTGAATTATGTTCAGAAGAAGGTGGGTTGTCAGTGCAGATCTCTCCCCCCCCCCCCTCGGGTTCAATACAATCCCAGTATCTAGTGCCAAACGGTCCCAATCTGGGTGCCAGAGTCTGGGTGAAGCAACGTTTCCAAACCGTTTTCAAAGGCAATTTCATGCACTACGTGACTGTAGTCTATCATGGATGCAGTCAGAGGGCAATTGAGGGCAGGCAAGAGGGTAATGGAGGGCAGGCAAGCGATGCTCTCGAGCCACATAGGAGGACCAGAATGGGGAGGAAAGAAGGATATAAATAACTAAATGCATACTGTTTTCTATATTGTTTTGAGTTGACCCCAATCAATATCTAGCCTTGCTCACAAAGAAGAGCCAGTTTCTCACTTTTCACTGCCCGAAGGAGTCTTAAAGTGGCTTAAAATCACCTACTTCTCCTCTCCCCAAAACAGACACCCTGTGAGGTAGGTGGGGCTGAGAGAGCTTTGTGAGAACTGTGACTGGCCCAAGGTCACCCTGCTGGCAGCATGGGGAGAAGGAGCGGGGAATCAAATTCAGTTCTCCAAATTAGAGCCACGAAAACCACTTCACAAAGCTGGCTCTCATAATGGGCCCCTTCACGTATGGCATTTCTTTGTATGGAAAGAGGGTGACCTAAAAGGGGAAAACCCATCATGAATTGTTCTGTCCAAAGATTACAAGAGTCTTTTATTGCTTTTATTCCATCTGAAGATTACGAGAGTCTTTTATACATGGCACTTGGCAGATTTCCAATGAATGCACCCCTGCCAAAATAAATACTCTATCAGGGGTAGTCAAACTGCGGCCCTCCAGATGTCCATGGACTACAATTCCCAGGAGCGCCTGCCAGCATGCGCTGGCAGGGGCTCCTGGGAATTGTAGTCCATGGACATCTGGAGGGCCGCAGTTTGACTACCCTTCAGACATGATGGCATGCACACTGCTCGTCCCCTTATATGAAATGCACACAAAGCTGCCTTATGCGGAAACCTTAGTCCACCAAAGTCAAGATTGCCCACCCAGACTGGTAGCAATCTTCCAGGGTCTCAGGCAGAGGTCCTTCCCCATCACCTGCTACCTGGCCTGTTTAAAATACAGATGCCAGGGATATCACTTAGAAAAAAAGGCATTCAAATTTAGATTTCTAAATTTCAGTCCAGCAAAGTTTAGCTTCCATACTAAATTTCTCATAGAATTATAAAGTTGGAAGGGACCTCCAGGGTCCTCTGGTGAAACCCCCTGCAGAATTCAGGAAACTCACAACTACATGGAAGAATTTGTTTTTATCAAATGTACATGTTTGTGAAGGAAAAAATGTGTGTGTGGGGGGGGGTAGCCTTAGAATATAACTAAAGAAGGCCTGCAGGAGATATCCAGCCCTTTGCAGAAGCTTGCTGCTTTACATAGGCAGGGAGACTTGAGCATAATACAGTCCCTTTTGCCAGATGGGGGAGAATACACTTGAGGGAGCCAGCTTAGTATAGTGGTTAGGAATGCGGACTTCTAATCTGGCGAGCCAGGTTTGAATCTGCGCTCCCCCACATGCAACCAGCCGCGTGACCTTGGGCTCGCCACGGCACTGAGAAAACTGCTCTGACCGAGCAGGAATATCAGGGCTCTCTCAGCCTCCCCTCACTCACAGGGTGTCTGTTGTGGGGAGAGGAAAGGAAAGCGACTGTAACCCGCTTTGAGACTCGTTCGGGTAGAGAAAAGCAGCATAGAAGAACCTACTCTTCTTTTTCTGTTCTGACTGAGCAAGAATATCAGGGCTCTCTCAGCCTCACCCACCCCACAGGGTGTCTGTTGTGGGGAGAGGAAAGGGAAGGTGACTGTAAGCCGCTTTGAGCCTCCTTCGGGTAGAGAAAAGCGGCATATAAGAACCAACTCTTCTTCTTCATTTGGTTTTATACAGAAATGGTGCCCTCTGCTGCCTGGAAGCAGGAGTCCATTTGCGTTTATAGCCAAGTCTGTTTTTCATACACTGGAACCAGATAGTTGCACTTTAGCAAAAAAGGAAAGGCATCTTCTAAAGCAGGGATCCCCAGTATTGTGTCCATCGGTGTCGTGGCACCCACAGATACCCTTCCTGCTGCTAGAGTTACCAGCTTCTGGTCGGGAAAAGACTGGGAGTTTTTTGGGGTGCAGCCTGAGGAGGGTGGGGTTTGGGGAAGGGACTTCAATAGGGTCAAATGCCAGAGAATTCCCCTTCCAAAGTGGCCATTTTCTCCAGGTGATCTGACCTCTTTCACCTTGATAACAACTGTAATCCCAGGAGATTCCCCAGCCATCATCTGGAGGCTGGCAATCTTACCTGGTGCTTGCAAAAATGTTTTCAGGATGTGGAGGTGACCAGGTGGGGATTTTCTCTAGCAAGGCTTCTAACTGGCTCTGTGGGTTTTTTAAGATGTCACTTTGGCAGAAGCTGTCTCCACCACAGCACAAAGATCTTCACTGAGTGACTCAAGGTAAGCTGCGGAAGCCATTTTGTGGCTGGTTCAGCCTCCTTGGGGAGCCATTTTGTGGCTGGTTCAGCCTCCTTGGGGAGCCATTTTGTGGCTGGTTCAGCCTCCTTGGGCAGCCATTTTGTGGCTGCACCCACCACACTGTGCCAGAATTCCAAAGGTGCCCTCAGGTTCCAAAGGCTGGGGGGGGCTCTGTCCTAAAGCTTAGCTTCACCATGCCGAACAAGTGTTTGCCCCACGTATTCATGATGCTGACTATTTCTTTTGTCTCCAAACGCTTAACAGGAATGTCCATAGGATGCGTCTGGTGCACTCAAGGGGGTGAAAACCGTTGGAGCACCAGTTTTGCGGCGTTTCGCATCAGAGCCCAGGATGACATTCAGAATGAACGGAGGCATGTTTCCTCCTGCAGCGGTGGACAGGCAAATTATTTATGCTCACTTCACCAGGTTCTTCCTGCCCAGTTGCTTACCTCTCAGCATCCAGGCCTGGTTATATAAGTTGGGAAAGAATTCAAGACTCCTCCAAATAGAGCAACACGAGTCCCGGGTCTCCAACAGGAATGGAGTCAGGACTGTTTACTAATTCAAACAGCCAGCTTGGTACACTGGTTAGGTGTACACGTGTGTGCGGCGAGTTACAATCCACTCCTGCACTCTCCTCCCCCCCCCCCTGCACCGTGGTACTGGCTGCGTCAGCCTGGAATGGCTGATTGGGCTGCCGCCACGCATAAACTTAGTCAGAAATGACATCAAGACGGAAAAAAAGAGCTAAGGGCCCTGCCGGAGTTACCAGCTTTCTGCAGGGCCTGCAAGACGGAGCGCTTCCGCCAGGCGTACGGTTGAGGCCGGGCTGAGGTCCCGGAGTTATCATCAGTGGATCCCCTAGAATTAGAACAAGACCCTCACTCCTAAGCTCTGACTGCTGCTGGGCAAGGGAGGCGAGATAGGGAATCAACTCCGTAGAATAGACATCTTTTAATGTATTGGAGGATTTTGTGGATTGGGTCATTTTATTCTTCTTTTATTTTATTATTTTATTGCAGACTGCCGCGAGTCTTTGAGAGTCACGGTATACAAGGCGATAGATAGATGGATGGATGGATGGATGGATGGATGGATGGATGGATGGATGGATGGATGGATGGATGGATGGATGGATAGATGGATAGATGGATAGATGGATAGATGGATAGATGGATAGATGGATAGATCCACATATTCCACAGTCTGATTCCCTCCCATCCTTTTTTCTAAGCTCCTGGAGCCATTTCCCCTCAGGAAAACAGGGCTAGAGCGAAGGATGAGGCCCCTTTTAACCTTATGCCATAAATCAGAGCCCAGCATGCTTGGGAGGCTAGCTGCCCAATGTCACAATGACTGTCAAAAAAATACTATTGAACTTTATTGTCCAGGTTGGATTTAACAATCACAAAACAACCCAGCCGTGCCAGAGATCCAGCTTGGTGTAGTCGTTAGGAGCAGCGGCCTGGTTTGATTCCCCACTCCCCTACATGTAACCAGCTGGGTGACCCTGGCCCATCAGCCATCCTGTTAGAGCTATTTTCACTGAGCAGTTCTCTCTGAGCTATTTCAGCCCCACCTCCCTCACAGGGTGTCTGTTGTGGGGAGAGGAAGGGCAAGCGATCGTAAGGCATTTTGAGACTCACTTGAGTACAATAACCCAACTCCATTTCTAATTCTAGATCAAAACAGTGGACAGCCATCCAGTTCTCAGATCCCACAAGTGGGGGGTGATGGAGATAGCCCTTAATTGTCCAGGTACTCAGATGGAGGTTTCCTTTAGCCATCATGGCTAAAGGGCACTGATCAGCATAAACTCTCACCTTCCTCAATATTGTCCAGCTGGGACTGGGACAATGGTCTAATTTTGTGATTAGAAGTTTATTAGAAATTTATAATAAAGGTACAGTACAGCTTGGGGGCGGGAGCGGAGGAGAGACCTTCTTCCTAACATTATTTTGAGAACGCACATGTCTTTTGCTGATGTGTTGCAGGAGTCAAGCGCTTTTCTTCGGGGGAATCCACTTTTTACGATTCCCCCCGGAGCGCTATAAAAAAGTAAATGTTGCGGGAGTGTTGCTGGAGTGCTGCGGTTGGTGTACTACGTCGTGCATAATGTCAAAAATGTAGCGTTTACAAAGTGTTACAATTCAGCTACATTTAAGTTGTGCGGAATGGACCCCAATGTATATACAAAAATGAACAATGGATCTTCATGCCATTGGTCAGTTTCGGTTTAATTTCTGTGAAAGAACTCTTGCGTAAATTTATGTTTAGGGGTCTCCACAACAGGAGGAACTGTATTAAAGGATCGCGGTATTAGGAAGGTTGAGAACCACTGCACTAAGCCAAGGCTGCTTTTCCCCCCCAAAGCTTAGTTAGTAGCTGCGAAAACCCACCACTTCCCTTTGCATTCAACTGGGGCTTTGTTTGCTGTGCAACTTTTCTTCCTCTGCTGATCAAGCGAGCCACTGCTAGAGAGCCTTGCCTCTCATTCTGTCTCTTGGATTGCCTCTGATAATGAGCATCGTTCATATTATGCAACTAGCTTCTAAGTGGTGCCAATAGAGGGTGAAAATATCTTCAATTTTCCACATATTCAAGGAGGGAGGGTGGAACAGTATTGAACCGGATAGCTCAGTTTAACAGATCAAGTGCATTAAAGCTTACATGGATTTGAGCTGCAGAATTCCTGCCTTATTTGTAAAAACTCATTTTTTCTTTCTGAAGAAGAGAGCAGTGACTCACAAAAAAGAGCTGTTTTTTTTACTACCCGAAGGAGTCTCAAAGTGGGGATTGCCTTCCCTTCCTGTCCCCACAACAGACACCCTGTAAGGTAGGTGTGGCTGAGAGAGCTCTGAGAGAACTGTGGATAGCCCAAGGTCAGCCAGCAGGCCTCATGAGCCTCAGGTGCTTACAATCACTTTCCCTTCCACTTCCCAAAGCAGACAATGTATGAAGTAGGTGATGCTGAGGGAGCTCTGAGAGAACTGTGAAATGGTCCAAGGTCACCCAGCAGGCCTCGTGAGCCTCAGGTGCTTACAAGCACTTTCCCTTCCCCACAGCAGACATAGTATGAAGTAGGTGATGCTGAGAGAGCTCTGAGAGAACTGTGACTGGCCCAAAGTCACACAGCCACCGCTCTTAAGCTGGTTCTCAGCTCCTACTGCTACAAATTTTATTATTCTTTAAGACACTCATGCTTTTTCTCCCTCCTGCTACAGACAGACTAACACAGCTCCCCATCTCGGTCCATCTCAGTGTTTATAACATTTTACAGTACAACATTCCATACATTCGGATTATACCAGAGAAGTAGGGTGATAACAATCACTAGTCAAGAATCTCGTGCCAGTAATCTAAGGCAAAATGGCAGCATCTAAAAAGAGGGTTCTTTTAGTCATCCGTCTCTCAAGTTTGCGTGCTTTGTAAATCCAGGCACCTGTAACCAATGCCACCGTTTCGGAGTCCACAGTTTCGGATTTGGGGGCAGTAGAGGGGCAGCGGCTCGACTTTTCCTGCTGCGGCAGCATTTTCCTTAGCAAGAGACATTCCACTGCCTGCCACTGGGCAGCAGCGACCCTGGACCTCCCTGCTAGTTTCCCAGCCTGGTCAGGACCGACCCTGCTTAGCTTTCTGAAGATAACGACAGCGCTGGAAGATGGGGCTGGATGCAATATTTCTGCCGAGCTCCTTTCCCTCCTCAGACTCCGTCCTTCCCCGGCTCCACCCCAGATCTCCAGGAATGTCTTAACCCAGGGTTGCCAAGCCTTCCCTAAAAGTCCTCATCTTTGGGAGGGCTGGAAAAACCTTCTCCTGTGTGTTCCTGGCCAGGGGGGTTTTCACATTGCTTGCTTCCCTCGCTCTCTCTCCCCATCTGTCTTTCTCCCCAATGAGGACTACTTCTACAAATGACTTTTATGACGAACTTCTCTATTTTTTCCCAGACTCAAATATGGCTGCTGCACAACAACTAAAAAAGAAGCGGAGGCAATATACTGCGTTTTTCACACCAGGAAACAGGTGTGTATTCGTATGTGGGGAGGGAGGCACCAGGGATGTCACCTGGAAGCCAAGGGGACGGCAGCCCAAAAAAGTTTAGGAACTGCTGATAGAGACATACGTTGCAGTAGATTCCAAACTTAAGAATGCCACCCTAAGCAAAGGTTTGTCCTTCTAAGCCTTCCATGGACTTCAAGGTTAGGGTAAAGGTATCCCCTGTGCAAGCACCGAGTCATGTCTGACCCTTGGGGTGACGCCCTCTAGCGTTTTCATGGCAGACTCAATACGGGGTGGTTTGCCAGTGCCTTCCCCAGTCATTACCGTTTACCCCCCAGCAAGCTGGGTACTCATTTTACCGACCTTGGAAAGACGGAAGGCTGAGTCGACCTTGAGCCAGCTGCTGGGATCGAACTCCCAGCCTCATGGGCAGAGATTCAGAAGCATTTATGCTGCTTACCACTCTGCGCCACAAGAGGCTCTTCCATGGACTTAGAAGGCTGTGATTCTCTTTCAAGATGGCTTGGCAAACATCTGTGGGATTACAGCCTTTGTTCCAAGCCTTTACTTATAAAAAACAAAGCAGTCAACCTCCTGAAACCCACACGCAGAGTTCGTCAGGAAGTCTGGCCTCCGGGGACAATGCCGGCCGCCAAAATGGGAGCCTGAAACAGCTACTTTCATGTACCTCTGTGGTTAGTTGCCCACATCCAATTAAAACAAACTTAACAAAATTAATCTTCATTTAGAAATGCAAGCAAGATCAATCTTATCCAGCATCACCCACTGGCTGAAATATATAGTATTTTAATGGTGATGGTGCCCTCTGCTGGTACATTCAGAATATACCTCTGAATTGGAAATAAGCAGGAAAAATTATGTGCGTATTCAGTGCAACCCTATTGACACAGGAGCTGCTTTTATTTTAATAAAACTTACTATCAAGAAAGCATTTAAAAAAAAAAACCCTGCAGGGCATGACACATAATAAGGTTCACACACATGTTGGTGAAGGTTTGAATATGAAATACATAAACCATTTACTTGTTTTGTAGTGGAGGGATTAAAACAGTGTTTCTCAACCTTGGGGTCGGAACCCCACTTGGGGTCGCCTGGCCCCTTCCCCGGGGTCGCCACGTTGCGGCAGCAGCATGTGGAGCCGGGTAGTGGTGGCAGAGGAGGGGGAAGGCATGGCCATGGCCGCCTGTAGGCCATCTTGATTTTTGTGCGCATGCGTGTGCACAGGAGTTTCCAGGGCCCCACTGGCTCCTTCTGCAGCTGCCCAGCCTGCCAAGGTATGCTCTGAAACACTTCGCCCAGTGACCCCTCCCCGCATGGGTCCAAAGTTGCCCCATCCCACCTGACTCCATCCGGCAAGCCCCACGTGCTCCACCGCCACAGAACCCCCCCCCCATGGTTAAAAGAAGGGAGAAAGTGGCGATCCAAGGGAGCAAGACGTGCAGCCAAGCCCGGCTCAGGACAGCGAGCAATGTGGATGCAGCGGCAGCTGCAGCCCCCTCCCCCAGGCAGGGCCCTCGCCCCCCTCCAGTCACCTCCTGCGGGGGGTTGCCCATGGACACATCTGGGGGGACCCGGCGGAAGGACCTTTGCAGCACTAAACTGGCAGCTCCTCCAGCTGGGTCACCGCTGGGCTTTGGTGCCGAAGTTGGGGTCACTGCAAAGAATAGTTTGAGAACCACTGGATTAAAAAGACATCATGATGGGAGAGGGGACTGCTGGAGGAGACCTGGAGGACCCTTTTCCACCAGCCCCTTCCACTCCAGGAAAGTAGAATTCTGTTTTGTCCTGGGATAAAAATAACCGGCACAAATTAAATAGCTGCATTCTTTGGCTGAATCCTGCATCCTTTGATGACAAGTCACGTTGCTTTTTCCATGGGTCGTTCGTTAACCTCGATATATCTTACTAAAGAGCTTTCCAAATCTTTTAAAGTGCAAATTTGACTTTGACAACACAATCAAAGAGGCACATGAATGGAGAAATGATGCAGGGGCCATTCCGGCACATTTGTACCGCGTCTGATCTTCACGACTAGTGCATCATCCAACATTAACTTTTGAACCACAAATGAAATATCAACAGACAGTTTTGTACTTGAAAGCTCCTGAGCAGCTTGGCTGATTGAAAGAGGAAGCTAGGGGTAAAGCTTCGGGCAATAAATCCCCGAGGCTTCTGGGAGAGTAGGCTTCTAACACCTCAGCCTTCTCATCTGCCATAGTCCCAGAGTTAACCTGTAAAGGTAAAGGTAAAGGTATCCCCTGTGCAAGCACCGATTCATGTCTGACCCTTGGGGTGACGCCCTCTAGCGTTTTCATGGCAGACTCAATACGGGGTGGTTTGCCAGTGCCTTCCCCAGTCATTACCGTTTACCCCCCAGCAGCAAGCTGGGTACTCATTTTACCGACCTCGGAAGGATGGAAGGCTGAGTCAACCTTGAGTCGGCTGCTGGGATTGAACTCCCAGCGTCATGGGCAAAGTTTTCAGACGGCTGCCTTACCACTCTGCGCCACAAGAGGCTCTTAGAGTTAACCCTTACTAAGCATTAAAAAGTTATCATATTGGCAGAGTTTGAATTTGCAAAGAGGGGTGTAGCACCAAGCTGCCTAAAAGAATGAAATTGTTTTATTTAAAAATGATGATGAAAGAACTTTGTATAGAGAAGAGAGAGAGGCTTAACTGGGGTCCATTCCGCATGACTTCAATGTTGCCAAAGGCTTCCAAATTGTAAACACTACTGATTTGCAGTTCCGCAAGACCTCGCACACAATCTGCCACACTCCTGAAACAGTCCCGCAAAAAGCAATTCGTTGTAGCGCTTAAAGGGAAATCGGGAAAAGTGGATTCACCCTCCGAAAAGCGCTACACTCTTGCAAACAATCTGCAACACTAGCGAAAAAGACCTGTGCATTCCCATTGTTGCGGTTCCAGCAAAGTCCCTCCCCCTGGCTCTCTCCTCCGAACTTCCGGCTAAGCGATCGCCATTTTCTTTTTCTCGGAGCGAGCAGAAAGCAACGAACAGGCGAGCCTTCATTCACCCAGCAAGGCTTCTCCAGCTACAGTCCCACCACAGAAGTGCTTTAAGCTCCCCTAGTCACCAAGCACAACACAGCCCCGTTTGCAAGTTCTCTTTATTTTCGACCGAAAATCGCGCCCCGTGCAGGGGAGGGATTTTTCTTTTCACTTGGGGGAGCGTGGCAACGATGAATCTCCAGCTCACACACCAGCTGCCAGCTAGATCGGTCTCTCCGTTGCAACGAATTAACACATATTCATTGCAATGTGTTTTTGTTTTTTTTTTTACTTTTCTTAAAGGGAAAGGGGCTTTCACCGGAGCATGATAACCGCCCATTGGCTGTTCGTTTGACTGACAGCCAGGGGCAGGACAAAGCACAGGAAAGATCACTTCCTGGCTAGCGATTTTTGCAAGACTGGAAACTTGTGGGAAACGAATGAAACGCTACTGCATTCAACTAAAAAAGCAGGTATGCGTAACGCCGGGATTGCACTTTTTAAAATAGCGTTTCCGCTTTGAGTGACCAATTGGCAACATTGGTCCTTGTGCGGAATCAGCCTAGCTGTTCTTTTGCTGAGGTATGTATGGAGGACGTCTGCTCAAAGGAGCAGGAAGTCTTCAAATGAGCCAATCAGGACACAGAAAGAGATCATTTGGGAAACATCAGGAAGTTCCTGATCTAATTATGCTAAATACACCTCTCCTCTGATGCCCCCTGCAGGAGATTCTTCATATGTTTCTGCATCATATACACCACAGATCTTGCAGATTCCAATATGTCAGTGCTTCAGACCTGTTGCCTTTGCAATTCTAAAGGTTTAATTCATTCATTTTATGCGGAGCCAGCCTTTTGTCAAGACCAATGCTCCTAAATTTTAGTAACCTCATCCGTCTTGTTACTGATATGTTATATGGGGTCCCTCTGAACTGCAACGTGGATATGTGGGGGGCCCTGACCTGGATGACCCAGGAAACAGAGCTCTGGAGGACTTAGGACCAGACAGCCTCCAGGTATAATCTCCAGGAAAGAATTCCTGGAGATTCTCCTGGAAGTGACTTATTGATCCAGCTTGACCTGGGCAATAGGTGGAGAAAGAGATATGATAAAAACTCCAGGCAGCCAGGAGGAGCTCTCTTTGGTGTGAAATCCATCAGGGGAGACAGGACTCTTAACTGGAGGGGTGTTCATTGGCCATGCGGTCACTTGGAGAGTTGAAGGAAGCTTCAAGGTAATGGAACCTCTGAAGAAATCTGTAGCTTATTAAGCTAAGGAGCCTGTGCTATAACATCTGATAGGGTATGTATATCAAGGGGGATAGAGGATTTGTGTATCTTTTGGACCCTTTTCTTTTGGACACTTTGTTCAATCTGGTGCTATACTAAAACTAAGCTTGTAAATATTTTCTTTTTAATAAATAGTTTTTACGAAGGGCTTTGTAGAGTTTTCATGCTGGCAAGAATGAGTTGTTTTCCCTCAAGCATCCTTGCAGGAAGATACCAGCATGTCCCAAGGAGGGAAAGATTGTGTCCGCGATTCAACCTCATGTATTATTTTAGACTAGTAATCACGCCCGCTGCAGGGGAATGCAGCGGGCGCTAGGGCCTTACGGTATCGGAGGCGGGCTGGTCGGCGGCGGGCTGGTCGGCGGCGGGCTGGTCGGCGGCAAGCTTCTTTTGTTGGCGGCGGCAAGCTTCTTTTGTTGGCGGCGGCAAGCTTCTTTTGTTGGCGGCGGCAAGCTTCTTTTGTTGGCGGCGGCAAGCTTCTTTTGTTGGTGGCGGGCTGATGCGGCAAGAGGCGCTTCGCGCCTCTCACCGCGTCAGCCCGCCAGGCAGGGAACCCCCGGCAGCCACGCTTTGTGCAACTGCCAGGGGCTCCCTTGGGCGGCGACCTGACGCGGCGAGAGGCGCTTTGCGCCTCTCGCCGCGTCAGCGCGCCAGGCCAGGAGGAACTGCGAGCCGCGTCAGCGCGCCAGGCAGGGAACCCCCGGCAGCCGCGCTTCGCGCGACTGCCGGGGGCTCCCTGGGTCGGCGGCCTGACGCGGCGAGAGGCGCTTTGCGCCTCTCACCGCGTCAGCCCAGGAGGAACTGCGAGCCGCGCTGCGCGCGGCTCACAGTTCCTGGAGCTGGGAATCGGAGGGACCAATCGGCAGGCGCTTTGCGCCTGCCGATTGGTCCCTCCGATTGTCTGTCGTGAGGAAGGGTCCAATCCGGACCCTTCCTCATCACGGACTAATCCCACCTCTACCCTGCTTACCGAATTATTTAGTCCGTGGCGCCCGTGGCGCCACGGGCGGTTTAAAGATTGTGAACTTCATGTGAGTCTTCGCAGAAAACTTCTGGATCCTCTACTTTGTCCCAGAGGTCTAGTAAATGATGAAGCTACACTCCAGTTTCTGCTTAATGATCTTTCTGCAGAGACCACATTGTGTGTAGCTGAATTTTTAATGGCTGTTTATCGAGCTAGAATTAAGATGTTTTAATCAGCTGACGTTACTGTATTTTAGTCCATAATATTAGCTTATTTTACTCTATTATAATTTTACCCTGTTTGGCTGTACTTGCCTCTTGTTGTTATGCCAATAAAGGTTTATATATATATATATATATATAAATAGTTTTTGACTTTGGATGCTGGTAGTGGTTCTCTGTACCACATAGACCTCCACTGTCTTGAACATATTGTGGTAAAAGAAGTACTAAGAGGAGAAGGGCTGACAGTGGTAAGCAACTATTCCTCTAAGGGTGCACAAAGGAGGCACTGGGCAGCAGAAGATACAGAGGCAAGGCCTCAGAATTGTAAAAGGAAGCTGGGAGTCCTGACCCTCTTAGTGGGCAATTCGATACAACAGAGAGAGACCTCTCCAGGAGTTGGGCACCCCTTGGAATGGGCAGGGTAGAATAGGAGCTGCAGGCTGAAGCAGGCCCATTCCACCACAGGCACAAAACAGTTTTAACCAGGGTGTCCCAAAGCCTGCCCTTTAGCACTATTTAAACTGAGCCACATTAATTGGATAACAAAAATACCACATCACAGCAATTACTGTGTAAGCATGTCCTGATTACCCATGACATAAATGTAGTCACTTATTAATGAATATAAAATACAACTGTTTCTGCCAAGAAACCAAAATGACTAAAAAATACACAAAATTTAACATCCATATGAAATGTAACAGGTCATAAAAAAGCCTCCAGTTCTAGAAATTTTTCAGCAATAGCTTTGCTCAGACATTCTGAAACAGGAAATGGCACCATAAAAACCCTAATACCTAGTGTGTATAATTAAAAATCAAATCAACAAATACACATACCATTAATACACATACAATTAACAGAAAACAAGCAGGCTGGAGCTTCAAATGGATGCCAAGGTTCTTGAATGGCTCCAAAACTTAACTGAGAACAAGAGTTTTAACTCTTTTATCTTAGTTTCTATCCCCTCAGTGTATTTCTAAGATCTCATACAACTTACTAAGGCAACCAAATCCGGCTATTAGTACATTCTGTTGCTTCTCTGCTTTTCCTGGTCCTTACCTATGGTCAGAGATTCTGTTAATTTGAAGCTGGTGTAGCCAGTTGGCTCCAATCTGCTTGTATTCCCATCAAAGATACAGTGACAATTTTTACAAATAGCTACTCATATCCCTGTTCTGGTTCATCCCATGTAGAATTGTTGTTATGTGCGAAGTCGTGTCCGACCCATCGTGACCCCATGGACAATGATCCTCCAGGCCTTCCTGTCCTCTACCATTCCCTGGAGACCTTTTAAGTTTGCACCTACTGCTTCAGTGACTCCATCCATCCACCTCATTCTCTGTCGTCCCCTTCTTCTTTTGCCCTCGATCACTCCCAGCATTAGGCTCTTCTCCAGGGAGTCCTTCCTTCTCATGAGGTGGCCAAAGTATTTGAGTTTCATCTTCAGGATCTGGCCTTCTAAAGAGCAGTCAGGGGTGATCTCCTCTAGGACTGACCGGTTTGTTCGCCTTGCAGTCCAAGGGACTCGCAAGAGTCTTTTCCAGCACCAGAGTTCAAAAGCCTCAATTCTTTGACGCTCGGCCTTCCTTATGGTCCAACTTTCGCAGCCATACATTGCAACTGGGAAGACCATAGCCTTGACTAAACGCACTTTTGTTGGCAGGGTTTGTCTCTGCTTTTTAGGATGTTGTCTAGATTTGCCATAGCTTTCCTCCCCAGGAGCAAGTGTCTTTTAATTTCTTTGCTGCAGTCCCCATCTGCAGTGATCTTGGAGCCCAGGAAAATAAAATCTGTCACTATCTCCGTTTCTTCCCCATCTATTTGCCAGGAATTGAGAGAGCCGGCTGCCATGATCTTTGTTTTCTTGATGTTGGGTTTCAAGCCAACTCCTTCACCCGCATCAACAGGCTCTTTAGTTCCTCTTCACTTTCTGCCATTAGAGTGGTATCATCTGCATATCTGAGGTTGTTGATATTTCTCCCTGCAATCTTGATCCCAATTTGTGACTCCTCTAACCCCGCCTTTCTGATGATGTGCTCCGCATATAAGTTAAATAGGCAAGGCGACAGTATACAGCCTTGCCAAACTCCTTTCTCAATTTTGAACCAATCCGTGATTCCATGTTCAGTTCTCACTGTTGCTTCTTGACCTGCATATAAATTTCTCAAGAGACAAATAAGATGCTCTGGTATTCCCATCTCTTTAAGAACTTGCCACAATTTATTGTGCTCCACACAATCAAAGGCTTTAGCATAGTCAATGAAGCAGAAGTAGATGTTCTTCTGGAACTCCCTAGCTTTTTCCATGATCCAGCGTATGTTGGCAATTTGATCTCTAGTTCCTCTGCCTCTTCGAAATCCTGCCTGTACTTCTGGAAGTTCTCGGTCTACATATTGCTGGAGCCTAGCTTGTAGGATTTTGAGCATAACTTTGCTAGCATGAGAAATGAGTGCAATGGTGCGGTAGTTTGAACATTCTTTGGCATTGCCCTTCTTTGGGATTGAAATGTAAACTGACCTTTTCCAATCCTGTGGCCATTGCTGAGTTTTCAAAATTTGCTGGCATATTGAGTGTAGCACTTTTACTGCATCGTCCTTTAAGATTTTGAATAGTTCAATTTCATCCTCTTCAGCAGCAGTGGTTGGGGCATAGACCTGGATCACTGTGATGTTGAATGGTTTGCCTTGGATTCGAACTGAGATCATTCTGTCATTTTGGGGATTGTATCCCAAGACTGCTTTTCCTACTCTCTTATTGATTATGAAGGCTACTCCATTACTTCTGCGAGATTCTTGTCCACAGTAGTACACCTGATGGTCATCTGAATTAAATTCACCCATTCCTGTCCATTTTAGTTCACTGATTCCTAAAATGTCGATGTTCAGTCATCTCATTTCTTGTTTAACCACGTCCAGCTTGCCTTGATTCATGGATCTGACGTTCCAGGTTCCTATGGAATAAAAATCTTTACAGCATCGGACTGTCTTTTCGCCACCAGTTACTTCCACAACTGAGCATCCTTTCGGCTTTGGCCCAGCCGCTTCATTCATTCTGGCGCTACTCGTACTAGCCGTCTGCTCATCCCCAGTAGCATATTGGACACCTTCCGACCTGAGGGGCTCATCTTCCAGCGTCATATCGTTATGCCTATTGGAACTGTCCATAGAGCTTTCATGGCAAAGATACTGGAGTGGTTTGCCATTTCCTTCTCCAGTGGATCACCTTTTGTCACGAGCTCTCAGCTATGACCTGTCCGTCTTGGGTGGCCCTGCACGGCATAGCTCATAGCTTCACTGAGCTGCGCAAGCCCCCTTGCCACAACAAGGCAGCGATCCTTGAAGGGGGCATGTAGAATTAGGCTAGGTAAAATGTAAAGGTACCCCCTGTGCAAGCACCGAGTCATGTCTGACCCTTGGGGTGATGCCCTCTAGCGTTTTCATGGCGGACTCAATACGGGGTGGTTTGCCAGTGCCTTCCCCAATCATTACCGTTTACCCCCCAGCAAGCTGGGTACTCATTTTACTGACCTTGGAAGGATGGAAGGCTGAGTCAACCTTGAGCCGGCTGCTGGGATTGAACTCCCAGCCTCACTCCCAGCCTCACTCATTTCTCATGCATGTCTGCTGCCTTACCACTCTGCGCCACAAGAGGCTCTTAGAATTAGGCTATGCAACCTAAAAAATAATTTTCTTCCCTAGATAACCACACATCCATATTCAACTGATTGTATTCTGTCCTCTGTAGTACTTTCAAGACCAAGAATCTCTGATCTTCTGCTTGGTTGCCAGCTTCCAAAAAATGCTCCATCATTGGTACTCCTGCTACTTGATTTTAAGTATTGACTTGCGTTCCAGAATTCTTGTTTTGATGTGTCTGGTAGTTTTCTATACACATATCTTGGAGCATGGACTTAAATATATATAACATTTTTTCTTCTGCAATGATTATAGCTTTTTAATTCCATGTAAAAAAAATTGTCCTTCCCTCTCAAAAGTTTTAGTGACAAGTGTCAATTTACACACTTTACAGTTTGTCACACAGTTATAATGCTCTTTCATAATTGTTTGTTTCTGTTTGGAATCTAAAAGTTGTTGTTATTCTTATTTTCTTTTGAACTGAATGTTTTCTTTTTTATATTTCCCACTCTGGTCGCAGCTCTGTCGATAACAGAGAATACCCTGCATCTATTTGGAGTTTGATTTGGAATTCTTCAGACTGCATTCCCCCTCCCCCCAAAATCTTGGCCAGGTTCTATTCCTCTTTTCTTAGACATTTCATGCTAAATTTTATTCCAGCAGGAATATAAAATGCTGGTCATATCACAAATCCAAAAGATTCCCTGCTTGGCCGGTGGCAGATTAAATTCATGAGCCAGCTCATTTCAGCAAGGGGTAGGGTTGCCATCCTGGGACCTGGAGATCTTTAGGAATTACATCTGATCTCCAGATGAGAAAGATCCAGCCCCTCTAGAGAAAACTGCTGCTTTGGAAGGTAGCTTCTATAACATTAGGGCCCTCTGGGGTCCCTCCCATCTAGGCTCACCAACTCAGGGCTGGGAACTTTCTGTATATTTGAGGGCAGGGCATGGAAAAGATGGAATTTGTGGAGGGGAAGATTTACTAACAAGTATAATGCCATAGTGGGCACCCATTTTCTCCAGGGGAAACTGATCTCTATAATCCAGAGATCGGTTATAATTCCCACAGATCTCCAGGCCCCACCTGGAGACTGGCAAGCATCCCCAAACCCTCCCAATTTGGAAGGGGAGAGGGCAGGGTTTGGGGGAGAAACTTCATGTGGGACCAGGCTACCCCCTGGAGAATCATCTCCAGACTAAAGACATCAGTTCCTCTGGCCTGGAGAAGAGGGCTGCTTTGGAGGGTGGACTCCACAACACAGGGATGGCCAATAATTACTACTGAGCCCCTGCCAGCATGGGGATGATAGGGGCTCATGGTAATTGTAGTCCATGGCCATCTGCAAAGCCATAGTTTGGCCACCTCTGCCACAGCTTTATATTCCACTGAGGTTCTACCACTCCCCAAATCCTACCCACTCCCAGCTTCACCCCCAAATGCTTCAGGTATTTCCCAATTGACACCTGGCAACCCACCTGTAGACCAACGTTTCCAAAACTGGAAGGATGGATACCAGACTATGCCAGGTAGGGATGACAGTCCCCTGGTGGAATCTGGGGATCCCCTGGAATTAATAGCTCATCTCCACACTAAAAGACAGCAGTTCCCTTGCAGAAAATGGCTATTTTGGAGGGTGGACTCCACCATTAGCGTTATACTTAGGGATGCCAGCCCCCAGATGGAACCTGGTTATTTCTTGGAATTATAGCTCATCTCCAGGCAAGAGAGATCAGCTCCCCTGGAGAAAAGAGCCGCTTTGGAGGGTGGAGTCCACAGCATCCTACTCCACCGAGACCCCCCACCCCACCCCACCCCACCCCACCCCACCCCCTACGTGTACAGGGATTTCCCCACTCTCAGCTGGCAACCCTACCCAGAGTCCACCCTTCCAGGGCCATTTCTAGGAGCTCTGCTCTCCGCTGCCTGGAGATCAGTAACCCTCCACCACCTGGAGGTTGGCAACGCCAGAGGTTGGCGGAGCAATGTCCCAGAAGCAGGGGTGGGCAACACGTGGCCCTCCAGATGGCCATGGACTACAATTCCCATGAGCCCCCATGGGAATTGTAGTTCATGGACATCTGGAGGGCCACAGTTTGCCCATCCCGTTTAAGGGCCAATGAGCGCTCCTGCGGCTTTTCTAAAGCTAGCTTGGCCGTCATCTGCAAGAAGAACGTGTCGGGCCCTTCCCGCCGTTGCACCCACCCGGACACTCCCCGCGTCACGTGGCTTCCGTGTCCGGCCGAGCGTTTCGCGCATGCGCCCTGGCTATTGGCGAAGCGTTTGCCCGTCGATGCCATGGCGGCCTCCTGCAGAAAGGTCTGGCCGGCGCGAGGCGCCTACCGCAGTGAGTAGGAAGCGGCTGCCCCCTTGAGTGCCCCCTTGGGTGCCCCTTGCCTCCTCAGCTCGCCTCTTCTCCTTATGGGCGACTGGGGTCCTGCTTCTGCGTGGTCAGGGGGGGCGGGCGGCGGCAGCAGTAGCCCCTCTTGGGGAGGATGGGAGGTGGGCATCGGCAGGGGAAGCAGGAAGGGCGGGATGGGTGGCCCGCTTGCTTTCGTGGCGTATTCGGGTCAGGGTCCCGTTAATCCGTAGGAAGGGTTGCCAGAGTCCTCAGTGGCGCAGGCAGGACAACTGAGCCGCTGCGCCCCTTAGGCTGCAGGGCTACCTTTTGGGAACGCGTGCCCCCTATGTTATGAACCCCTTGCAAGCAGAAAACCAGCTCGGAAGACAAGGGGCGCGGGGAGCTGGTGTTTTTTTTTTGAGGGGGGATTGCCCTGCTGGGCTAGCTTTCTAAGTGCAAGGACTTGCAAGCGGAAAACCAGCTCAGAAGACAAGGGGCACGGGGAACAGGTGAGAGGGGTTTGGGGGGAGGGTTGTCCTGCTGGGCTAGCTTTCTAAGTGGAAGGAGTATTCCAAATGGAAATCCCCCTCCTGTAATCTGAGTAGTCCATTCTGGTAGTTAGATTTTTATACCTTGCTTTTCAGTTGCTTACAGTCGCCTTCCCTTCCTCTCCCCACAGCAGACACCCGGTGAGGGAGGTGGGGCTGAGTAATCTCTGAGAGAACTGTGACTGGTCCAAGGCCACCCAGCTGGCTGCATGTGGAGAAAGCGGGGAATCAAACCCATTTCTTCAGATTAGACGTCACCAGTCTTAACCAGTACACCGTGCTGACTAGAATTCATGCTTCCCCTGAGCTCATGCATGCTATGATGCCAAAAGGAAAGCTTGTCACTATGGTACATAGTACAAGGGGTCTACTTGAAGAGATCTCTTCTCCCTGCTCCTGGTGCAGCAGTGGGGAAATATATTTGGTGAGTTCTGCTCTAGCAAGGGGTCAGCGACATAACTCAAAGTGATTTTTATCCACTGCACAGTGTCTAGCCGTGTCCCCCAAAACTCCCAAGGGTTGGCAACCCTGTGCTATATCTGTTTTTTGATGATTATTTCAACTGCTGTGATCCTGTGCACATAACTGCTTGAAACTAGACCTTGTGGAACTTGATGGGATTTATCGGGGGGGAGCGGGATTGTTATCCATTTATGCCTAGCATTTTTCCCGGGTGAGGACACAGTTGGCTTATATCATGTGCTTATCTATTTTAGCCTCACAACAAACCTGTGCGGTAGGTTAGGCTGAGAGTGCAAGTGGCCCAAAGTCACCTAGTAAGCTCCCATATCAGAGTGGGGATTTGAACTTGGGTCTCCCTGGTCATCGTCCAACACTTTGCTACAATACATTGACTATCATGCATACCATCAGGCTAGAGCAGCCTTTCTCAACCGTTTTACTGTTGAGAAACCCCTGAGACATTCCTCAGGCTTCAAAAAAACCCAGAAGTGGTGCGATCATACAGAATATGGTTGGGAAGCACAGATGTGTATGTGCCCACTTGGGGCCCCTCCCATTCCTACCCCCTCCAGGCCCATCATTGGCCATTTTGGGAGAGGTGGGTGAGTCAACATGCCCATATATGGTCATATCACCCAATAAATGTGTAGCAAATATTTTATTTATTTGTTTGTTTGTTATATATTTATATACCACCGTCCCCAAAGGCTCAGGGCAGTTTACAGGAAACAGGAAAAAGATACAGATAACATATGGTAACAACAGATGATAACAGTAATAACATCATAACAACAATAACCTTAACATGATCACAACAATAACATTAGAGAGTTATGGGGCTGCAAAAAGCCTCAGCTCAACTCTTACTGGGACCCAGTGGGTTAGTGGCAGTCATAGTAGGAGGGGGGGTTTGGGGGGCCAATTGGAAGCGATGGATTAGGTCAACCTCAACCAAATGCCTGGTGGAGCAGCTTCCTTTTGCAGGCCCTGTGGAACTGTATAGGCTCTGTCAGGGTCCTGATCTCCTCTGAGAGCTCGTTCCACCAGGTGGGGGCTAGAATAGAGAAAGCTCTGGCCCTGGTTGAGGTCAAGCGGGCTTCCTTGGGACCAGGGACCACCAGGAGGTTGGAATTGGTAGAGCGCAAGGCTCTTTGAGAGGTGTAGGCAGAGAGGCAATCCCTCAGGTATACGTATGTCCTTAAAGGTAATAACCAACACCTTAAGCCTGATCCGGAATTCAGTCGGGAGCCAGCACAGCGAACCTCCATCTTTGAAGGGTTGAGCTTCAGACGACTCTGCTTGAGCCATCTCATCACTGCTTCCAAGCAGCCGGCTAATGTTTCAGGGGGAGAGTCAGGGTGGCCATCCTTCAGGAAGAAGAGCTGGGTGTCATCAGCATATTGATGACAACCCAGCCCAAACCTCCACACCAGCAGGGCAAGAGGGCGCATAAAGATGTTAAATAGAGTTGGAGAGAGAATTGCCCCCTGGGGGACTCCGCAAGCCAGTTGGTGATGGCTTGATGAGCTCTCTCCTAATGCTACCCTCTGTTGTTAACGCCTACCTCTTTGGGAAACCCTTCCAAGGCCATCAGGAAACCCTGGTTGAGAAATCCTGGGCTAGAGATTTTTTTATTACTGTTGATTCTATACTTAGTATTTTCATATCACGTTGCCTTGCTGCTCAGAACGTACAATAAAGAAAGTACATGTAATCTGGGCAGAAAGCTGACATGTCAAAGCAGGGGTAATCAAACTGCGTCCCTCCAGATGTCTATGGACTACAATTCCCATGAGCGAGTCCGGGTTGTCCGAGTTAAAATAGGGCCAATCCAGGTGTGGCCAGCAGAGCTGGCCGCACCCTGATTGGCCTGGCCCCTATAGCTCCCGCCCCCCATCACCGCCCGTTCGCTGCCACCCTGCCCAGCCACCGCTTTCCACCGTGGCCATGCCACCATCAGATGCCCACCTCCTCTGCCCAGTTACGAACCAGGGCCATTGCCACCTGCCAGCCCACCAGCCACCCTACTGCGCCCTTGGCGGTGATGCACAGGTTTGAGAGCCATGGGCGGCGCCCCCGGCACCCCACCAGCCACGCCCGCAATCCACCACCGCGGTCACCCGAGCATGCCGAAAACAACAAGCAGGAGCCGGATCTGCACCTGCAGACTCTACAGCCGTGCCACCAGTCAGCATGCCCCCGGCTGCCCCAGACCACACCCCAGCCGCCATGGAGCCCGCCACTGCCCCGTCACCTTTGTGCCTTGGAGCCCCCTGACACACCAACAGCCCTCTCTCCACCTCCCACGTCCTGCCTCTTGCCCCCCTGTTTACCTGCCACTGGCGCTTGCTGTATTGAAAGTACAGCGGGCTTGAAAACTAGTACATTTAATAAATAGATTAATAAGAATAACCGTTTGCTGTCTTTTCTGAAACTCTATGCCTTTGAAAACCGATGTAGTTTTCCTTAGGCAGCTTTCAAAGCAACCCTGGAGATATGAAAAGCACAGTTTCAAGGAGTGGTAGGGAACAGATTCTTCAGGAAACACCTCCTAGCACCTGGTTTTGTATGTTTAAGTCTATAACCCTGAGCATGCTTATTTGGGAGTGGTCTTATGAAACGTAGTGCTCTTCCTGGTGAATATACAGAGAACTGAAGGCCATCTGAAGGATTGTTGAAACTGATTTTCATCTTAAATTGCCTGAAGCCTCAGGGAGAAGGAAGACGTTTTTGGTGACCATTGAGCTTGACGCTGATTGTTGTTCTGTCTCTTCAAGGATACTTTTCTGCCTCGGCCTTTTCCCGCTGTCAAGATGGTCAGCCGCCAAAATTTAAACCACCTCCGAAGCCAGTCATCATCGATGAGTCAAAGCCTCAGGCCGCGGACAGACGGTAAAAATTTTGGCTCAGTTTCCTTTGTAATGCAAAGGCCTGGTATGGAGGGTCATTAGAGAAATATTTATTGCGATCTTCAGCCAAATACAATACAATACAGAACAAGAAAACCTTGTCTGTCCAAGGACAGTCTCAATCAAAGTAAATATGTGCCAAAACATTGATGTACAAGGGTAATTAAATCAAAATAAATACAAAGATAAAACATTGATAAACATTTTTAAAATTCTTACCAATCCTGGTCTCCTACAATCTCCCTTGACTTCCAAAGTTCCACATTTTTCTCGAACCTGCAGACCTGGGCATAAAATCTGTCCACCTGGTCATAGTTGATTTTTTTGTCAGACAAAAGATATTCTGATTTTATATTGACCCGGGAAACCTCCTAGCAATGGCTTCTTTACCAACCTTACTATAATAATCACAATTAAAAAACCTGCCCCGTTGAGTCTACTTCTCTTTGTAGGCATCCACAGAATCTCTGAGGATATGGGATTTTCTTGCATTTCCCTTCCAGTCCTGCAGAGGGCAGAGCCTTACTTCTTGCTACTGTGAATGAGGAAGAGTGCTTGCACTCGAAAGCTCACGCCTTGAATAAATCTTTGTTGGTCTTAAAGGTGCCACTGGATTCTGCCCTTCTAGAATGTTTATAGTCAAGAAATAAATGGATATGCTGCCGGGGGAGCTCCGCACCTCACCTTTTCAGGAGCATTGAAATATGGAGTGGCTGTTCTCTCTGTATCTATTACTTTCTGCCTTTCTTGTTTTGCCATTCTAACTGCAGCTCTATAAGAGCTTGGAGAGAAAAGCCTAGTTTTTGTAAGGAATTTAAGAAAAATGTGCAGGAAGTTTACATGAATCTGAATGGGACATTCACATGAATCCAAGGAGTAGAGGACATTTGAGAGGCCCGAACAAATTACTTCAAGCACCTACTTTACGGTTCTCTTCTCCTTTTCCTGGTGTGCACTTTAACACATTGTCAGCTAGAAGAATAAAAGTCATCCTCAAAAGTTTTTGTTCATGTGCAGATCCTTAAGAGCCTGGACTAGTGAACAAAATGTTGGTTATTGCTGTTCTGTAATGGAACTTGGCATGATACACAAATTAAAATAGGAATTTGTTTCCTCTTTGGCACACTTTGGTTTAATGCCAGAGAGCAGCCTGGTGAGTACCTTGCAGCTAAACATAAGTCTTGTGGCATTTGAAAGAGAAAAATACAGAAATAAGCATTGGAGGAGAGGGGGGGGCGGTTGGGCTGCAGTTAATGTTCAGTATTTCAAATGTTTACCACCTTGTGGACCCTGAGCTGGGTAAAAAGGCAACATAGGCCTGTTAAAAATGTGCTTGCTCCTGGGGAGGAAAGCTATGGCAAATCTAGACAGCATCCTAAAAAGCAGAGACATCACCCCGCTAACAAAAGTGCATCTAGTCAAGGCTATGATCTTCCCAGGTGCAATGTATGGCTGTGAAAGTTGGACCATAAGGAATGCCAAGCATCAAGCGATTAAAGTTTTTGAACTCCAGTGCTGGAGAAGACTCCTGTGAGTCCCTTGGACTGCAAGGTGAACAAACCAGTCAGTCCTAGAGGAGATCAGCACTGTCTGTTCCTTAGAAGGCCAGATCCTGAAGATGAAACTGAAATACTTTGGCCACCTCATGAGAAGGAAGGACTCCCTGGAGAAGAGCCTATTGGTGGGAGCGATTGAGGGCAAAAGAAGAAGGGAATGACAGAGAATGAGGTGGCTGGATGGAGTCACTGAAGCAGTCGGTGCAAATTTAAATGGACTCCGAGGAATGGTAGAGGACAGGAAGGCCTGGAGGATCATTGTCCATGGGGTCGCGATGGGTCGGACACGACTTCGCAACTAACAATAACCACAAGGCCTGTTATAAATAATACATGACTGTGATAGGTGCTAATGCAGTTTCCTTAAATGAATGCCTGTAGTCTGAATGGAAAACATGACTGCAATCCATTTGTGATTGGATAAAACCAAATTTCTGATTAAGTGATTTCCCCCCCTCCCCACCATGTCTTATTTAATGTTTGTTGTTTTAACCCTCAATCCCCTTCACTTCAAGTTAACATAGAACACTATCTTAATAGAATGGCAGAAGCTAAATGTGATAACAAAATCGATCATAAATGGGAGCCTTGACATCTGTGCAAAATGCCCTTGTGTCCTTTCTAGCCTATTACAGTGTCCGGCCCTGACCTGGATGGCCCAGGTGAGCCCAGTCTCATCAGATCTGAGAAGCTAAGCTGAGTCAGCCCTGGTTAGTAGTTGGATGGGAAACCACCAAGGAAGATGAAGGTCACTGGGCCAAAACAGGCATCTCTACTCATCCCTTGCTTTGAAAACTGCCCCGGGGGTCAACGTAAGTGAGCTGTGACTTGATGTGAGAAAAAGAAAGAGAGCTATTACACACTACCCTCTAACGAGGCACACGAATTCATCCAAGTACTTAATGCACAAGACGCGCTGAGGTTCTGCGGCAGTGTTGCTCATGTGAGCAAGGGGTGGGTGCGCCAAGTCCAAGTCACAGCTCACTTATGCTGACCTTGATAGGGTTTTCAAGGCAGGAGGCCAGCAGAGGTGGTTGGCCATTGCCGGCCTCTGCATCGCGACCCTGGGTGTCCTTGGTGGTCTCCCACCCAAGTATTATCCAGAGGGAACCCTGCACAGGTTTCTTGCAGTCGTTTAAATCTCTGAACTCCCCACTGTGCTAAGGGGCCGATGGAGGAAACACATCACCTTGGTGAACAAAGTCCCGGGCGATGAAAATCTCGCGCCATATTGAATGCTCATCTTTAAGTGACCACAGTACTCTAATGGCAGGCTTCATTCAAGCCTTGGTGCCTGTTTCTAAGGGCCGGCTTTGGGCTTGGAACACACAAAACGTCAACCGGAGAATCGTTCTCTGATTATAAAAGCCCTCATCGCTAACGGTAGGATAGAGATCTTAGGTCGGAGGGTGTGACTTCCAAGTCTCCCGCAGTTCAAGGTTCAATCATTGACTGGTATCCCGGACGTATCTCGTCTTAGTTATGGGACAAACGCGCAGCCTGAGCCCATAAAAGTCATCGTCCTTGAAACGAACAGTGCTTGCAGTGTATTGCAAACTGAAGCTCAATCCAGACAAGACCGATGCGCTGATGGTCAGTGACAAAGCCATTTGCAGACCGAGGGGGTTGCAGTCGCCCCGGAGGAGTGGGTTCAAAACTTGGGGGGTGCTGCTGGGCCCTAGCTGATAGGTGTCCATGATGCCTGTTATCCACAGCAATGGTTATGGCTGCTCCTTAGAAAAGATGATCCGGCCACAGTGACCCATGCTCCGATCGCATCCAAGTTAGCGGACTGTAATCCTCTCTGCCTTTGAAAACAGTCTGGAACCTTGGTTGAAAATGCTGCGCTCATGCTGTTGACCGGGGCTGGATGCAGGGAGTATCCCTCCAGGGCTGAAAGATCTGTGTGGGCTACCCACATGTTTTCAGGCACAATTCCTCCAGTGCTGTCCACCCTTCCAGTTATGATCTCCCTCATAAGCGCTGCTTTCTGTGCCCTGCCTTCAGAGGGGAGTAGGTAGCAGCCAGAGGGAGGGCTTTTTTAGTGCTGGCCCCTCACCTATTCAATCAAAAGGAACTACACCGTTGACTTCCCAGTGTTACAGGTAAGAGAAAAACGAAATCAGCAGGCCGAAATGATCTCACAGGCACTCTTGTTTGGTGTATAAATCCTATAATTCCTGGGCAATCAGAACGGGCTCCTAGGTATATTTTTCCCGTTTTCAAATACTTCTCCAATGATTGCCACTGCAGAGTCTACAAATAAATGTTTTCATAATAAATAAGATATCATGAAATGTACAAAATAATACAAACCAAACTAGATCCATTTGCCATGTTGTATTTGAAAACAGGAAAAACATACCTAGGAGCCTGTTCTGATTGCCCAGAAATTATAGGATTTATGCACCAAACAAGAGTGCCTGTGAGACTTCTCATTTTGGCCCCTCACCTATGGCAAATCCTTTTCCTTGTGCTTTGACTGGTGCTTTACACCCCACTCTGTTTCTGTTCCCTCTGGCTTTTAATGAAGGAGCTTTCTTTTCACTTAGTTTTTATACTGCGTTTTTCTCCTGAAAATTCTTCAGAAATGAGTTTTAAGCCATTGAGTGATTTGTATGCTCTGGCTGGGTTTTTAATGTCGGGCTTTAGTGAACAGCTTCTAATTTCATAGTCTTGTTGTATGTATTTTCTAAGCTCCTTTGGTCAAGCAGTTTTTTTTCTAAATCATTTTCTAAATAAACTGTTTGCATGCTTTCTTAGACGCAGCGTGACAAGGCCCAGTGTCATCGTTGTTGTTGTGTTGTGTATCTCACAGATTCTTGAGTCCTGAATTCATCCCTCCTCGATCAAGGAAAGATCCTTTTAAGTACTACCTGGAAAGAAGAGATATGGTCCAGAGGAGGAAAGTGCTGAACATCCCGGAATTCTACGTTGGTCAGTAAGAAGCCCTAGAATAAACAGCACAACGGTAGAAAAGATTGTGTTGAAAATGCCTGCCTGTTGCATTGTGTGTTCCATTTAAGAAAGCAGTTGGATCTCCCGATATTCTAGAAATTGGCTGTAATTTTAAGTGCCAAGGAGGTCAGTCTGTTTCATCAGACTGGAGGGAGGTGAGTAGCGGGGTACCTCGGGACTCGGTCCGGTACTTTTTAACATATTTATTAATGATCTAGATGAGGGGGTGGAGGGACTACTCATCAAGTTTGCAGATGACACCAAATTGGGAGGACTGGCAAATACTCCGGAAGATAGAGACAGAGTTCAACAAGATCTGAACACAATGGAAAAATGGGCAAATGAGAACAAGATGCAATTTAATAAAGATAAGTGTAAAGTTCTGCATCTGGGTCAGAAAAATGAAAAGCATGCCTACTGGATGGGGGATATGCTTCTAGGTAACACTGTGTGTGAACGAGACCTTGGGGTACTTGTGGATTGTAAACTAAACATGAGTAGACAGTGTGATGCAGCGGTAAAAAAGGCAAATGCCATTTTAGGCTGTATCAACAGGGGCATCACATCAAAATCACAAGATGTCATAGTCCCCTTGTATACGGCACTGGTCAGACCACACCTGGAGTACTGTGTGCAGTTCTGGAGGCCTCACTTCAAGAAGGACATAGATAAAATTGAAAGGGTACAGAGGAGAGCGATGAGGATGATCTGGGGCCAAGGGACCAAGCCCTATGAAAATAGGTTGAGGGACTTGGGAATGTTCAGCCTGGATAAAAGGAGGTTGAGAGGGGACGTGATAGTCCTCTTTAAGTATTTGAAAGGTGGTCATTTGGAGGAGGGCAGGATGCTGGTTCCCATTGGCTGCAGAGGAAAGGACATGCAGTAATGGGTTTAAACTACAAGTACAACGATATAGGCTAGATATCAGGAAAAAATTTCACAGTCAGAGTAGTATAGCAGTGGAATAGGCTACCTAAGGAGGTGGTGAGCTCTCCCTCACTGGCAATCTTCAAGCAAAGGTTGGATACACACTTTTCTTGGACGTTTTAGGATGCTTTGGGCTGATCCTGCGTTGAGCAGGGGGTTGGACTAGATGGCCTGTATGGCACCTTTCAAGAGCCTCTTGTGGCGCAGAGTGGTAAGGCAGCTGTCTGAAAGCTCTGCCCATGAGGCTGAGAGTTGGATCCCAGCAGCCGGCTCAAGGTTGACTCAGCCTTCCATCCTTCCGAGGTCGGTAAAATTAGTACCCAGCTTGCTGGGGGGGTAAACGGTAATGACTGGAGAAGGCACTGGCAAACCACCCTGTATTGAGTCTGCCAAGAAAACGCTAGAGGGCGTCACCCCAAGGGTCAGACATGACTCGGTGCTTGCACAGGGGATACCTTTACCTTTATGGCACCTTCCAACTCTATGATTCTATGAAGACAATATAAAAATGAATTAAAGGAAATAAATCAATTTATTATACAGTGCACTTAAAATACCAATATAAAAACATAGGCCTCAAATTTAGTCTTTAGATCAGTGGTTCTCAGCCTTCCTAATGCCGTGACCCTTGAATACAGTTCCTCCTGTTGTGGTGACCCCCAACCATAACATTAAGCCAGTGTTCTTTCACAGAAATTATACCGAAACTGACCCATGGCGTGAAGATCCATTGTTCATGATGGTATATAAATTGTTTATAAATTGGCGGGCACCTTCAGGAGGTGCGGCAACAGTGGCGGAGGGCCCCCCTCCCCCCGGGCCAAGCTGCTTGCCCCGCCGCAACCCCAGTGAAAGGGTCGTTTGACCCCCACAAGGGTCCCGACCCCCAGGTTGAGAACCACAGCTTCAGTGTAAAAGCCATAGGACTGAGTCATCCTCAATATACGGTTCACAATCTTGCATTTTTAATAGGTGCACATGAAAATTATGGAACAAGATCCATGAACTTTAGAATGTCACCCTTTGGCAACACACAATAAAATGTGCACGCAAGTGATGATTCATCTTTCCTACTAGCAAGTTTCGTTTCATTGTTTTTTTAAATGAAAAATGTTTTCTGTTTTCATTTTTAGGAAACAGTTAAGAATTGCTCTGGCTAATTGTTCTTGGTCTGTTAGTATGTCCTTGCGGCTGCTGCAGAAGGCCGACACAAATTTGGTCTTGCTTACCGTAGTTTTGCTTGTGGACTGTCAACTTTGAGATACTCATTGAGTCAGGTTTAATGTGCTCTGGTTTATATATCATCAACTTTCAGAGACTCACCTGGACTTATCTCTAGAGCAGGGGGAGTCAAACTGCGGCCCTCCAGATGTCCATGGACTACAATTCCCATGAGCCCCTGCCAGCATTCGCTTGGACATCTGGAGGTCTGCGGTTTGACTACCCCTGGTCTAGACTATGGAGACTAGTGTTGCATGCTCCGACGCAGCCTGTGGCACGGAGGGGAGGGGTGGTGCTGGTTGCGGCTCACCAGCTGGCGCCCACATGCAGGCGCAGAGCTCTGTGCCTGCATGCAGGGGCCAAATGGTGCACTGCTGCCAGCGTCGCCCCTCTGTACCACGGCACTGGCCACCTCGGGCATGCCGGAGCACCCAGCCCTAATGGAGGGTGAACTCTATGACATCACTAAGGTCCCCGTTCTCCCCAGGCTGCACCCCGAAATCTCTAGGAGTTTCCCAGCCAAAAGCTGCCAGTCCGCCTCCCCCAGCCCTCCCCCTAGTAGCCAGAGGAACCTGACAGCCCTTTCTGTACTATATATTGGATAATTAGGACTAGTCAGTGCGGTGGCTTTTGGTCTAAAGCAAGGGTAGTCAAACTGCGGCCCTCCAGATGTCCATGGACTACAATTCCCAGGAGCCCCCCTGCCAGCGAATGCTGGCAGGGGGGCTCCTGGGAATTGTAGTCCATGGACATCTGGAGGGCCGCAGTTTGACTACCCCTGGTCTAAAGGCTAAATTCAAGGCTTAAGTTTTTTAAGTTGCATTTTAAATGTACTGTATAATAAATGGATTTATTTTCATGAATTCATTTTTATATTGTTCCCCCCCCCAATCTTTGTGGTACCTAATTCAATTTTTGAGTCAACCCCCCCCCCCATTTTGTTTGGTGTGATAAATACCTTTGTACTAATATCCAACCATCAATTGCAGGTTACCTTGGAAGATCTCTTGCTGTAGTGCAGCAGGCAGTTTTCATGGGCTTGATTAATGTGAATTTTATTAAAATGCAGCCTGACACTCAAGCAAATGTATTGGCTCCCGCTTTGGCAGAAAAAGCAAAACAATCATAAAATATCAGCACAAACAATAGAACAGTATGGGCAACAGTAGACCAAAACACACACACACACACACAACACCGCATGTGATAAGCGACACGTTATGGCATCTGTGTCACAAAACAAACAGGAGTTGCTGTCGCAAACAATTTCTCGTTTTAGAGCAAACAAATTTTTCACACGCTTCCTCCAAGGGATAAAATCCATCATTGCCATCTGTCCTGAAATCATAGCTCTGCCCTTTTAAATGTTTATGCCCCATGATGCATTTCAGGCAGATCTTGAAAAGCTGGGGGGAAACTTTTGCATATCTGGTAAATTTTGTCCGCATTCAGCCATTCTGCACCTAAATTTATACGCTGTAGCGTATGTAGCGTTTCAGAAGATATAGTGACGAGCCAATGCAGTTGCAGTATCAATTGACAGGTCTGACTCTGAGAGGGGTTGTGGCTCAGTGGAAGGGGCTCTTCCTTGCATCCAGAAAGCCCCAAGTTCAATCCCCGGCATCTCCACTTAGAAAGGACTGGGTAGTAGGTGATGTGGTCTTGTAGATACAGAGGTCCCAGATCATTAAGGGCTTTGAGCGTAAGGATCAAAACCTTGCACCTGATTCCTTCTCCGGTCTGGAGCCTGTGCAGCTGGGAAAACACTGGTAAAATACTTACTCTTCCTGCAGTCCCAATAAGGACACGAGTGGTTGCATTTTAGACCAGTCGGAGTTTTCGAAGCAGCTTCAGGGGCAGCCCTGTGCAAAGAGAGTGACAGTAGTCCAGTCTGGAGGTGACCGTTGCATAGATCACGGTGGCTAGGTCTGGTGCAAGTTGTCATGTGTGGCGAAGATGGCAAAATTGGCGCTCCCGAAGTCCAATCTATTTTGCTGAGGGCTGACACAGCTGCCCTCTGAAACTTTCTAGGACTGTCTGTATCTGCTGGCTGCTTTTGGGGCACCGGCTTTGCAGCATCCTCAAAGGAAACATTCAAAAGACTCACATCGTTTCCGCTTCCGACTCCAAGCACCACCTGCCACAGGCCACTTCAGTGGCATCAACCTCCTAGGATGCAGAAGGCTGGGCGACCGAGCACTCTGCATGCGGAGCACTGAGGTTCACAGCCAGACCGGAAACGACGTTGGCATTAAAAATCGCCGTTCTTTCTTTTCCGGCAGGGAGCATCCTTTCTGTGACGACAGCAGACCGTTACGCCCCCGGGAAAACGAGCACGTTTGTTGGCATCTGCATTCAGCACTCGGGCAAAGGCCTCGGAGCGACATTCAAACTTCGGAACGTCATCGGAGGACAGGGTAGGCGCAGGTCTGAATGCGTCTCTTGAAAGAGATGGCATTCAGCCCCACAACGGGGGGGAGCCGCTGGAAGCAAACGTTGGAGCATTGTCGGGGAGGGGCTGCGGCTCAGTGGTAGAGCATCGACTCAGCATGCCAGAAGTTCCAGGTTCAATCCCTAACGTCCAAGAGGCTGAGGAATGCCAAAGTTCAAAAATAAACAAACAATTTATTTAACAGAGCTCAAGGTAATTAAAAATATTTTTATAATGTAAAAAGGGAACGCTTCTTTTCCCTAAAGCAGTGGTACTCAACCTGGGGTCGCAGCAGGGCAAGCGGCTTGCCCGGGGGGGGGGGGGGGCATCCACACAACAGCCTTGCGGGGTAGATCAGGATAGAGCATTCATCTGTCTGGAGCAGTGGAAAAGAGCGAGATCAGCATGGTGGGACAAGAGGCAGAACTGAACTGAGAAACCCCGGGGAAAAAAGCAATTTATGAATAATGGACCATCATGAACAATGGATCTTCATGTCATTGGTCAGTTTCGGTTTAATTTCTGTGAAAGAACCCTTGCATAATTTTATGGTTGGGGGTTACCACAACAGGAGGAACGGTATTAAAGGGTCGCGGCATTAGGAAGGTTGAGAAAAACTGCCCTAAAGGGCACACATCAGCCAGATATGAACACCATGACCCAAATATAGTGTCCGAAGTGCTCAGTTAGGGATCTATAAATGGTGACTTACAGGTGACTTGCAGGAATCGTTTCCTTACATGTTTAATTTTAATGTTTTAACATATTGTCTAGCTATGAAATTTTAAAACGGTTAAACCTGTTTTCTGCTGTAATTGCCCTAGCATACACCAAAATGTTTGTATCATATTTTATTATTTATATTTATTTATCTGCATTTATGTACATCTTATTCTGAATTCTATTATTTGGAATTTTCTTCCATCCAATATCTGTTTACAAACTTGGTTTGGCAGAAGTGCCAAGCAGAACGGACAAAATGTACACCATGAATACAAAGCACTTTGCCGTGGCAATTTCCAGTGAGAGCTTCCTCGGACATCAATACAAATACCATATAAGTATTAAAAAAGGATAACAATTCTTTTTTCAACCAGGGGATTAAAAAAAAAAATCACCTAAGTAGAGAATGCCTTTACATTTCCAGGGTCTGTGTGGAGATCTCATAGACCGAAATATGGTTAGGTCAAAGTTTTCTGTATTCAAGGTGTATGTATTTGATGTCTGTGCATCCCTTTCAGAAAAGAAGTGTTCCCTTTTTATGGTTTTTAAAACTATTTTTAATTACCTTGAGATCTGCTGAATAAATTGTTGATTTAGTGTATTTTTATACTTTTGTGTCTGCTGTGGGGAGAGGAAAGGGAAGGCGATTGTAAGCCGCTTTGAGACTCCTTCGGATAGAGAAAAGCATCATATAAGAACCACAGACACCCTGTGAAGGGAGGTGAGGCTGAAAGTGACCTGAAGAATCACTGGCAGTCTTCAAGCAAAGGTTGGATGCACACTTTTCTTGGATGCTTTAGGATGCTTAGGGCTGATCCTGCGTTGAGCAGGGGGTTGGACTAGATGGCCTGTATGGCCCCTTCCAACTCTTTGATTCTATGATTCTAAGAAATCTCAGGGCTCTCTCAGCCTCACTCCACCTCACAGGGTGTCTGTTGTGGGGAGAGGAAAGGGAAGGCAAATGTAAGCCACTTTGTGACTCCTTTTGGTAGAGAAAAGCGGCATATAAGAACCAACTCTTCTTCAACCTCCGTGGGTTTTATTGTTTTCCCTTCTTTTATGTTGCTTCTCAATCCCTGGCATCTCCAGTTTAAAACATGTCAGGCACTAGGTGATGTGCACAGCCTCTGCCTGAGATCCTGGGGAGCAGCTGTGTAGACAATGCCTTGATGGACCGTGGGCCTGATTGAATATAAGGCAGATTCGCGTGTTTGTGTGTACCCGGTTTTGATAAAAATGAATCCCAGCCCTTTTTTTCCAGTGTGCCCTGGCCTGGATGGTGGAGGCAGCCCTGGTTTCAGCCCATCTCAGAAGCTGAACAGGGTCAGCCCTGGACAGTATTTGGCAGGGGAGACCTCCAAAGGTTGCTGTGCAGAGGCAAGCCTTGGCAAAACCACCTCTGAGCATCTCTTACCTTGAAAATCCAAGCCTATTTCAACTTGGGGACAACTTCGAAGCAGCCAGAGAAGTGGGCGTGGAAGCCAGTGTAGTCAACCTGTGTAGTCAACCTGTGGTCCTCCCGATGTCCATAGACTACAATTCCCATGGGAATTGTAGTCCATGGACATCTGGAGGACCACAGGTTGGCTACCCCTGTATCAGTCATTTATCATTTCGAAAGAGACGGGGTTTTTGTGAAACTCTGGGGTTTCATGAGGGGCCTGGAGGGGCCTGGCCAATGAGGGGCCTGAAGGAGGAGGGAAGGGGAGGGGGCCCCAGGTGGGCATGTCCACAGCTCTGCTTCCCACCCCTATTTTGCGCCATCGCGCCACTTCTGGGTTTCTTGAAGCCTGCAGAATGTTTCAAGGGTATCTCGATAATAAAAAAGTTGAGAATGGCTGCTGTAAAGCAACAGGGGAAGTGGGTTCTGATGGCATCTAGTGATGTCAGCAGCCACCTGGAATTCTGGGAAAGATTGTGTAACCCTAGAGGAGCTCTCACATAACCCCACGGTTCCCGGGAAACCTGATTGGGAATCTCTGCCCTACAGGGTCACTGTGAGTTGACTGAGACCTAGCAGTCATGTTAGTGCAGTTCCCAGCAACAACTAGATTACAGCCAGCTTGGTGTAGTGGTTAGGAGCGGGGACCTCTAATCTGCCAAACCAGATTTATTTCCCTGATCCTCTTCCACATGCAGCCAGCTGGGTGACCTTGGGCTCGCCACAGCACTGATAAAGCTGTTCTCCTTCAGTGGGGAAGTCCTCCACACTGGTTAGGTCACGCCTCCAACTGCTCCTTGCAGGGTAATGCAAATTAGCAAGCCTTCTGGGATCGTGGTAGGCTGACCCCTCCAGTCCTGTTGCCCTGCAAGCTCCGAGCAGGATCTTAGAAGCTGAGCTCCTTGATCTGCAAAACAGAAAGCAAACAGAATATGCAAAATTCCTTCACTAAGAGGAAAATAGCCTCGGGGGCAGAATCTAGAAGGAAGGAAAGGTCAAATCAATTGGAGGTGAAAGAGGCTGCAGAAGCCCAGAAACGGTCGGCTATGCTGAATTCAGGGAAGCAGCTGAATTCAGGGAAGCAGCTTTCATCTTCTCCAGCTCCATCTGCAGGCTTGCAGCCGGAGAATTCCCTCACCCCCGTTCTGGCTGAGCGGGGAGGGGAAGAAATGGCCCGGTTGGAGGCGACCGCGTCTCCTCTGCCTGAGAGACGCGACGCCCCCGGGCAGAATACAGCCGCACCCGGGACCAGCACTGAGAGATTACAAGAGCAGGCTGGTAATGTGTTTGTAACAGGAACTGTGGCTGGGCTGGGAGGTGGGGCAGTGGGGCCCCTCTTTCTACAAACCTCCCTTGCTAGAGCAGAAAATGTGATGGCTGCAGATAACACCAGCAAGCTGGTTTTCCCCGCCTTTTTAGCACCCTCACTGGCAGAGTGGGGGGGGGGGGGAAACAATGGCAGACTTTGTGGATTCCACAGTCATTAGCTGCTCCTCCACAAGCCCAGACTGCAGCCAGGGTGCAAGAAAAGTCCCTCCCACCCTCCCAAAATAGACGGAGGGAGACCAGTTCCTCCCCATGCCCAAGTGAAGATACGGATTCCTCATCCACTAGAGGGAGCAGGGGATCCAGAAAGAGAAAAGGATCCTCTTTAAGATCTAAGAGAGCAGCCTCTTCCTCTAGCAGGAGACCAAAGAGGCAGAAAGGGAGGATCTTCAGTCAGCAGCTACATCAGTTACAGTGGCTTCAGACAAGGAGGATGGGGAATGGTCATTGACAGATTCTGACTGCAAAGAAGTCTCCTCCAGACTTTTTCAAGCAGAACATTTTCACAGACTTTTGAAAAAGGTCACTAAAAGTCTCAATTATGAGGAGGAGACTGTGACCAGTTCTGCTTCAGGAAAGACCAGGAGATCAGCTAACTTGGATACAAGAGGTTTCAAGAAACCCCCCAATAAGCTGACAGTATACTCATTTGCTGATGACTTTGAAGATGTCATGAGAGCTGAAGGGGCAATTCCTGGTAGTGGGATATCCTTGCATTCTGTAGCCAAAAGATGTTATATGCTTCCAGATGAAACCATGCAGGATCTAAAAATACCACTGGTCGATGCTCCTGTAGTGGCTATGTTATCAGGAGCAGTACTAACCAAAGATGGAGATAACATCCTAAAGGATCCTGTAGACAGAAAGAATGAGACTGTGTTAAAGAAAGCTCATGAAGCCAACTCCTTAGCTATCAGGGCAGATGCAGTTCTTTCTAATTTTGCCAGAGCAGCAGTAGTCTGGACTGATGACTTGTTGCAAGATCCAGAGCCAGACCCTCTAAGGTTGAGAAGATCTCTTTTAAAGATCAAAAGAGCCTGCCAGTTTGCTGCAGATGCCTCACAAGATGCAGTGCAGTTCTCAGCCAGGGCACAGGGGGCCAATATAGTAGCCAGGCGTAATCTTTGGCTTAAACACTGGAAAGTGGATACCCTATCAAAATGTAATCTGGCAACGGAAAAATTTTCAGGCAGACCTCTTTTGGGGGAAGGTGCGCTAGACAAAGTCTTAGTAGAGACCAAAGAGAAGAAAAAAGCAATGCCATCAACTTCTTAGAAGGATAAGGAATTAAAAAAGAAATCCTTTCAGTCCTTTCGTTCGTACAAGTCTCAAAGTACCCAGAGATATAGTTTCAGAGGAAGACGTTCCTTCCCATACCAGTCTAGATACCAGAGACCCCAGTATCAACCCAACAAACAAAGGGATGGAAATACAGCATCCAAAAAAGAGAGGGAAAAAAAAAATCTACAGCACGACGCCAGAATAGGAGGCTGGCTTCAGAATTTTCTTCCTGCATGGCAGCAGTCCACTTCAGACAAGTGGGTCCTGTCAGTTGTGGAGCATGGCTACAAGATACAGTTTGTTCAGACACCTCCCCACAAATTTGTGTCGTCCCCTATACCGAAAGAGGAAATGAAAGCTTCTTTAGTACAGAAAGCTATTCAACATTTACTGGACATTGGGCCGATAGAGGAAGTTCCAACATCTCAGAGGGGCAAGGGTGTATATTCTATACCAGGGGTAGTCAAACTGCGGCCCTCCAGATGTCCATGGACTACAATTCCCAGAAGCCCCTGCCAGCGAATGCTGGCAGGGGCTTCTGGGAACTGTAGTTCATGGACATCTGGAGGGCCGCAGTTTGACTACCCTTGTTCTATACTGTTCATTGTGCCCAAGAAGTCAGGAGAATGGAGGGCAATTCTGAACTTAAAGGAACTAAACCTATTTGTCAGAAAACAGAAGTTCAGAATGGAGTCCCTTCGTTCCATTCTACAGGCACTTCAGGTCAACGATTTCATGGCTTCTTTAGACTTGAACGAAGCCTACCTACACATTCCAATACATCAAACTTCCAGACAATTCCTCAGATTTGCCTTCAGGAACAAGCATTACCAATACAAGGCATTACCCTTTGGCCTCTTTTCCTCTCCAAGAGTTTTTACCAAGGTGATGGTGACTTTGGTTGCAGTTCTTCGACAAAGAGCTGTTCACATTTATCCGTATTTGGGCAACGTTTTGCTGAGGGGGGAGAGCCTCAGGGAAACCCAGAAGAGTGTAGAGGTTACAGTACGCGCACTTCAAGAACATGGGTTCTTGATCAATTTTCAGAAGAGCAATCTGACACCATTCAGAGAGCTGATTCACTTAGGCACTCTGATCAACACCAAACAAGCCAGGGTATTCCTGACTCCAGACAGGGTGAGGAAGGTGAAGGATATGGTGTCAAAGGTTTGCAAGACAAAAAAAAAAAAAAAAAAAAGTGGACTTGATGCTCTTGGCACAACTGCTAGGCCTCTTGATAGCAACCATAGAAACATTTCCCTGGGCAAGGTTACACCTCAGACCACTGCAATGGACATTACTGCCATTTCAACGTCAGATCATCAAAAAAAGGCACAAAATGATCTTCATCTCAGAGAGACTGAAAAAGGATTTAAACTGGTGGCGCTCGAAGGCAAACCTGACAAAGGGCCCTCAGATTGGCGCTGGTAGCTTTTCAGGATCTACTCCAGGACCAGTATGTCCTAGTCAAAACAGACAACGTGACAGCCAAGGCACATGTGAACCGACAAGGGCACAAGAGCGTTGATGCTACACAAGGAGGCAGTGATGGTATGCCAGTGGGCAGAAAGCCATGTCCAAGGAGTGAAGGCTCAGCATCTTCAAGGCACCCAGAATGTGATGGCGGATTGGCTGAGCCGCAAGGATGTGGATCCGACAGAGTGGTCAATCAACAAATGTTCCAGCAGATCATCCTTCGCTTTGGAAATCCAATAGTGGATCTGTTTGCCACAGCAAAAAACAAAAAAACAAAAAAACAAAACAGGAAAGTGAACAGATTCATGTCCAGGTTTCCGGAAAAAGGGTCAGAAGGCATAGATGCTCTTCTCCAGAACTGGCCGAAGGGGCTTCTCTATATGTTTCCCCCAACTCGACTGTTGAACAAAGGGTTGAACAAAATCAGAGAGGATCAGGCAACTGTAATACTATTGGCACCCTGGTGGCCAAGGAGACCATGGTTCTCGGACTTAATACAACTATCAGTAGAGAACCCATGGACCTTGCGCCAGTGACTCCAGATCTGTTAAGCCAGGGGCCACTTTGGCACCCAGATCCTCAGTGGTTAAAAATGACGGCATGGAAATTGGTAGGGAAGCGCTAGTAGAGTCTGGCATTCCCAAAGAGATTGCGGATGTAATGTTTCATGCTAGGCGTCCAGCAATCAGGAGAATATATAATTATACCTGGCTGGCCTTTAAGAAATGGGCACAGAACCGCAATTTGGACCCGAAGAAGCCGTCTCATAAAGATATCTTGGCATTCTTACATGAAGGTAGAAGTAAAGGGTGAAGGCCTAATACGCTGCGACGTCAGTTGTCAGCCTTAGCAGCGGTGTTGGAGTTCAAAGGTCTAAAAGGCCTTGCAAACAGTAAACTGATCAAAAAAAAAAATATCTCAAGGGGGCAGCTCAATTAGCAACACCTGTCCAACATAGGTTTCCGACATGGAACCTCTCAAGGGTGCTTCAGGCGCTTACATTTGAACCCCTAAAATCGATAGAATTAAAGTACTTGTCTTGGAAAGTGGCCTTTTTGATTGCAGTTACAACAGCAAGAAGGGTGTCTGAACTGGGTGCCCTATCAATTGCCAAAGATCTATGTATATTCCGTAAACGGTCTGTTTTGTTATGTACAGATCCTTCTTTTGTACCAAAAGTCAATTCAGGGTTTCATTTGAACCAACAAATAGTGATTCCGTCATTTTTTCCAAACCCTTCAGGGGAAACTGAAAAGAACAGGCACAAATTAGAGGTCAGAAGGGCACTGAGATGTTATATCAAAAGGACTCAGGCCTTTAGATTAACGGAGGCCTTATTTGTGGCTTACGGCACAACAAACATAGGTAATAAGGTATCAAGTCTACAGTGAACAATTGGATAAGACTGTGTCTCAAGCAGGCTTATGATTCACAAGGGTTGAGTTGCCCAAAGAATATCACGGCGCACTCAACCAGAGCCGCAGCCACCTCGGCAGCCTTTAGAACCAGAGCCTCGAGTGAGGAGATTTGTAGGCCAGCTACATGGCCCTCCTTTACTACTTTTGTGAGGCATTACAAAATTGAGGCTCAGGAGGAGGAATTGGTAACCTTTGGCAGACGAGTCTTGAAACAGGTGCCGGGTTGAATCTGTAAGACATAAGCCCACCCTATTTAGCTTGGTTACATAACCAGTGTGGAGGACTTCCCCCACTGAAGGAGAACGAAACATTGGCCTACCTGAAGGTTTCTTCTCTTCAGTGGGGCGAAGTCCTCCAATATATTTACCCTCCTCAATAGGTTGTGTTGCCAAACTGGTGAAAAGCAGATATGTTATGAAAAGTTGGTTTTCATGTTAATATTGCTGTTCATGTTTAAGTTCAATAATTAAGGAAGTTAAATGGTTCATAAAGTTGGTTGGATAAGAACATTATTGGTTGGAGCTTGGCTATTCCAGGCCTGGAGGGGTCAGCCTACCACGATCCCAGAAGGCTTGCTAATTTGCATTACCCTGCAAGGAGCAGTTGGAGGCGTGACCTAACCAGTGTGGAGGACTTCGCCCCACTGAAGAGAAGAAACCTTCAGGTAGGCCAATGTTTCGTTCTGACCAAGTATCAGGGCTTTCTCAGCCCCACCTCCCTTACAGGGTATCTGTTGTGGGGAGAGGAAAGCCCCTTTGAGACTCCTTCAGGTAGAGAAAAGTGGCATATAAGAACCAACTCTCCTTCTTCTTCAGTAATATCAGGACTTTCTCAGCCTCACCTCCCCAGAACCAACTCTTCTTTTTCTGTTCTGACTGAGCAGTAATCTCTCAGCCTCAACCCATTTAAACCCCATTAAAAACTTTAAGAATACCAACATGATGGCCAAAATCCCCATCCCACCCCTACTATTAAGGCAACGAAGAGAAGAGGATAGAGAGGAGCTCTGGGGGGGGGGGCAGTGACCCTAATTTGCTGACCCCAGCCTCAACCATAGACTTGGTGGAAGAGCTCCATTTTACAGGCCCTGCGGAAAGCTGACAAATCCCGCATGGCCCGCAGTTCACCCGGGAGCTCATGGCCCTGGTCAAGGCCAGGCGTGCTTCCCTGGTCGAGGCCAGGCGGGCTTCCTTGGGGCCGGGGACGACCAACAGGTTCTCACCCACAGAGCATAAGGCCCTGCGGGGGACATAGGGCAGTAGACGGTCCCTCAGGTATGTGGGGAGAGGAAAGGGAAGGGGATTGTAAGCCACTTTGAGACTCCTTCAGGTAGAGAAAAGCAGCATATAAGAACCAACTCTTCTTCTTCAGTAATATCAGGGCTCTCTCAGCCTCCCCTCCCTCACAGGGTGTCTGTTGTGAGGAGAGGAAAGGGAAAGAGATTGCAAGCCACTTTTGAGACTCCTAGTAGAGAAAAGCGGAATGTAAAAACCAGCTCCTTCTTCACTTGCCCCTGAGTAGTTTGAGGCTTATACTCTGATGAGGTTGCAGCCAGTTCCTCCCCCTCTGTCTCTTTACCTATATGGATGGCTGAGGAAATTCTCTTTGATTATATCTGCAGCAGTCTGCTTGCACACGGAAGCTTATACATCGAATAAAACTTTCTTGGCCTTAAAGGTGCCCCTAGACTTTATGTGATTATAATAATAATAATTATTATTATTATTATATTTATATTTATACCCCGCCTCCCCCCGAAGGCTTGGGGGGGATATAATGTGATATAATGTAAGTATGCTATGAAATTTAGAATCTCTCTGGTCTCAGGGCAGAGGAGCACGGCTTGTCCCTTGTGGGGATGCCACCATGCTTGGGTGGAGACGGATGGAGCAAGCAATTACTACTTTTCACAACTGGGAAAATGTCTGCTCTTAATCACTAACCTTGACCTTTTTATGCCCCCAGTGTTTTTGTGAATGACCATTGAATTCAAATGTCTGATTAGCTTTTCAAGCTTTTCAGACTGCATATTTTGGATGTGATGCTGTTTACTAATTTGCTACTAATTGACTTTCTCCCCATCTCTGTCCTCTTATGATCCTTGTTCCATTGTCTGAGGAAGTTTGCAAGCACACGCCTTGAATAAATCTTTGTTGGTCTTAAAGGTGCCGCTGGACTCTGATTTTGTTGTGCTGTTTCAGACCATCACGGCAAGCAAAGACGTGTCTTTCCCTTTCAGGAGTTGAGATCTGCTACGAGATATACAACCCGCTCATCCAAGAGATCAAGGTCCTGAAGCTGGAGAAGTGGCTGGATGGGAACCTGATGTATTTACGGGACGCCCTCCCTGAATACAGCACCATTGACGTGAACATGGCCCCTGTGTCCCTGTCAGCCAATGAAGAGGTTCCTGTCAACAAGGTAAATGGAGGCCGTTCCCCGTTCAGCATGCCTGCTGCAAACTCGTTTTGCAACGGCACGAAGCAGTTGCACGGCTTTGGTTTTGCACAGGGTCTTTGGCAGAGACCTCCCTGGATAGGTCCCAAGACAGCTGGCGGTTCGGGGGGAGCGCGGCTGTTGCCAGTGACTAGCCCCATCAGTGTCTCTTCCTGGCCAACAGGTTAAAATGCACCCTTCTTATCGTTGGCCATTACCCAGCCTTGCCTTCCCCGGCTCTGGAGCATGGCAGGACTTCCAAAGGAATCCTGTGATATATTTATTTATTAAAACATTTCTATCCCACCTTTCCTCAGTGGTTCAAGGCATATTGCCACAATATAGTTTAAATCAAAACACTTCCAGGTAAAACCAAATATAAAGTGGCAAACCCCAAATCTCTGCCTCCTTTAGGCTTTTCTGCACTCATTTTACTCGCTGGCAAAATGTTCCTGTTTCTTTGGGGAGGAGGCAGAGTTCTGTCCTCCCAAGTAATTATCACGCAGGTTTATTTTCAGCATATCGGATTTGAACTGCAGGTTTTTATTTATTTATTTAGATTTTTATCCCGCCCTGCCCTACGGCTCTGGGCGGTTTACATAAAACATTTTAGAACGTTTACATAGAACATTATGCTGATATTGAATTGCCCACTAGAGGGAGCCAAATACCTGCAGAACAGGGGGGGACACAGGAATTTAGGGCCGAATGAGAAGAGAATGCAAAAAAGACCTCCCCCACCCTTAAAGGACACCTGCCAATTCAACCTCCCTTGAAAGTCCAGGCAGACCTTGCAGAAGCACCTCCTGAAGATCTCCAAGAAGGGAGATGGTCCATCAGGACCATCAGGAGGGATACACAGATAGGGTTACCAGATCCGAGCTGGGAAACTCCTGGAGATTTGGGGACGGAGCCTAGGCAGGGCAGGATGTTAGTGGGGTGCAGTACCATAGAGGAAACCCTCCATAGCACCCCTTTTCCCCAGGAAAAATGATATCTGTAGTCTGGAATGGAGCAGTAATTCCAGGGGATTCCCAGGTCCCACCTGGAGGTTGGCATCCCTATTGGCAGCCAAATATAGCAGTTCCAAAATTAGCAAGGTCTGTTGCTAATTAGCAAGCTAGCCCCTCGTGATAGTCGGACTGCCACCTTCTTGATCAGCGTCCAGGTTGTCTAAGGGTGTCCTTTGGCTCACCTCGGCCGCCTCGGTGATCACCAAAGCCTGAGGAGACATGTAGGAGGCCAGACTTGTGGCGCAGAGAGCAGGGGCAGTGGCGCCTGCATGCGGCCCCCGGCTGATGCGCCACTGATGCCGCTGCCCCTCTTCTTTGTGCCATGGCGCTGGCCTTCTACGCTTTGTTGATTGCGGAGGCAGCCAAGCAGAAGCGCACATCCCTGCTGGGGGGGGGGAGGCAACAGAGCAGCATAGGCCTGCCCAGGCTCTGTTTCTTCAGGCTCCCTTGGGTGAAGAAGCAGTCAATCCAGAGGGCAGGTCTGGCTTTGTTCACCAATCATCTAAAAATATTACTGTGCTGTCACTTCCTGTGTTATGGGAGGGGCCTGGTGATGTCACATCTGGCGGGAGTGTCTGGGCGATGTGACTTCCGGGGGTGTGGCAGGAAGGTGTGGCCTGCTGAAGTCTCTTCTGGGGTTTCCTGGATCCCGAAAAACGTTCCAGGGGCTTTTCAATGGTGGAAGGTTAGAGAACAGCCGATTTATGCAGTGGTCCCCAACTTTTTTATCACCGGGGACCACTCAATGCCTTTTACTGAGGCACGGTGGGGGGGGGGAGGGTAGTTTAGTCCTCTACTCTCAACCACTGCCCTAACGCTCTCTGATCTGATGGTAATGTTTAAACATCCCTTCAAAATAAGATACAGACACACCACAACAGTGAACATAAGGAACATTTTATTTTCATGGAAATTTTAACTCATGACAATGACAAATCAATGGGAACCCTGAGCTTGTTTCTCTGCAACGAGATAGTCCCATCTGGGAGTGATGGGAGACAATGACACCCAAAGTGTGTTGTAAAGGGCCGGGGGGATGGCGGAGGCGTCCTTCACAGCCCACCTCCAATTAGTCGACGGACCACATGTGGTCCGCAGCCCACAGATTGGGGATCGCTAGATTTATGTATTTTCGCCTGACCTTCCATGGAGGCTCAGGGCAGGATACGACGAAGTTAAAAAAAAATACCATCCAATTTTATAAAATCACCATAAAATCTTACTATAGTCGACCGTTCAATTGCATTCCTGAAAATACAGCAATACTACACAGTACTGAATTGCCAATATGACAATGTTTATCCCACGCTAGTGCCACAATTAAACCGGAAAGGGAGGCAGGGACAATGCCTGTGTGAGTTCCTAAATAAAACTGGAAAATGAGGAATGGACTGATGGATATAGGCCGAGTTCTGGACAAGGAGGTCAGTTGGGCTTATGACATCCCTCATCGTGAACGAGCATTGTGAAATATTATTGGTAAAGTTCCCCTTGGTGGTGGGGGCTGAAAACGTAGGAACTGGTCATCGGACCAAAACTTGCTTGGGATCCCCGTTCCAAAGGAAGTGAGATTGGCCTCAACCAGGGCCAGGGCCTTTTCGGCCTTGGCCCCAGTCTGGTGGAAAACGCAACCAAATGAGATCAGGGCCCTGCAGACCTTAAGCAGGTCCACAGACGGAGTTGCTGCACCAGGCCTATGGGTGAGGCTGAAGTAGACCATCCGGAAGTGCTGGCCTCCGTGGAATGGAAAGAAAACCGAGCCTCCAAAGACCTGTATCTATTCCGCACACCAGTTTTAAATCAATTGAGGTTGCGGTAACTTATAATAATGTTTTTATTGCGTTATATGTAATTTTGAACTCTGGTGCTGGAGAAGACTCTTGCGAGTCCCTTGGACTGCAAGGCGAACAAACTGGTGCAAACTTAAATGGACTCCGGGGAATGGTAGAGGACAGGAAGGCCTGGAGGATCATTGTCCATGGGGTCGCGATGGGTTGGACACGACTTTGCACCTAACAACAACAAATGTAATTTCATGTGATTGAATTGATTTAATAGACAGCTGGAGGACCACAGGTTGACTACCCCTGCTTTAAACCGTGTTCTTATCCGCCCTGAGCTACCCAGGAAGAGCAGGCTACAAAAATAATTATTATCATTACCACCAAACTTATGGTGAAACCAAGCTGGGGGTCCACTGAATGGGGCAGAGCAATCGCCAAGTTACAGCTTTCTAAGACCCGGTGCTCCAGTGGGCTTAGAAGGGTCTAACTCTGCTTAGAATGGCCTTGTCCAGGGACCTAGGCTACAATTAGAGCTGCCAACCTCCAGCTGAAGATCTCCCGCTATTACAGCAGATTTCTGGGCAACAGAGACCAGGTCCTTGGAGAAAATGACTGCTTTGGAAGTGGTGGCCAAACTGTGGCTCTCCAGATGTCCATGGACTACGATTCCCATGAGCCCCATCACCATCATGCTGGCAGGGGCTCATGGGAATCATAAACCACAGACATCTGGAGAGCCACAGTTTGGCCACCTCTATGGTGTTCTCCCCTGCTGGAGCCCCTTCCCTCCCCAAACTCCACCATCTCCATACTGAACCTCCAAAATCTCCAAATATGTCCCCTCCAGTCTTAAGAACGGCTCCCTGGGAGAAGGGCCCAGTGAATAAAATGGGGTTCCCCTCTGAGTAAACGTCCATTGTACCGCTGGTCACCGACTTTGGAAGTTCATTGGGAGCCAAGGAGGAGGTCAGTGAGTATGAAATTTAGAAAGGAGCCCAATGAAGAAGGTTCTCTGACGTGTTTTCCCTTACTTCCCTTTTGTTCTAGACGAAAGTGAAAATGAAGCCTAGGCCGTGGTCCAAACACTGGGAGCACCCAAAATTTAACATCCAGGGCATCGACTTTGACTTATACCTTAACGAAAAGGACAAAGAGAAAGTGAAAGCCTGGGGCATGCCTTGGAGAGAATTCGATATGATGTTAGAATACGACACGTCGCACCTTGAAAAGAAAATCTGGGAAGAAATTAGCACAGAACTGCAAAACTAAGTTAGCTCTAAACGGGGAAGTCTCAAGCCAGAAAAAGACCATCCATGTTCATCCTCTGTTTCTGTGACCTTCAGCTTCTTAAAGTAAAAATAATGAAATTTATACAGACTCTGGTTGAGTATTCATCACTGCTTTTTCTGTCCCAATATGCAAAAAAATCAACGGCTGCTGTTAGTTTATTTTTTCCATTTTTCTGTAAATTTATTTTGCGTGTTGATCAGATTCGGCTGTTCTTCACCTTGTGGAGCTGAGGTCCCTCCACCTTTTTAAGCCTCTGGAGCTGCTGAATCATCGAGTTGGAAGGGAACTCCTGGGTCATCTAGTCCAACCCTGTGCACTATGCAAGACACTCACAACCCCCTCGCTCATCCACTGTCACCTGCCACCCCCTTAGGCCTTCACAGAATCAACCTCTCCGTCAAATGGCTCTCCAGCCTCTGTTTCAAAATGTCCAAAGATGGAGAACCCACCACCTCCTGAGGAAGCCTGTTCCACAGAGAAACCCCTCCAACTGTCAGGAACTTCTTCCGGATGTTTGGATGGAATTTCTTTTGAATTAATTTCACCCCATTCGTTCTGGTCTGTCCCTCTGGGGCAAGAGAGAACAACTCTGCTCCATCCTCTTAAAAGGCAGCCTTTTAAATACTTGAAGATCATTATTAGATCCCCTCTCAGTCGTCTCCTCTCTAGGTTAAACAGACCAAGCCCCCCCCAACCTTTCTTCATATGTCTTGGTCTCCAAGCCCTCTTTGTTGCCCTCCTCTGGACATGTTCCAGTTTGTCAACATCCCTCTTTGGGTGCCCAAAACTGAATACAGTACTCCAAGTGAGGCCAAACCAGAGCAGAGTAAAGCGGTACCATCACCTCCTGTGATCTGGACCCGATACTCCATTTGATACAGCCCAAAATCCCATTTGCCTTTTTAGCCACTGCTGACTCATGTTCAATGTATGGTCTACTAAGACTCCTAGATCCTTTTCGCACATGCTACTGCCAAGACAAGCCTCCCCCATCTTATATTGGTGTATTTGGTTTTTCCTACCTAAATGCAGAACTTTACATTTGTCCTTATTGAACTTCATTTTATTCAGTTTCTGTTGCTGTCCTCAGTTGTGTTTGCTACCTCTCCCAGTTTAGTATCGTCTGCAGATTTAATCAGCATCCCCTCTAATCCCTCATCCAAATCATTTATAAATATGTTGAACAACACAGGCCCCAGGACAGATCCCTGGGGAACTCCACTTGTCACTCTTTTCCGAGAAGATGCTGAACCATTAACAAGTACCTCTGGGTATGATTTGTCAGCCAGTTATTGATCCACCTGACAGAATTAGGATCCATACCGCATTTTACCAACTTGTGAACAAGAATATGCTGAAGCTCTTGGCCCAACCAGCTATTAACACCCAGAAAGGTCTTTATTTTCATTCAAGAAATGAAGAGTTGGTTTTTATACCCTGCTTTTCACTACCCAAAAGAATCTCAGTGGTTTACAATCACCTTCCCTTTCCTCTCCCCACAACAGGCACCAATGAGGTAGGTGGGGCTGAGAGAGCTCTGACAGGACTGCTCTATGAGAACAGCAATATCAGGACTGTGACAAGTCCAAGGTCACCCAGCTAGCTGCATTGTGGAGAAGCGGGGAATCAAAGCTGGCTCACCAGATTAGAAGTTGTGGCTTCTAACCACTACAACCAGGGTTAGTCAAACTGTGTCCATGGACTACAATTCCCATGAGCCCCTGCCAGCGAACGCTGTACACCAACCTGGCTTTCTACTTAAAATATATGCTAGGAAAGATGCATTAGAGTTGAATACCAATACTGGATCCAACTGAAACAGCTATATTCAACCTGCACCGTCGATCATATTTCCAGCGGCCAATCGGAAGCCCCAGTGGGCAAAAGCCACACCTAGCCCCGCCTGCTTTCTAAAAAACAAACACTTGATGGGTACCAGGAAATATGCTGGCGGATGCTATGTTGGGGACCCTTAGTTTGTACTTTGGAAAATGGTCCCCAAGGAGCTACTGAATGGAATTGAATGCATTTTTCCCCCAATGGCCTGCAGTTATATAGCTTTAGGGGAAAGCATATGGAGAACTGAAAGGACAAACACAGCAGGATGTCATGTGGATGTTCTCCCCCACACACACCCTCCCAAAAATCCCTGCTCACTAAAGAAAAAAACTGGGGAAACTGGGGAACTGTCCTTCAATTAGATTTGTAGAAGAAGAGCAGCTGGTTTTGGGTCCCCTGCTTTTTACTACCCGGAGGAGTCTCCAAGTGGCTTACAACTGCCTTCCCCTCCCCACGACACCCTGTGAGATAAGTGGGGCTGAGAGAAAACTGACCGGCCCAAGGTCCCCCACCTAGCTTCACGTGGAGGAGCGGGGAATCAAGCCCAGTTCTCCAGGTGAGAACCCCCCACTACATCACACTGGCTCGCCAACCTAGGCACTCTTTGCGTCAAACACATTTCTAAAATTCTCATTTGTTATGTTTTTGGGATAAACGTTTTGGGGAGGTTTCCTTGTTTTATCCTTACTCTCCCCACCCCCCAATATTTTTATCTTTTCTCCTCAATGGAGATCCAAAGGGGCTCACAAAAAAACAGAATTGAGATAAATAGGGTCCAATAAACTACACATCATGAGATTGTCTTGGATCCACCAGGCCAGCTCACTCAAGGCAGTAGAATGTGGGTCTATGTTGGCGTATGCCTGAGGCTTAAATACCATCAGCAGCAGGTCAGCTGGCAGAGATCCAAGAGTTCCCCTAACGCTCACAGAACTCAGAATTAAATACCTGCAAACAGGAACAGGGGTAGTCAAACTGCGGCCCTCCAGATGCCCATGGACTACAATTCCCATGAGCCCCTGCCAGCATGCTGGCAGGGGCTCATGGGAATTGTAGTCCATGGGCATCTGGAGGGCCGCAGTTTGACTACCCCTGGTCTGGATGTAATGCAGCTGGCAGATAGGTTCACAGGAATTCCTCCCCCTTCCTTTATTTCATGATTCAAAGTAAACTTGAAACAGCAGGAAACTGTTCTGTCGCAGCCTCTCAGCCTCAACTACCTCACAGGGTGTCTGTTGTGCGGAAAGAGAAGGTGATTATAAACCACTTTGAGACTAGTTTGGGCAGTGAAATGCAGGGTATAAAAACCAACTCTTCTCCTTAAAACCGCCGCTGAATGTTTCCTGCCTTGAAGGGGTCGAGGGGGGTCGACATAAATCACCTAACCTAGATAGCCCAGGCTAGACCAATTTTGTCAGATCTCGGAAGCTAAGCAGTGCCGGACTGGCAGGATTTGGATGGGAAACCTCCAAGTGAGTTCAGGATCATGATGCAGAGCCAAGCAATGGTAAGCCAAGTCTCCTGCCTTGCAAACACTGCAGCGTCGGCATAAGTCAGCTGTGACTTGACTGCACTTTCTATAGGGTCAAATGCGGAAAGAAAATTATTTGCCTTGGAAGCGCAGAAGCTAAACGCAGTATCCCCAATCCTTACGGTTTCCCAATTAAGGGGGAAATGCTGTTCGCGTAAATTACAAAGATGATCTGACTCCAAGGGTAACAAGGGAAATAAATTTTATTTAATAAAAATAGAAGCATACGCTACATATATTTCCCTTCTAACCCCCCAAGAGCATTGAGATCTTCAGAACATTACCTGCTCAGGGTCCCCAGCCTGAAAGAGGTGAAGTTGACCCAGCCCCAGCCGGGTGGAATGAGCCCCCGGGAGACAGCAGGGCCCTGCAAGACCTGAATGAGGAGTAAGGAGAAGAGATGGAAGATTTGCTCCTGCCAATCATCCACCATCTGGGACTTAGCTGAGGGCAGGACTGGCAGACATTAGAACAGGAGTAGTCAAACTGTGGCCCTCCAGATGTCCATGGACTACAATTCCATGCGCTGGCAGGGGCTCCTGGGAATTGTAGTCCATGGACATCTGGAGGGCCGCAGTTTGACTACCCCTGCATTAGAATGTTTTAATTTTGTATATTTTTTACAGTTGTAGCCGGCCCAGGGCTACAATATTGTTATTTAGGTACATTTATATATGTATGTGTATATATGTAGAGCCTCTTGTGGTGCAGAGTGGTAAGGCAGCAGATATGCAGTCTGAAGCTCTGCCCATGAGGCTGGGAGTTCGATCCCAGCAGCCGGCTCAAGATTGACTCAGCCTTCTGAGGTCGGTAAAATGAGTACCCAGCTTGCTTGCTGGGGGGTAAACGGTCATGACTGGGGAAGGCACTGGCAAACCACCCCGTATTGAGTCTGCCATGAAAACGCTGGAGGGCGTCACCCCAAGGGTCAGACATGACTCGGTGCTTGCACAGGGGATACCTTTACCTTTATGTGTATGTATGTATATGCACATCCATACACAAATATATACACCACCCTCCCTTTCTGCTCAGGGCACTTTTACATTATAACATAACAATACAGTACAGTGAAATATTCAAATATTAAATTCAAATATAAAAAATATAAAAAATTTACTTAACCGTGAAGAACTTGTATTATCAGTGTGTAATAACAACAGTACCCAGTAAATAACAGTTTGGTCTGACTGCACTGGGGGCTCCGTTTCTGTGCAGTTCTGTGCAGGGCTTTGGGCTGATGGTTGGAGGCGTATTCAGCCATCCTGACCAATTGCCTGGTGGAAGAGGTCCTTATTGCAGGTCCTGCACACTTATTGTGAACAGATACACTTTAAAAAAGGTTAACTTGCTGCAGCTCCCAGATAAGAAGAGTTGGTTCTTATATGCCGCTTTTCTCGACTGGAAGGAGTCTCAAAGTGGCTTACAGTCGCCTTCCCGTTCCTCTCCCCACAACAGACACCCTGTGAGGTGGGTGAGGCTGAGAGAGCCCTGATATCACTTAAAAAGAAGGGTTGGTTCTTATATGCCGCTTTTCTCTACCTGAAGGAGTCACAAAAGCGGCTTACATTCGCCTTCCTTTTCCTCTCCCCCCACAACAGACACCCTGTGAGGCAGGGAGAGCCCTGATATTCCTGCTCGGTCAGAGCAGTTTTCTCAGTGCCGTGGCGAGCCCAAGGTCACACAGCTGGCTGCCTGTGGAGGAGCAGGGAATCAACCGGCTCGCCAGATTAGAAGTCCGCACTCCTAACCACTACACCAAGCAGTGAGAGAGTAGGCCCCACATAAGATGGGACCGTATAAGGTGGGGCCAACATTTTAGCGGAGCAAAGAGTTCTCTTACTTTCTTCCCTTCCAGGTCCCCTTGCATGGGGAGTTACACCATGCAACACTTTCCACCAACGTAACCTCATGCAAAATTTATTTATTTATTATGTATTTATTTATATACCGCCCTCCCCAAAGGCTCAGCGTGGTTTACATGTAACAAGAAACGATACAGGTAACTCCATTTATAGTATTAACAAGGTGATAACAATAACAACATTAACATAATGGCAACTTTAACATTAAAGAGCTGTGGGAACTGCAAAGAGCATCAGCTCAACTCATAGACCGTTTATGCACTGCAGGTTTGATGCCAGGTTGCAGGCTGGAGTTTTAGTCGTGGCAGGTTGCCCCACCTCTTCCTGCACCCACATGGGGGAGCATTTGGCCCGGTGTGCCTCATCCACCCCCTATTTGTGTTCCTGCACAAGAGCTGGGGCAGTGAAGTTCTCAATGCATAAACGGTCATAGTGAGGCCCAGTGGGTAATAAAATAGTCTTGGAAGACTAACAAAATGCCTTCACAACTCTGAACCTTCTGGAATTAGCCTGAGGAGGTGGTGTTATTGATGGCCTCTAAGCACAGAGGGATTGAAAAGGTTTCACCCCCTCATTACTTTGACAAACCCAAGCATTACCCTAAGGAAGGATGAGGCAGTTCTATCCTGGACTGGCAAGGCAGCAGAAAGTTCTATTTGGCTACCTTCTACAACACTACTTGCTGAAGGCCACAAGATCTGTCTTTGGGAAACACCGGGTGGAAATCCTGCTCACAACCAGCAGCTAGCAAGATCTTTCCTTAGATTTCTATCCCGCCTTCCTCCCCGAAGCAGCTTACACCATTCCCCTCTGCTCCCTTTGATCCTCACAACAGCCCTGCGAGGTGGGTGAGCCGCGGAGTGTGCCACTGGCCCAAGGTCCCCCAGCCAGCCCGCAAGGAAGAAAAATAACAAAATCCGCCAAATCCACCTATTTCCAAAAGCACTGTCAAGGTTTCCCTGAGCTATCCAGTGAGGGTGGCCTACAAAAATTATCATCATAAGTATTATTATTATTGTATTACCCCAGTGCTAAGGTACCTGGGGATCCCCCAGAATTACAGCACCGATCAGTTGAACCTGTGGCCCTCCAGATGTTCATGGACTACAATTCCCATGAGCCCCTGCCAGCCAAGGCTGGCAGGGGCTCATGGGAATTGTAGTCCATGAACATCTGGAGGGCCACAGGTTGACTTACCCCTGCTGGAGAACACCTGGAGGGGGGATTCTGTGGCCTTGTCCCTGCCCTCCCCAGACTCCTTCCCCAAATCTCCCAAGCGGGATCTGGCAACCCGACGCTCCAGCCGCCTCCCAAACGCCCGCCCGCAGCCAGGGAGCACGTGGCGACGCGACCCAGGGCTCTTCCCGCAAATCTCCCGGCGGGTCCCGAGACGCGGTTGGCAACGGCTTTCCCCAGCGGCTCCCAAAGGCAACTCGGCGGGAGAGAAAAAGCAAAAAAGAGCCTCCTGCGTGGCGGGCAGGCGACAAGGGCGCTCCTCCGTCCGCAGCCGGAGCGCGGGAGGCGGTGGCGCCGCGTCCGTCCCGAGAGCGCACGGCCTTGGCTGCGCCCCGGAGCGCGATGCGTCCCTCCGCCGCCGCGGCAGTTCCTGTTCGCCCGCTGCCAGAGGAGCCGCCTCCGCCATGTTCCGGCTCTGAGCGAGTGCGGCAGCAGGAGGAGGAGCGAGCCAGCCAGCCAGCCGCGGAGCGCCGCCGGCCGGCCTGCCGGAGCAGGAGGAGGAGGAGAGGCCGGGGCTGGCAGCGCGCAACAGGTAGGCGCAGCTGGGGACGCCGCCTGGGGACCCTCTCCCCGGGGGCTGCCAAGGAGTGGAGCAGGCTGCGAGCCTGGGGGACCGGGGGACTGGGGGGCGCCCTCCCCGGGCAGCCCATCGCGCCGCTCCCGGGACAGGCCTGGCCGCCCTTCCCGGGCAGAGAGGCCCGCCCGGGAAGGACGCCGAAGCGGAAGGGCGAGGAGGGCTGGGCAGCCGGCGAGCGGGGGATCCGGAGCTCGAGGGCGAGGAGAACCCGTGTCGCGCGGCACGTGCGGATCGGGAAGAGCCCTCGGGCAAGCTCCGCCCGGGCCCTCTTGTCGTCTGGCTGCGGCGCTGACCCGGGTAGGCCTCCGCTGAAGCGGAGCAGGGGGCCGCCCTGGTGAGTGTTTGCAGGGCGCGCCAGCCGAGGCAGGGCAGGGCAAAGTGTCAGAGGGGCTCTCTTGGCTTGGAAACCCAAAGGGGGGTGAGGGGAGTTGCCACCAGAACAAAAAGTATTCCGCACATTCAGCCGTGCCAGTGTTGAACGTCCCCTCAGCAGCTTACACCATTCCCCTCTGCCCCCTTTGACCCTCACAACAGCCCTGCGAGGTGGGCGAGCCGTGGAGCGTGTCGCCGGCCCAAGGTCCCCCAGCCAGCCTGCAAGGCAGGAAAGGCGAACGCGTGCTCTACGCCGATGGTGGTACGCATCGGAGAGGTGGGGCGCAAGAAGGGTTAGCCGTGAGACTCATGAGAATGAAACCGGACCGCTCCGAGACAGGGTTGCTGCTTTAAGAAGTCTGCCCTGGGTTGCGCAGCAGTTCTGCTTGCAGGGGGGGGGAGTGGGTTTGTGCCCCCGTGGAAACTTTACGAGCTGCAATAAACACACTGCTGCCCTTTAAGGTGCCCCCAGTCGCCCTGTTTGTCTGGACAGTTTGAAAGTGGCTGTTAGGCACCTGTCGGCTGCTGGCGCGTGGCGTGCGCATGGGCTATGTGCCTCACGTCCTTTTGCCTTCCCCCTTGGCCCCAACACGGCCACTGGAAAATTTGGTGGTGTGCCTTGCTCCCGAAGGACGAAAAACGAGGCAGTGTTACGCTTGGCATGTTATGAGATGGTTATGCGACAACAGCTCCTTTCAGACTCCGATATCCGCCAATAATAATAATAATAATAATAATAATAATAATAATAATAATAGTAATAATAATAGTAATAATAATAATAAATGCGGAGCAAAATCTGTTTTTCAGGAAGAAATAACCACTACAAAAGAAGTTGCGGATAAAAGTTTTTAAACAACTGCAATCCCTTTAGATCAGGGGTCCCTGGCCTTTTGGCACATGAGGGCCGCATTAGTGTGCCCAGTGCCTGAAGAGGCCCACATCTTAAACCAAAATATAACAAAATTATTAACCTACTGAGGGGGATAGCAGCAGACAAGCAGGTTGGAGGGCCGTACAGAAAGAGGCTGGGGGTACGCATGTGGCCCACAGGTCTCAGTTTGGGGACCCCTGCTTTAGATGTCTGTCCTGAAGGATGATTAAAATACTTGGCACTTTTTGGGGGGTGGGCCATTTAAACTTATGCATCCCTCCTCTTAAGCCGCTGGGTGCTATGCAGAGGGCTTACGGCCTAATAAAGCTGTGCTCATTAGCCCCTTTTCAGTCCTTGGGACAGGAAATAGTTAACGTTTCTCAAGCTAAAAAATAAGGGGTGTATTATTATCTTAGTTCATTGTTAAATAGTGAGGCGTGGGTGTTCCATGCTTCTCAAGTAGGAGCTGAGAAATTTTTGTCTCCTCTGAAACCCTCCTGTAAATTGAACTCCGGGATCGGGTTGTATATGCGGGTGTTTGGTTTGAAATGCGGGTAGTGAGTCACATTTGTTTATGAAATCTCTCGTGTGCATGAATCCGTGATCTGGATGAGGGAAGAGTAAGGAGAGAATGGCTGGTCATGAAACACCTCCACATGTTTCTATGGGAACTGTAGTTCTTTTCTATCACAACTTGGCTTATGCAACAAGAGGGGGGGGGTGCGAATAAGTCAATACTTGTGCATTCTTAGAGGCAGCCTATGCAATTCTTTGCCTGCAAAAGCATTAGGGGGGATATGGCTGTGTTCTCTGGTGTTCTGTGCCACTGATGTTCGCAGAGATTCCCCCGAAAGAAAGCAAAAACATTGGGAAGGTTAAATATACCCTGGAATGTAAATAGATTCAGGCAAGTCGCCGTATTGGTGTGAAGGAACAGAACAAAGTGTGAGTCCAGGAACATCTTTTAAAACCAAGCTTGAATTCCGGGCGTCAGCGTTTGTGTGCGTGCGACATGAAAGTTTATACTGTGAATTAAACCGAATTATACTGTGTTGGTTGTAAAAGTGCCACTGGACAGGAGTGTAAAGTGGGAGATTAATTAGGACTCTGATGTTAAAAATGGACCGAGTGCTTGGCATTTAACATCTGCTGTTGGTTACATCAGGTTTTAATTCATGAGCCAGTTTGGGATTGAAAAGCAGGATTCATAAATTAGAATTGCATCCAATTTTCATAGGAATTCTCTCAGCAGCACTGCATGTGGTGGGGAAAGACATGGAAGGATCCAGAGGGCAAGGTCCATGTTGTCCCCGGCCTAGGTTTGCACTTTATTCCACAGCGGTGGTCCAGTTTTCGTTTTGATCGTAGCACTATGTATAGTCAAAACAGCATGCATCTTTCAAAACACAATTATCTAGGATTAGAAACACCCATTTAAAAACATGTTGAAGATGGGGCATGACTTCTCCAGGACCGCCATAGTGTTGTTTTGAACGTTGAATAAGGCCCGGAAACATAATCCCATGAAGACGAAAATGTGCAGAGATTCTAAAATGCGTTCTGGCTTGTATGCCATATGTTGCTAACATATGGGGATTATGTATGCATTTTGGTAACTTTTCTTAATAATAAGGGGTAGTGCTAATGGACAGACACTGTGGATTGAATGAGCAACACCTGTAACCATATTCTCTCTTGGACCGTTTATGCACTGGGAACTTCAGTGCCCCAACTCCCATGCAGGAGCACAAATCAGGGGTGGATGGGGTGCACTGGACCAAATGCTCCGCCGTGGGGGTGCAGGAAGAGGTGAGGCAACCTGCCATGGCTAAAACTCCAGCCTGCAGCCCGGCATGAAACCTCCAGTGCATAAACGGTCTTGGAGAGGATTCCCCACCAGGCCTCTGGGCCACCCTGGCATTGCGCAGAAGCTCCATGGGGGTTATGCAGCCTTTCCCAGGCCTCTGAATGGCTGCTGGTATCACTTGATACCAGATACCAGATCACTTGACATCACTGAAGCCAACTTCCCCTGTTGTGCCACAGTGGTCAGTGATTGGCTGACTTCCGCATTTTACTTCCGTGCCCACTTCTCTTAAGGGACATGTCACCACTTCTGGGGTTCCTCGAAACCTGGAAAGTATTTCAGTCGCAGTCAAAAGTTTAAAAAACGCTGCTCTTGCAGATGTCTTTAGTTCCAGATTTTCAAACTGAATCCTAGACATTACTTCTCTGAACCAAGGCTTGTATTATTGTGTAATTAGTATCAAAGCCCATTTTAAAAATGCAGGGGGTTGGACTAGATGACCCATGATGTCCCTTCCAACTCTATTATTCTATGATTCTATGAAAGGGGTGGCGGGCAGGAGGGCGTGAGAGGGTGGCCGTGGCTCCCTTTGGCCCACAAAATGGGCTAAAGGGAGTGGAAAGCCCCCCCCCCACCAGTGGCGACAGGGCTTTACGGCCCGCAGGGAGGCTGCAAACTCCCCCCCCCCCGTTCCCTCCCAGCAGAAGCGTACCCGTGGGCCGCAAAGCCCTGTCACTGCCTCTCTCCTCGTGAGCGACAATGGACACTGCATCCACAAGGCTTCTAGTAGGCAACGAGTGAGGGAGGGAGCTGGAGGGGGAGGGCCAATCAGGGTGGACCTGGACGGACAGAGCCCCGGACAGTCTCCTCCCAGGAGGCTGTTTCCCAAATATATAAGGGAGCAAAATAGTGTTAAGGATACTTGTTGAATGTTTCCTTTTCATTGTGGACAGCCTTAGAAATTGTTAGTCCTCGTGTGAAAAACATATTCTAATATATTGTATGTTTCTGAATAATACCAAGTTGATGAATTTATGCAAGCTATTTTTTTTAATAGCAGCTGCTTTAGAGGTGCTTGAAAACTAAAGGAAGCCAAAAGAAGAAGAAAAAAAGCAGAGCCCTGACCCTTCCAGCAATTCTTTAAAAAAATTATAATACTTATTTTGGAATTTTTCCCAGGCCCTTTAAAAAAAAAAACCTCAATCTCTTAATGATTTTTATTGAAATTTTTCAGTACATAACAAGTAATTAACAGAAATAAAGTTTTAGAACAGAAAGAATAAGAAAAAGAAGATAGCACTATCCTTATCCATGTTTCCTCCATATATTTGTGAAACAGTCTGGGGATTGGAACGTTTCTGGCTGTCCAAGTTGGAATAGGGCCAATCAGGGTGCTGCCCTGCAGCTCCTGCCCTCTGACATAATAAACAGACATAATAAACTATTATATAAATGTGCCCATTACCTGGACTCAATCTTACTAATTTCTTTTGGTTAACCATTTTCCTTCTCACAGAATCATAGAGTTGGAAGGGACGTCCTGGTTCATCTAGTCCAACCCCCTGCACTATGCAGGACACTCACAACCCTCTCGCTCATCCACTGTAACCTGCCACCCCCTTAAGCCTTCTAATTTAATATTTATATTTCTTTAATCTTCTTTAAACTTTTTCCTGACCTTTAAATATTATTCTGTCACCGCATTGCAAGAAGTCAATAGGATATTTCCAGTTAACTCTAAAAGATGATATAAAGAGAAAGATAACTCAATTACTAGCTCGTATTAATAATACCACTTAGACTATTACTAAAGACTTTCTAATTGACCTATAATTAATAGATGCTATATCTTCTTCATTGTGAACAATATTTGTCATCCAAGCTTAGGTTATAAGTAATACCATGTCCTGTTTCAAGTTGAGACACCCTTGAGTTCTCAGTGACATTGTAGGAAATCTGACACGCCCCATGCCCCCATCCCGTTTATTACTTGGTGGTAATGGGAGGTGTCACCTGGACACCTTTTCTGAGAGCCATTCTTCCTTCCGTTTCCCTCCTGGTGGTGGAAAACCTTGTCAAGTCACAACTAATTTGTGGTGATTCTGTAGGCAAGAGATGAACAGGTTCCAAGCCCAAAGGTGGTTTACTTTGCCTGTCTCTGTGTAGCAATCCTGGGTGTCCTTGGTGGTCTTACATCCAGGTACTGACCAGACCCAACCATGCTTAGCTTCTGATGAGATTCGGCTACCCTGGGTCATCTAGGTCATGGCATTTTCTTCATTCCCTATGTTTCCCAGTATGCTTGATTCCTCATGCCCGTATCAGCCAAGGCAGTCCTTGAACGGAGAGATAAAAAACAGAAATGAAAGCCAATTTGCCTTTGGACAAATTAATTTTCTGTGCCTTGCTCATGTTAGTAATATTTTAATATACAAAGGTTGTTTAATGAAGGAAGTGGACTCATGGCCTCTTGCCTTTTGGCTAGGCTAGAGCTGATGCATTCCTTAATCTACACCTTGTTGCAAAACGGTTGAGTAATGCACTCTCATAATTAGCCGTTCTGCTCTTGAACTGCCAGGACCACAAAGGTGTCTCCGAATCCTGATTCGAGTGGGTAAGGAGCAGTCAGGATTCCTGCCTTTTAAATGCGCCACAGCCCTCTACAGAATCCTGCATTTTGAGGGCTGGGAAGGCACAGCTCCCTGAAACAAGGAAATTAGGTAGGCTGTGTGCAGCAAACAGGGAAGCAGAATGTGTATCTTCTGTGCCAAAATCTTGCTGTCCTTTTTCTGCTGTTAACATTCATCTTGACCCTGAGGGCCATTGGCCGCATATCCCTTTGGGGACCTGTGGACTCAAAAAGAGAGATTATTTTAACCATGCCTCAATATATGCTCTTTGCAGCTGTTCAGAACTCCTGCTCAGCATTGTAAGGTCATCTCCTTATTAAATTTAAAAGCAAATTATTTTAATGCTCCCAGTTAAAAAATGCCTTCTTCTTTATCCAAAGCAACCTTTCTCAACTTTCTATGGAAAAACCCTGAAGTATTCTTCAAGAAACCCCAGAAGTGGCATGATCATGTAGAATGTGGCTGGGAAGCATAGCTGTGGACACACCTACCCAAAACCCCTCCCCTTTGTACCCTTTCCAGGCCCATCACTGGCCATTTTGGGAGGGGGAGGCAAGTCGACATGGCTATATATCATTATATCACCTGACATATGTTTAACAGATTAAAAATAGATTAAAAAATTAATTAACTCCTACCCATTCGGGAAACCCTTCCAGGGCCATCAAGAAACCCCACGGTTGAGAAAGCCTGCCCTATGCGGTCTGAGCCCTGTATAGCTGAGTGATAGTCTTTCCCAGTGTGACCCTCAGAGGGCATTACACTCTGCAAACACCAATTTGCTGTTGTTCCGTAGCCCCAATGACATGTGCCTGGTCTCAAGCCTTTTTGGTTCTGGCTCCAACCTGGTGGAATGAACTGCCAGCTGAGATCCAGGACCTGACTGGGCTGTCAAAGTTCCACGGGCCTACAAAATGGTACTCTTCCACCAGGCCTATGGTTGAGGCCAGGGCAGTCCGAAGCCTTATAGGCCTTTCTCCATCTCCTCCTCCTTGACTCCCCCTATGTCAAAGCTCTGCATAACATCACCAACCTCCCACATTTGGCCAGCAAACTGCTTGCTATATCTGCCGTTTTAAAGCACTAGTTGGTGAATCCCCAAAAGTGACCACCCTAAAAAGCACTATCCCCCAGCAGGCGAGCAGCAAAAGAAATGTGTGGAGGCAAAGAAGCACTACCTCCTCTTCCAATGTCCCGCCCTTGCACCCGCCTCCCTCTCCCTTCTTCTGGGGACGGGAATTTCTTTCTTATTTTTAAGGCAAACTGCCTGGAGCAACAAATAGGCAGACAAGCGTGCAGGTGATGCCAGAAATAATTTTTTCCCAAAGTTGTGACACAAATAATGCCTCTCTGAAATCACCCCCCCCAAAAAAAAAATCAGGAATTAGATTAATTTTTAGAAGTATCAAGACTTGTGATTCCATATGGGGTAGCATTCAAAAAGCACATAGGCATTTAAATTGAGAAGTATGCATTAAAAAAAAAATTGGCGGGCATTGTGGGACCTTTAACACATGGAGAAAGGGGATTAGCTGCCTGGCTTGATTGACAGGTGGAAGAGAGTTGCATATTAGGTGCGTTGCTCTCTTCCGCCGTTTCCAGCAGCAGTTGTCGAGGGTGCGAAGTGTGAAAAGGCGGCAGACAAGAGCAAGACAACAAAAAGGTGAGGGGTGTCCAGGAGGCACAATAATATTTAACTCTACGTCATTCAGCTGGTGTAACGTTTTTTTTACCAACATGCGGAAATGCCCTAGGTCTTTATCACCCAAGTTTCTGTGAATTCAGTCTTCGCCTTTGATTTGACATATTCATTACGTTTCCATTCCATCACCACTTACGCCCCTTTTCTTTAACCTTTTCCACAACACGTTTCCTTCCGTTTTCCCCAGGGTTTCTATAGATGAGTAAGAAATAGAACATATCCGTGCTTTCTTGCTTCAAGCAAGTTAGTGCTGTGTAACTAAGCACAAAAATAATGCAGAAGTCTAAACTGTGGATCAGTGGGCTGAGCATCTGCTTGGGATGCAGACGTTCCCAGGTTCAGTCTCCAGTTAAGGAAACCAGTAGGTGATGTGAAAGAGCTTTGCCTGAGATCCCAGAGAGCTGCGGCCAATCTGAGTAGACAATACCGACCTAGAAGGGCCAAGGGCCTGATTCAGTATAAGGAAATTTGTGTGATCACTGTGGAATCCCACCAAGCATTAAAATGATTTTGAGGTGTTGTGTTATGATGTTGGGCAATGCCATGGCGAGGCAGCCCCAGTTGTAGCCTGACGAAATCACCTCCCTGCACAGGATTGCAGAGGAGAGCATGTGAGATAAAGAGGTGTTACTCACTCACACTGCACATGGAGAGCCCCATGTGACCTTCCATCATGGGCGTGTGGCCTGCCCCTCAGGGAGGTTGGCAGATGACTTGTTCCTCCATAAGTGTCTGTTTCACAGTGGAAGCCACTATCAATCGCCTTGCCCATTTCCCTGAAACATTGGGCAGGTATCACACTGGAGGACAATGCTCAGAAGAGCCGTGCGCAGCTCCCAAGCCATTGAGTGAGTACCACTGAATTTAACTACTATGATTTTGAATCCCCGCTCTGTCATGGACGCTTCTTGGGTGACCTTGAGCCAGCGTCCTAAGCGGTGTCCCTCTGCCCTCTCTTATCCCCTTTTAATTCTCTCAGTGTAATGTACTTTTGCACGCATTCGTCTCTCTATCTCAAAACGCCAAGTCTCTTCCCCTTGTAGAAAAATTGAGGCTGTGTAATGAACCAGACTTCTGCTGGTTGACTTCTCCATCCTTTCGGAGAGAGCAGCTATGGACCATGATATGTCTGTTCTTCAGCTGTCTCATTATGCAAAGTTCCTAGGGTGTTGGCAGTTTCACTGCTCCGTGGTTGCAGTAATATTTGGATTAGGCAATTTGGCAGGCGTTCCTTAAAGGCAGAAAAACCAGTCAGCTGCCTTTGTTGGTCTGGAAGGTGCCACTGGACTCAGACTTTGCCCTGCTGCTTCGGACGCACACCTGAAATTACCTGTGCCTTTCATTACTTTGTAGAAATTATTTCGTTCTCTCTGGGCCTTTACACAGAATCTCAGTATTTGTTCGCTGTGCAAAATCGCCGCAGATGTTTTGCTAGTAATTCCGTACCCCGTTACTAGAGTCCAGGGGTAATCAAACTACAGCCCTCCAGATGTCCATGGGCTACAATTCCCATGAGCCCATTCAGCTAGCGTAATGTTATTTTTACCAACGTGCTGGGGGCCGAGCAGTCCCAGATTTAAGACTTTATCTTCATGCAATGACACCAACTTGGCTAGCAGACTGGATAAAAAATTTGAAAAATATGGGCATTGAAGGGATTCACAATTCCCTGTGGCCCGTGTCATATATTAGGAAACAGAAGACATCCCATTTTTGGAGAACTGATATGGTAAACATTTGGGCAAAATATAAAAATAGAATTAGCCAAAGTCCCTCCCCGTTAAAATCACCGGTGGAAGCACATCTGAGTACACCACAAGGAAAAAGACTACAGCAATTGAGATACAAGGAGATGTTAACTCAAGAAGCCCAATTCAAAAGCTGGGATCAATTAATGAATAAAGGAATAAATATTCAGTGGTTTGAATATTTGGAAAGAACGGCCTAGCTTAAGGTAGAGGAGAATAAACTTGACCTAATCTGAGATGTTAATTAATCAGGAGAAACCACACTTACAAGGTCAGATTTATAAATTATTGGTCAAATATGAGATTTAAAATGTTTTGATTAAGTGGCTGCAAAACTTTGTCCGAAAATTTAATTTGAATCAGTGGGAACAACTATGGCCCCAAAATGTTAAATTAACGAAATATCATATGGTGAGGGGAAACTGGTACAAAATGTTTTACAGGTGGTATATTACCCCAAAGGTAATTTCAAAATTTTCAAATAAGCATGATGGAAAATATTAGAGATGTATAGATAAATTGGGCTGATTTTATCATATGTGGTGGAGTTGTGAAATTTTTTAAAAAAATATTGGTCTAATATATATATGTTGATTGAAAAAAGTTAGATTGTAAATTTCCACTACACCCTGAGAATATGTTATTGAGTATAATACCAGACTCAGTTCTGAAACTGGCAAAATAATTTTTCTTCCATGCTACTACGGCTGCAAGAGTTTTGGTTGCACAAAGATGGAAAAACCAGAACTTGCCGACTCTGTCAGCTTGGTTGGAAAAGATGGGGGAACTTTTCAAAACGGCCAAATTAAGTAATTTGGCCAACAAAAGACCAACTGAAGAATTTCAGGAACACTGGGACTATTATTTGGAATTTATTAACAAACTAGTAATTAAGCCCGCTGTAAAAAGCCATTCCCAACCGCCCTGGCAGTGCTGTCCGGGTGGCTGGGGAGGGCTGCCCCCCCCGAACTCCCCCCCCAGGTGCCGGGGAGCTCGATGGGGGGCTCTCCGAGCTGGCCTCCTCCCCAGGCGAAAGGCCTTCCCAGGTGCCATGGAGTGTGATCGGTGGCTTGGAGAGCCGGCAATGGCGCTCCCCGACGCCTGGGAAGTTGTCACCCCCCCCCTCCGGGCCAGGCTTCCTCATCCCGGACAGGGCCCACCTTAAGGGCCCTTAGTCTTTTATTTTTACTGTTCCTGCGGAGCGGTTTAAAGATAAGTAAAAGGCTTAAAAACATGTATAAGGTATTGCGTCTAGCAATGGGCAGGAATACTATTATTGAGGTATCATTAACCTGTCATGGGATTCCCCTCCCTTTCCCTCCTCTACTCTCCTTCCTTTCCTCCAATATAATTTTGAAAATGCATAAAATCTGTCACACACACACAAAAAGAATAACTCTGCTACACCAATACTTTTTTCCCCACAGTGGTGACTACTCTGGTGCTTAAGTTAAAGGGCATCCAACTTTTCCTGTTTTTCTGCATGTTGCAATATCCTACAGTATGAAAGCTACACTATAAGCATTAAACTTGAGAAGCACGGAAATGAATGAGTTGAATTTCAGTTCTATGCTGAACAAAACTTGATTGCAGTCCTTGCAAAATCTGAAAAGCGTGTTATTATTTTATTTGTTGCTCTTTCAGGATTGTGTTTTTTTTTCTGTTTGCCTTCTCCTAACACTGAACAGAGCGTGGTGGTTAATTTCAAGTCACTGTTTTTATTAAGAAGTGGCTTCCATAACACCATACAAAAAAACAAAATCAGAGTCCAGAGACCAACAAAGATTTATTCAAGGCATGAGCTTTTGAGTGCAAGCACTCTTACTCAGACCATAACACCATACAGAAAAACTAAAATCAGTTATTAAAACTGCAGGCAAGAATTGGCACTGACTGTATGCACAGGGCAATGTTTATTTGCCACTCACTTTCAAAAAGGATTCTTGTTTGCCAGGCAAGTGTTTTAATAACCTTGTGCCTTTTTATTTGCGTCCTCTATATGAAAAATACATTCTTGTAAATTATTTTTGTTTGGGTAATAGCTCAGATAATTCTCTGCAAGGTATTAGGGTAGGCGTTTCCTGAAACCCTGGGGTTTCTTGATCTGGAAGCGTTTCCTGAATGGGTGGAAGTTAATTAATTTTTTATACATGTTAAAAATTTGTTAAAACATTTATCGAGTGATATGACCATATATTATGTTTAGTGATTATGACCGTTAACAAGAGAGACAGAACCAAAAAGAAAGAGGTTTACATAGTCGTGACACTGTCCAAAGGTTTCAGGAAGGTTTCCAAGCTACCTTGGTATTCTTCTGATGGTCTTCGATTTAGTAAATTAGTCAGCTTTGCCGTCAAAGCAAATTCTCTGATCTTTTCCACCTATGAGTCCAAGCCAGGTGATTCTTGTTGCTTCTGCTTGGATGCTTCTGCTTGGATGCTTCTGCTTGGAGCCTGATGGTGGCTGTCCTGTGGATGTACGATTCCTTAGCATGTATGGGCAGATTGGCAGGAAAGGGGAGGGGCCAATAGGAGGTGGAGGGAGGGGTGGTGCCAGCGGGACGTGGGGTTCATGACTGTGCTCTTGTTATTCAGGATCCACAAGAATCTGGAGCCAGACATGTTGAGCACCCCTGAATCTTGGCACATTTTTGTGTATAAGAGCACGAAATTACTCCTAGCTGGTACCAAGGTCCTTGAATCTTCCAGGTGTATGGTGCACCACAATGAGACAGAGGTATTTGTCAGTGTGTGAGCGAGACAGAGAGGCCCAACTATTAGGGTTGCCAGCTCTGGTGGTGGAGATTTTTGGAGTGGAACCTGGTGAGGGCATGGTTTGGGGAGGGGAGGGACTTGAGCAGGACACATTGCTATAGGGGGGGTCCACCTGCCAAAACAGCCATTTTCTCCAGGGGAACTGGTCTCTGTTGTCTGGAGAATCCATTGTAATACTGGGAGCCGTCCAGGTCTCACCTGGAGGTTAGCAACCCTACCAATGATGACTCCCGTACGTTTGAGGAGCAAGGCATCCTAACTATGTGGACCTTCAGGCCTCTTTCCTTTGGCACTCAGCAACAATCCTGGCAGTAACGGCAAACAGAAGCAACTGGCACCAAAATCCACCCTTGGTGATTGATTGCATAAGCCAAGTTGAGGGGAGCAGGGGAACAACCCATGCCAGGAGGTGGTGAAAAACAGCCCTGTGCTTTGCTTACAGGGCCCCCAACCCCTGGGACAGGTCCTAAGGCTTCTGTCCTGTGGCGTTCCTGTCCTGTGGCGATTGTGCCTAATTATTTTAATAACTTCACAATGCCTGGTGTAAGTATTATATCCTAGAGGTGCAGACGTGGATTAAGAAATCAGAGGCAAATCTAACTACAAAATCATCTTTTAAATGAAAGAGTGAGGCTTAGAATCCTAGAGTGGGGAAGGGGCCATGCAGGCCCTCTGGTCCAACCCTCTGCTCAATGCAGGATCTGCCTAACGCATCCATGATAATAAAATCAGAGTCTAGTAGCACCTCTAAGACCAACAAAGATTTATTCAGGGCGTGAGCTTTTGAGTGCAAGCACTCTTACTCAGACTATGAACTGACCATCATGACCGTGGGAATATATAAGCAAAAGTTAATCCTGCAACTTTTGCTTATATATTCCCACTGTCATGATAGTCTGTTCATAGTCTGAGGAAGAGTGCTTGCACTCAAAAGCTCACGTCCTGAATAAATCTTTGTTGGTCTTAAAGGTGCTACTGGATTCTGATTTTATTGTGCTACTTCAGACGAACACGGCTACGCATTTGAATGCATCCAGGATAAGTCTCTCTCCATGTTCTGCTTGAAGACTGTCAGTGAGGGAGAGCTCACCACCCCCTTAGGCAGCCCATTCCACTGCTCTGTGATTCCCCCCCCTCTGATGTCTAACCAGTACTATTCTACACTCCAGGGGTAGTCAAACTGCAACCCTCCAGATATCCATGAACTACAATTCCCATGAGCCCCTGCCAGCATTTGCTGGCAGGGGCTCATGGGAATTGTAGTCCATGGACATCTGGAGGACCGCAGTTTGACTAATCCTGCTCTAGTTTAAAGCCATTACTGCATGTCCTCTCTTCTGCTGCCAACAGAAACCACTCCCTGCCCTCTAGTGACAATGAGAAAATTATGTTGGATGCTTAGCCGTGTTTGCATAGAATCATAGAGTTGGAAGGGGCCATACAGGCCATCTAGTACAACCCCCTGCTTTACGCAGGATCAGCCCTAAGCATCCTAAAGCATCCAAGAAAAGTGTGTATCCAACCTTTGCTTGAAGACTGCCAGTGAGGGGGAGCTCACCACCTCCTTAGGCAGCCTATTCCACTGCTGAACTACTCTGACTGTGAAACATTTTTTCCTGATATCTAGCCTATATCATTGTACCTTTTTATCACCGGGGACCGGTCAATGCTTGACAATTTTACTGAGGCCCGGGGGGGGGGGTAGTCTTTTGCCAAGGGACATCACCACCGCCACCTGCTCTGCTTGCTTTCCCACCTGACTTCCCACCGCCCACTGGGGGTCACTGCCAGCAGCAGCTGTGCACTGCCACGCCAAGGGGGAGCCCCAGCCATGGAGGCCACGGGAGAGCACCAAAGGTGAGCCGGTGGCAGAGTGGCAGGGCAGCAGCCGGGGAGGAGGTCAAGGAGGAGCCGCGGCCCAGTACCAGCTGATCCACGGACCGGTCCCGGTCCCCAGACCGGGGGTTGGGGACCACTGGTTTAAATCCATTACTGCGTGTCCTCTCCTCTGCAGCTAACAGAAACAGCATCCTGCCCTCCTCCAAGTGACAACCTTTCAAATACTTAAAGAGGGCTATCATGTCCCCTCTCAACCTCCTTTTCTCCAGGCTGAACATTCCCAAGTCCCTCAACCTATCTTCATAGGGCTTGGTCCCTTGGCGCCAGATCATCTTCGTCGCTCTCCTCTGTACCCTTTCAATTTTATCTACGTCCTTCTTGAAGTAAGGCCTCCAGAACTGTACACAGTGCTACAGGTGTGGTCTGACCAGTGCCGTATACAATGGGACTATGACATCTTGTGATTTTGATGTGATGCCCCTGTTGATACAGCCCAGAATGGCATTCGTCTTTTTTACGGCTGCATCACACTGCCTGCTCATGTTTAGTTTACAATCCACAAGTACCCCAAGGTCTCCACACACAGTGTTACCTAGAAGCGTATCCCCCATCCAGTAGGCATGCTTTTCATTTTTCTGACCCAGCTGCAGAACTTTACACTTATCTTTATTAAATTGCATCTTGTTCTCATTTGCCCATTTTTCCATTGTGTTCAGCTCTCGTTGAACTCTGTCTCTATCTTCCGGAGTATTTGCCAGTCCTCCCAATTTGGTGTCATCTGCAAACTTGATGAGTAGTCCCTCCACCCGCTCATCTAGATCATTAATAAATATGTTAAAAAGTACTGGGCCGAACACCGAGCCCTGAGGTACCCCGCTACTCACCTCTCTCCAGTCTGATGAAACACCATTGACAACAACTCTTTGAGTGCGGTTCTCTAACCAATTCCCTATCCACTTAACTATCTGAAAATCCAGATTGCAGTCCTTCAACTTATCCATCAGAACATCATGGGGAACCTTGTCAAAAGCTTTACTAAAATCCAAGTAAATGATCCAGCAAACCTGTTACTTGGTCAAAAAAGGAAACCAGGTTGGTCTGGCAGGACCTGTTGGAGACAAATCCATGCTGACTTCCGTGGAGACAAATCCATTGCTGACTTTTAACACACACAAACGCATGCATGCATTTGTGTGTGTGTTAAAAGAGCTGTTTAATTTATTGACCTTAGCCTTGAATTATTGATTAGGTCTAGAGGAAAATACCATTCTAGTATGCCTTCTATTTGAGTCTCTCTGGGTGATTTTTATGTCGCCTGCATGAGCTTCAAGCAGTTAGCTCCTTCTTTTATATTTTAGTTCCTTTTTAAGTTTTACTCTCTAACAATATCCAGTTATGAAATTAAATTAGTAACATTTTGGGGGAAGTTAGTAACCCACCTCTGTGTGACTGCATTGTGAACTACTAGATGCGGAGTGTTATATCGAGTTAAGCTAAGGCCTCTCAATTGACTGATTCTGTAAATCTAGGCTCGTTATGTTATGCTGAGGTAAAATGTAAAAATAATTACTTGGATTAATGTTGTCCTATATAAATCTAAACATAGTGGAACGTGGAATTAAATATGTTTTTTGCCTTTTTCTGCATTTTTCACTAATTATGGTGGTGTGTATGTCTTTTTCTACCAGGGTCTCAGGAAACCCTGGAATTTCTTGATGGTGCTGGAAGGGTTTCCCAAATTGATGGAATTTAATTAATTTTTAATATAATTTTAAAATTTGTTAAACATTTATCAGGTGATATTGCCATATATGCCAGGGGTGGGCAAACTGGGGTTGAACAGATGATCATGACTACAGTTCCCTTGAACTTCTGCCAATTGGCCATGCTGGTAGGGGATCATGGGAATTATAATCCATGAACATCAAGAGAGCCACAGTTTGGTGACCCTGGCATATGATAATGTTGACATGACCCCCCTCCCAAAATGGCCAATGATGGGCCTGGGGTGGGTGGAAAGGGGAAGGCTGTGCTTCGTGACCATATTCTGTACGATCACATCACTTCTGGGGTTTCTCGAAGCCTGGAGAATGTTTCAGGGGTTTCTGAACGGCAAAAAAGTTGAGAAAGGCTGGGTTAGCATGTTGAACAAGGACGTGGGAGACACAGGTTCAAATCCCCACTCTGCCATGGAAGTTCATTGGGTGACCCTGTGTCAGTAAGATACACTCAGCCTTACCGACCTCTCAGGGTCATGATGATGATAAAACAGAGAGGAGAATGGCGCAGGACATTTTGGGTCCCCATTGGGGAGAAAGGCAAGACATAAAGTAAATAAATAAAATAACTTCATTACTTAGAGGTCAGAGCTGGCCTACTGTACTAATTCCAGATGGGTAATCGTGTTAGGCTGTTTGCAGACAGGAACCCACTGGCCCCTCTTACAGGAAGCCTTAATTCATTGATATTATGTTAATTCAAGCCACTGTTGGATTATTATTGATGTTATTTTGACTGTGTTCTATGCTTAGATTGTTCCCATGTTCCTTGGAATCTCACTAGGCAGTATAGCTGCCAACCTCTTGGAATGACAGTGGATCCCCAGATTATAGAAATCAGTTCCCCTGAAGAAAATGGCTGCTCTCAAGGTGAACTGTATAGCAGCCTGGTGGAATGAGCTCCCAGAAGAGATCAGGGGCCTGCGGGGCCCAAAGCAGTTCCACGGGGCCTGCAAAACGGAGCTATTCTGCCAGGCTTCTAATCGAGGCCAGAAATAACATATACCATATATGTCTGGCCTCATCGCTAGGAGAAGCAGGAAGAAGGATTGCTGAAGATGGGTTCCAGCCCCAGTTGGAATTAGGGATATTTGCTTCAGCTCGGTTCAGCCACCTCAGCGATCACCGAAGCCCAAGGCGACACATTGAAGGCCAGCACCACGGCGTGGCGAACAGGGGCCGAACCGATCTGAGGTGCACATCCCCAGTTGGGATTTTAGTCAGGGGCATAAATTATGTTTTACATTTTTAACTTTTGCATTTGCTTTTATATTGTTACCCACCCTGAGTGATATAAATAAACGTAATCATCATTTATTATTATTATTATTCTCTCTGAGGTCCCTCCTCTCCTCAAGCCCTTTCCTACCAGGGCCTACCCCCCAAATCTCCAGGAATTTCCCCATCCAGCATTCGTAGTAAACCATCCTGAATAGCAGGGCCCAGGGGCTGTATTGGGTTGTTGTGCCCAAGCACTCTTTTTTAAATTGGGGATAAATATACTATAATATTGTTCTTACTCTAGGCATATTTGGACGTTCAGGTACTACCGATGGCACCATACATTCTTTTAAAAATATATTTTTATTTATTAGCTTGCTTCATTTTTTAAATTATTATTATTAATTTTAGCCCACCTTTCTGCTCCGTAGGGACACAAAGCCGTTCGCAGCCTTGGATGTTCTGAAACCCACAAAAAATCTTCTCCCACCCCTACATTCCTCCTCTCCAGCAGAGATTTCCTGGCTTTTCCTTGTTTCCTTATCAGAAGTCTGAGTTTAAGGGGGCAGACGGGTTGTCTCCATGAATGGTAAGATCGGTGCCCTGTCCTTGTTGCATTATTAATCGTCCAATCCTTTTTTTCCCCTTCAGTGCAGATGGCTAAAAGCTAGCTTGGAGGATCGAGGAAGACCACAATGGCTCAGATTTCCACAACCCTGAATAGTAAGTAGCTTGTATACAGTGTTTTCTGTCTTTCTTACACCCCAGTCGCTGTTAACAATACAGAGAGATGCTTCAGGATTTCGGTCCATGCGTGGAAGAATGTCAGCTTTGGCTTACAGATTGCCTTCAGCGTGTGTGTTCCATTAGCATTAATCTCAAACGTGCACTACATGTATAATCTGTTTGACAAATTTGTTTATAGCATCTGCTCATCTTGCAGTATTTTAAAGGTATGTCACACTGTGACACTCTTCTGGGCATTTGAATGGCAAAACTCAATACATGTTAATTTATTTAGCGGTGTCACAATGCATTGGCACCTCTAGTTCAGCACTGTGCCTTATGATAAGCGAAAAGTATTTCAGATTATTGAATACCAAATAATAATAAATCATTCACTTCTAGTGTATCTGAGGGAGTATCTGATGCAATAATATTATATATTTCATTTATATGCCAGCGTGGTGTCATGGTTATGAGCTGCGACTTCTAATCTGGCAACCCAGGTGTGATTCCCCATGCCTCCACTTGCAACCAGCTGGGTGACCTTGAGCTAGTCACAGCCCTGGTAATGCTGTTCTCACAGAGCAGTTCTGTCAGAGCTCTCTCAATCTCACCTACCTCACAGCGTGTCTCTTGTGGGGAGAGGAAGGGAAGCCAATTATAAGTCACTCCTGGCCCCGTGTAGATAGCCAGAGTCAGGGGAGGAGAGCAAGACCCTGGGTGGAGGGCGCCGGCTCTTCGGTCCCTGCGCCAGTGGGCCAGAGTGGGGGAGGGCGCCTTCCCCATGAGGGCAAATCAGAGGCTCAGCGGAGGCTCCAGACAACGTGCCAGCTCTGGTGAGTGACCCTGGGGGGAAGGTTCCCCCCCCCCCGATGGCCAATCATAGGGAAGCCCCCCCAAGCCAATCAGAGGGCTGGCACATTATTTGAAGCACGGCGTGCATTTTATTTTTATATAATGTATATAATGCATTTTATTTTTATATAGTTGTATATATATGATTTGTAGCCTGCCCTTCTTGAATCGGTCATCTCAGGACAGCTCACAACAGTGCTAACAATAAAACCGTAAAACAGATGAACACATTAAAATACATTCAAAGCTCATTAAAACCAACAGCACGGTGTTTATATGCAGAGTCTTTATCTGATAAGGCCCCTCCTTGAGAGGGAAGGGGCTATAGGAGGAGGAGAACTCAGGGCCAGCAGGGAGGCTCAGGTGTTCCGGGTCTTCCTTGCCCTGGCCAAAGCCAAACACCTGGCGGAAGAGCTCCATCTTGCAGGCCCTGCAGAGCTGTGTCAATTCCACCAGGGCCCTGATGTTTTCTGAATCTCATTCCACCACTTAGGGGCCAGGGTTGAACAAACCCTTGCCGTGGTTGAGGACAGACTCACTTATTGGGGTTGGGGACTACCAGTCGGTTGGCTGTCGAAAGGGTTCTCTGGGATAGTGGTCCCCAACCTTTTTATCACCGGGCACCACTCAACACCGGGCACCACTCACCGGGGACCACTCAACGCCTTTTACTGAGGCCCGGTGGGGGGGTAGTTTACTCCTCTACTCTCAACCACTGCCCTAACGCTCTCTGATCGCTATGGTAATGTTTAAACATCCCTTCAAAATAAGATACAGGCACGCCACAACAATGAACATAAGGAACATTTTATTTTCATGGAAATTTTAACTCATGACAATGACAAATCAGTGGGAACCCTGAGCTTGTTTCTCTGCAATGAGACAATGACACCCAAAGTGTGTTGTAAAGGGCCGGTGGGGATGAAGTAAAGGGCCAGGGGGGGAGAAGGCGTCCTTCGGGGCCCACCTCCAATTAGTCAAAGGACCACATGTGGTCCGCGGCCCACAGGTTGGGGATCGCTACTCTGGGAGACGTATTCAGACAGGCAGTTCTCTTTGTACTTTTGGCTCGATCTCCAGGCATTCCATTATAGTTGGCAGATGCTAAACACAAACAAAGCTGCCATATAGTGATCATTCAACATCAAACTGTGGCTCTCCATGATTTCAGCCTGAGGCCAGATGCATCGTTCTAATGCCTGGTCCTTTTAACTGGTTGAACCTAGGAACTTCTATGTGCAAAGTAGAGACTGTTCCATTGAGCAACAATCCCTCTGAGTTCCCAAGAGGTGCTTCAAGTCTGATAGCTGGACCAGAAAAACTGTGTGAGATTAACCAGTAGTTGGCTCCCTCCATTGACTGGCAGGTAGATAGATTTATAGGTGACAGACAAGGTTTGGGTCCAGTGGAACCTATAAGACCAGTAGTGTAGTGGTTAGGAGCGTGGACTTCTAATCTCTTCTTCAGTAATATCAGGGCTCTCTCAGCCTCATCTCCCTCACAGGGTGTCTGTTGTGGGGAGAGGAAAGGGAAGGCGATTGTAAGCCACTTTGAGACTCCTGGTAGAGAATAGCGGCATCTAAGAGCCAACTCTTCTTCTTCAAGGTGTGAGCTTTCGTGTGCATGCTCACTTCTCCAGACAATGAAATGGGACATATATAGGGGGAGAGTACTCTAGTGATTTCTATTTCATGGTCAGGAGAAGTGTGCAGGGACATGAAAGAACATTTGGACCATAAAAGATAGAGGTTCTTTTCCTGCCCACCCTTTTCTGGATAGAAATGTGGCCTATTAAATCATAGAATCATAGAGTTGGAAGGGGCCATACAGGCCATCTAGTCCAACCCCCTGCTCAATGCAGGATCAGCCCTAAGCATCCTAAAGCATCCAAGAAAAGTGTGTATCCAACCTTTGCTTGAAGACTGCCAGTGAGGGGAAGCTCAATCACTGCTGATCATCACTGCTGATCATCACTGCTGATGAACAAACCACACCAGCCTGCCCTGGATTTATTTAATCCGCCTTGCTGCCCAGTCCAGACCCAACTTACAACAGCCCTGTGAGGTCGGTTAGCTAAGAGTGTACAATTGGCCCAAAGTCACCCAGCAAACTTACGTGGCCATGGTGGGGAATCGAATCTGGAATTTTCCAGGTCCTCGTCTGGCACTACACCATGCTATCCTCTCTCCTGTTGGCAGAGTTTCAATATGCAAGAGAGAAGCAGAGCACTAGCCTGTTTAAAGAAAAGAATTGTTTTATTAAGGAAGAAACAACTTTTTATACAAAGGGAGGGGAGAGAGGGAATCCCAAGTCAAACGAACTGTTCAGTTCTGTTATTCTGCCTTGTTCTTTCAGTCTGTCCTGGAGGCAAGCATGGAGTAAATGTGCTCAAAGGAGCAGGAAGTCTTCAAATGAGCCAATTGGGACACTGGAGGAGATAATTTGAGAAAATATCAGGAAGTTCCTGATCTAATTATGCTAAATACACCTCTCCTCCATTGCCCCCTGTAGGATATTCTTCATATCCTTTTGAATCATGCACCCTACAGATCTTGCGATCTTTCCAATGCTCTGTGCATATTGTGGGCCATGGAGCAATCAAGCTGACTCCATGTTCCCCTGAAGCTTCTTCTTGAAATCTAGGCCTCCTGCTAGTTAGAGACTGGCTGTATTTTATGGTGGCTTTCCCAAAATGATCAGTCCATGACCCAAGGAAAGCTTTGCAATGGCCTTCTGGCAAACATTATGCCTTACGAAGATAAACTTACAAAGTGCAGATAAAAAGAGTCTTGTGTGCTGGCAGAAATTCCAGATTCAGCATCTTTTAAGCGGTCTCTGACAAGCTCGTGAAGATTTTAGGTCACAGTCACAGTAGTGAAGCAGGAGGTCATAAACCTGTAATAAGATATGCGGTTGAAGCATAAAACCCCAAATCCCTATTCCTGCAAGGAACAATTAGTCTGGACAAATAACAAAACCAACTTGCTTTAAACCTGTTCTGTTCAGGATGAATATGGAACCACCACCAAGAAAACATGTTTTAGAGCATGGGGGCACAACGATAGCGGAGGTCATGCGCCTTTTGAATGCCTGCGTGTTAAAGATAAGAGGGCCAGGAAGAGCTGGCACCTGTGTCTTGCTCAGAGGCTGGCTTGGGTGTCAGGAAAAGACTGGCTAGCATCCTGGCTCAGCCAGCGTGGAAGCCTTCCTCCAAGAGGAAACACAGAGCTCCGAGGGGGGGGGAAAGAAAGAGGGAGAGACGCTTGGAGGATCCTGTCTCCATAGTAGCAGCAGCAACTAAACTGGGGCCAGAGTTGAGGGTGCTCAGAATCCCACGCCACTGCTGGTGACTTTATTGGGATTAACCCAGTCTTTTGACTGTATAAATGTTTTTCAGGCTTCAAAGAGCCCCAGAACAAAGCTGGAAGTGATGTCAGCTGGCCACGCCTCCCTGCCACACCCAAGGAGTAATGGGGGGAGAGAAAGGAGGCATTTGAGGCAGGAGTGGGAGTCCAGGCTCCACCCCCTTTCCCAGGCACAGTAGCCACTCAAGAATTCCACCCCCAGCATCCAGTTCCCTGCCTTCACAGCCATGCTGGGAATAGCCTGTGGATGAAGGCAGATTTTGAAACAGAGGCTGGAGAGCCATCCGATGGAGAGGCTGATACTGTGAAGGTTCAAGGGAGCGGCAGGTTACAGTAGATAGGGGGAGCTCTCGGGGAGCTCTGGTTGAGAGTTCTTGGATTAGCCCAAGTTCTCATTGTCCTCTATGACTATATTTATTTCATTCACCTGTGTGGACCCCTTAGTCTCCATGCAGCCCGCAGCATGATGGAGGACATGAAAACTAACCAAGGGTTGGAGGAAGGTGAGGAGAAAGTCCCAAAGAATTAGCGATGTCTCATTGCCTGTCCCTGATTTTCTGTAAGGAATGCTCATCCAGTGTTACACATTCTAAAAGTTCAGACATTCTTCTGGAGCAAACTTTGTCAACTTTTTTCTCATTGAGAAACCCCTGAGACATCCTTGAGACTCTGAGAAATCCCCAAAGTTGCATGATCATGCAGAATGTAGTTCTGAAGCATAGCTGTGTACATGCCTGCCCAGAGCCCCGCCTCTTCCCGCCCCCTTCAGGCCCATCGTTGGCCATTAGGGGCGGGGAGGGTTGACGTGACCGTATGGGGTCCTATCACCTCTTAAATGTAGAACAAATTTTAAAAATCGATTAAAATTAATGAACTGTCACCTATTTGGGAAACCCTTCCAGGACTGTCAAGAATCATAAAATCACAGAGTTAGAAAGTACCTCATTGGTCATCGAGTCCAACCCTCTGCACTGTGTAGGACCCTCACAACCCTATCGCTCATCTACTGTAACCTGCCGCTCCCTTGAACCTTCACAGTATCAGCCTCTCCATCGGATGGCTCTCCAGCCTCTGTTTCAAAATCTCCAAAGATGGAGACCCCCCTCCCCCAAGGAAGCCTGTTCCACTGAGAAATCGCTCCCACTGTCAGGAACTTCTTCCGGATGTTTAGACGGAATTTCTCTTGAATTAATCTCATCCCATTGGTTCTGGTCCGTCCATCCGGAGCAAGAGAGAACAATTCTGCTCCATCCAGTTTGGTGTAGTGGTTAGGAGTGCAGACTTCTAATCTGGCATGCCGGGTTCGATTCTGCACTCCCCCACATGCAACCAGCCGGGTGACCTTGGGCTTGCCAAGGCACTGATAAAACTGCTCTGACCAGGCAGTGATAGCAGCGCTCTCTCAGCCTCACCCACCCCACAGGGTGTCTGTTGTGGGGAGAGGAAAGGGAAGGTGACTGTAAGCCACTTTGAGACTCCTTTGGGTATAGAAAAGCGGCACATAAGAACCAACTCTTCTTCTTCATCATCATCATCCTCTATATGGCAGCTTTTCACAAAACCGTGGTTGAAAAAGTCTGTTCTAGAGGATAAACATTCCTTCTGAATTGTAGCCCCAAAGAAAAACACAATTTTTTTTCAAACCAGTTTCTTCTTGTTCTGGTTAAAGACTGTTTCATATGACCTGGGTGGCCCAGGCAAGCCAAATCTCAGAAGCTAAGCAGGGCCAGCCCTGGTTCGTATTTGGAGGGGAGACCACCAAAGAAGCCCCGGGTTGCTACGCAGAGGCAGGCAGTGGCAAAACCACCTCTGCTCATCTCTTGCCTTGAAAGCCCATTTTCTTCCACCACCATGTCACGTGGTGACATTAACAAAATGCCCAACCTGGAAGGGTCTTCCTGAGCAAAGTGATTCATGGCTCCTTTGCAGGCCATTAGGAAGGCCATTCCTGCATTTTTTAAAGTGGGGAAACTGCACTCTGTTTTGATTGATTGATTGATTGATTGATTGATTGATTGATTGATTGATTGATTGATTGATTGATTGATTGATTGATTGATTGATTGACCGCTGCTCCCCAAATGGGCTTTACATCATAAAAACATCAAAACACAGTAAAACCCCCAATAAAATCTTCCCAGCTTAACATTACATTACAAAAGCAGCAGTGGTCACAACTCCGATCCCATTCCCCCTCGTTCAGCCTGGTGGGCAAGATCACTTTCAGTGAGAGTGGGAGCGGATCCAATATGGCATTGGAGGGGATCCTCAGTTGGACTACCGGGAGACTGCCCTGGCCTCAACCATACGCCTGGCAGAAGAGCTCCGTCTTACAGGCCCTGTGGAAAGTTGGCGACTCCAGCAGGGCCCTCAGCTCTTCCGGGAGCCCATTCCAGCAGGTAGGGGCCAGGACCAAAAAGGCCCTGGCCCGGGTTGAGGCCAGGTGAACATCCTGTAGGCCCGGGACAACCAGTAGATTCATACAGAACAAAGAGCCCTGCAGGGGGCATAAGCAACCAAGCGGTCCCACAGGTAAGTGGGACCCAGGCCGTGTATGGCCTTAAAGGTCAATACCAAAACCTTGAACTTAACCCGGAAACAGAATGTTAACCAGTGCCAATGGCAAAGCACCGGCAGAATATGGGCCCTCCAAGGTGTTCTAGTGAGGGCCCTGGCAATCCCATTTTGTACCAGCGGTAACTTCCGGGATCAAAGTCAAGGGCAGGCCCACGTAGAGAGAGTTTATTGTACCTTTATTGAGTTTATTGTACCTTTTAATGGTAAATCCCAGGACATGACACGGCTGTATGTTGTGCCCTCTACAAAGCTGATAATGCTCAACTTCGGCTGAAAGAAGCCACCTTGAAAAGTGTCCCCAGTTGGGACTCTGAGAAAAACTACTTGTCCTAATACCATTTAACTCAGGGGTAGTCAAACTGCGGCCCTCCAGATGTCCATGGACTACAATTCCCAGGAGTCCCTGCCAGCATTCGCTGGCAGGCGCTCCTGGGAATTGTAGTCCATGGACATCTGGAGGGCCGCAGTTTGACTACCCCTGATTTAAGTGGTAGTATTATTATTTGGCATTAATTCTTATCTGGTTTCTCATATATTACAGTGGGCAAGTATGACGTCTAAAGTGTTTCAACAGGTTTTTTTTATTTCCAAGTCAAAAGCCAATTGAAATAGATGGCTGTGCTGCCATCTGTGAATCATGTTTCCTGCGTCTACGGTGAATAGTTATCAGGAGGAGGAAGTTTCTGTGTGCAAATGTTGCAAAGTATAGTTAGCAGCTAAAGATTTCTTTAAGGACAGGAGCAGCACTGGAAAAATAAGTCAGATCTAGGAAGCACGGTTTCCTGAATTATAGAACAGCAAAAGTTCCGAGGAACTGTAAACAATTCTGAGGAACTGTGTGGTGGCAGAAGTGTTTTGTGAGTCATACTCTGCTTAATTCAAAGGATGAAACGGTATATTTAATTGGTAGTTTATATATCCACACAAGCCTGAAGGTACAAACAGAAAGAAGGCACAGGGAGGGGGAGTTATTCCGGTGCATAACTCCTTGGAATGCAGATGAAAATAAGAGCCAGTCAGAGTACATGATCAAAATCTTGTTGCAATTGGTGGGGACAATTCCCTGCTGTGGATGAATTGGCAAAGGCCTATTATGCACTGCCGCTGAAACGGCAGCATGGAGAACGCAGAGGGGGAAGAAGCGAAGCAAACCGCTTACGCATGGGACGGAACACAATGGCGGCAAAACCCAGAGTATCCGATTATGCACGTGGCTACTCCAGAGCCGCTTCTGGTTGCGCCCTGGTCCCGGGAAGCTCCACTTTCTTCCGCATTTCGCTAACGCGGCCTTTTCGGCGGCATACGTTGACTCTGCACCCGGTTTCCGCCTGTAGTGTGCATAATTGGTAATTTTAGCCGCCATTCCACCCCTAATGCGGACCTTCCATTCCGTGCATAATGGGCCAAAGAGTATACATGACCCTGAAAGGTGATGAATAAATACTCCTTGTTCAGCCCAAGCTTGGTAAGCATATTAATTCCAACTGGATAGCTTCCTGCTGACGTTTCCTTGTGAATGTTTCAATATAGCTACTTAGATCTGATTGAAATGCCCCTCTGTTAGGGATCTGAGTGTTTCCATTCTTAGGGGTCCGGTCTGTGAGCCTGCAGAGAAGGGCGGCATATAAATAATAAATGTAATAAATAAAATAAATGTCATTATTTAACGGGTAGTCCACTTTGATCTGTGTAAATGGCAAAAGTGTGCATGCAGGGACCATGCTTGTACCGCGGTAGGTTGGTTATTGGTCTTTTTGGCTGCAAGAGGACATTCAGGGCCATCCTGAATGTATCTTAAAAGCAGTCCTCCAAAATGGGTGAGGGAAAGTTTAAGGAGCAAAAGTTTACCTGCTTGGCCCAGGCCAGCCCAGTCTCATCAGAGCTCAAAAGCAAAATGGGGTCGTCCCTGATTAGTACTTGGATGGGAGACCACCAAAGAAGTCCCAGGCCGGTATGCAGAGGCAGGCAGTGTCAAGCCGTGCTTGGTTGTTCCCTTGCCTTGAAAACCCCTGTGAGCGTAGCCGTAAATCGGCCGGGACTTGATGGTGCTTTCTGCCACTGCCAAGTAAACCTCTCTGTGCGACATCCATTTCTTCTTTTTTCGTGTGTTCCAGGAAGCCCAAACGTTTGGGCCATTACTTCTGAAGAAAGATCAAAGCACAACAAGCAGTTCGATAACCTCAAGCCCATCGGAGGATACGTTACAGGTCGGTGTGTGTTTGCCCCCAGTAAACTGCCCTCTTCTCCAATACAAGTAGAAAACATAGTTGACATATTTGCCCCATATGTTGCATTCCTGCCCTTCTTCGGGGTGGGTGGAGGGAGAGCTCAGTGCTTCATCCCCACAGCATCCCTGTAAGGTAGGCCAGGCTGCAAAATAGTGGCTGGCCCAAGCTTCACGTTGGAGAATACAGCAGCACAATTGCAAGCAGAGAGAGAGTTTCTTATCTGTACTTTAAAGATCTTCTCTGGTTTCCCCTTTTGTTTCCAGACATGTTTCAGGGATTGGGTTGCAGTGCTTAACGTCCTCAATAGGAGTTTATTTATTTTTATTATTTATTTATTTAGATTTTTAGAGTGTGCATTCAATAGCTAAAGCAAGGTGGGAAAAAATACCCCACAAATACCTCCCTGATACTTTTTTTTGGTATTATTTAAGCCCATTACAGAATCTCTGATCTGATCGGCTACCGGTATAGCTTGGCCAAATTTTTTTGCTTTTATTCAGGGATATTCTGTTGTACAGATCAACAGCAGGAGGTGAGAGCCCCCTAGCACTGCCCCTGGGGCTGGCTTCTCTTGCAGCTCAGTTTAAACCAAAAACTTAGACCCAGAATTAAACTTTTCTGGTCTTAAACCATTCCACTGGACTCAGACTTCATTCTGTTTTAGATTAGTAAAAGTTTTTACTTTCTCCGAAGTTGAAAACAATTCAGTTTCGTCGCTCAGGCTTTCAAGTATGATTTTTTTGTCCACAGCATCCTTTACTCCCAAAGTCTCCTGGCCCCTCAGCCTGACTTCTGTTCACACTCGGAAAGCATGAAGGTTGTCCTGGGTCCAGCATCTTGTCTCATAAGTGGCCAACCAGTTCCTCTGTGGGCCAGCAACAGAGCCTAGAAGCCAAGGCCTTCCCCTGACACTGCCTTCTGGCTCTGGGATTCAGAGGTTTACTGCCTCTGATTGTGGACAGTTCTTCTCAGTCCCCATGGCTAGTAGGCATTAGGACCGTTTATGCACTGGGCACTTCACTGCCCTGGTTCTCGTGCAGGAGCACAAATCGTGGGCAGATGAGGTGCACTGGGCCAAATGCTCCCCCGTGTGGGTGCAGGAAGAGGTGGGGCAACCTGCCACGACTAAAACTCCAGCCTGCAGCCCAGCATGAAACCTCCAGTGCATAAACGGTCTAAGAGACTTATCCTTCACAAATCTCTCTAATCTCCTTTTGAAGCTGTCTATGCCTGTGACCATCACTACATCCTTTGGCAGCAGATTCCACATTTTAATCACTCTCTGTAAACCCTCCCAGGTCCTCCCTTTCTCTGCCCATGTGGGTGTCCGGTATCTTTAGCATTTCTTACTCAGGCTGTCAAAGTAACAGGCCTCTGTGTGGAGATGAAGTACTAAGGAGTCCGGAGCCTTTTCCATTTTCCTCTCCTTAAGAGGAGATGGACTTCTGTAAAAGGAGCCAGGCTCGCGTAATGCCTGTAACAGCCTTGTGCGTTGCATATCCTATACCAGGGGTAGTCAAACGGCGGCCCTCCAGAGGTCCATGGACTACAATTCCCAGAAGCCCCTGCCAGCATTCGCTGGCAGGGGCTTCTGGGAATTGTAGTCCATGGACCTCTGGAGGGCCGCAGTTTGACTACCCCTGTCCTATACTGTTAGAAGTGTGGTGTTTCTTAACCTTACAAGCAGGTTTCATTGTGTTTTTTGTATAATATTGTCCTTATTTGTAATCCAACTTGAGTTTTAGTGAGAAATGAAGTGAATAAATACATTTTAAATAGTCGATTACCAGATTTATTTGTAATACGCACCTCCAAGCCAGCTATAAAACCTGCGCAACATCGTAATCAATTGCGATAATAAATAATGCTTATACATCGAACGTGTAAAGGAGAATTAAATTTAAAACATATCAGAATTAGGATACTTGAGGCATGACAGATTTCCAATAACATGTTTTTGGCGTGATTTGCACGTTACGGCACAATATTTGGCTTTCTGTTTAGAAGCTTCAGTGTTTCCTCCAGAAAGCAGGCTCTTGATTTTCTCTTCCTGAGAGTCACCAGGAATCCGGAGCAAGGGGTTATGTAGGCTGCATTCTCCCACATTTGCCTCACCTTGAGCTCCCTGTGCAATCCCCCTCCTCCTGCAGTGTGCTGCACTTTTAGCATGCCAGATGAGAGGTTGATACACATGCATTCCACTGTACCTGTATATCTTGTATTTTCTCATGGTTATCAAATACCAAATTGAAATAACAATCAACTGTAGCCCTGTTAGAAAAGCCCAACTTTGGAGTGTATTTTTAGGATGATGTTAGCCAGGGGTAGTCAAACTATGGCTCTCCAGATGTCTATGGACTACAATTCCCATGGGGATTGTAGTCCATGGACATCTGGAGGGCCGCAGTTTGACTACCCCTGATGTTAGCCGTTCACTCGTGTCCGACTGTTGATGATCCTACGGCCCAGTTGTCACTACATTTTCCAATCTTGCTCTGCTTCTTTTCGTTGAATAATGCTCTGGCCAGTGTCCATTTTGATCGTATCTAACCACTGTGTTCTTTGTCGGACTGGTTTCTTTTTACCACCGACCCGTCCTGTCATAATTATTCTCTCCGTTGAGTTGGATCGCATGATACGGCCAAAGTAAGTGAGCCGTAGTTTTGTGAGTTTGCTGTCCAATGATATACCAGGCTCTGTTGTTTCCTTGTTTGTGACTTTAGCTGTCTGTGGAATCCACAGAAGCCTTCCTCAGAATTCAAACAAATCAACTCTCCTCTTGTCCAGTTTCTTCATCATCCAACTTTCACAGCCACGTGGCTGTCGGAAATGTGATAGAACTAACTAATCTACATTTGGCAGGCTTATGTCCTTTTTCTATGCCATTGCAAATGGTTGTACTAGAATAGAATCATAGAGTTGGAAGGGACCTCCAGGGTCATCTAGTCCAACCGTCTACACAGTGCAGAAACTCACAACTACCTGCCCACCCACAGTGACCCCAATTTCATGCTCAAGTGATCCTCCCACACACCAAAACTCTCCAGAATCCAGCCTGCCCTGGAGGAAATTCACCTACCATCCCACAGTGGCAATTAGCAATTTCCTGGGTAATTAAGGAAGGGCCACAAGCCCACCCACTCACAATTTGATTCCAGCCTTGGAAACCTAATTCAGATTACTAGAGTGTGTATGTGTGTGTCCATCATGATCTTATGTATGTGTTTTTTTCTGGGAAATTCTTATGCAACCTCTCTAGAGTACTGGAGGAGACAACTTCCAATTAACTTAGAATATGTATAAAAATAAATATGCCATAAAACATTAAAACAAGTGTTATGGGAATCGCATTCTGACATCTTATTCTTCCTTCTGTTCCCTTTAACACAGGTGATCAGGCCCGTTCCTTCTTTTTACAATCAGGCCTGTCCCCGCAGATTTTGGCCGAAATATGGTAATATGCTGTTTGTTTTCAGTATTGTGATATGAAATTTCCTATTTATTATTGTTCCCATAAATAATAATGTCTTTTAGGGTGATTTTGTTTTCCTCTCCCAGTTTCTTTCCCCTTACATTTTGATTTGTCCCCTAGGCAAGGAGGGCGGATTGTGAAGGAAGTGAATAATTTTTGTAGTAACATTTAAAATGCTACATTGTTTACATTAAATATATTGTAGTGTAGAAGGTAAATATAATTTCTTCCTCTTTCTGATAAGCTAATGGAGCTAAACATTCATGAAGAAAGGTTGGGGGAGCTTAGTCTGTTTAGCCTGGACAGGAGACGTCTGAGAGGGGATCTGATAGCCATCTTCAAGTATTTAAAAGGGTGCCATACGGAGGATGGAGCAGAGTTGTTCTCTCTTGCCCCAGAGGGATGGACCAGAACCAATGGGATGAAATAAATTCAAAAGAAATTCTGTTTAAACATCCGGAAGAAGTTCCTGACAGTTAGAGCAGTTCCTCAGTGGAACAGGCTTCCTCGGGAGGTGGAGGGTTCTCCATTTTTGGAAATTTTTAAGTAGAGGCTGGATAGCCATCTGATGGAGAGGCTGATTCTGTGAAGGCTTAAGGGGGTGGCAGGTTACCGTGGATGAGCGAGAGGGTTGTGAGTGTCCTGCATAGTGCAGGGGGTTGGACTAGATGACCCATGATTTTATGACCCGTTAATTTGTTAATTTCTAGGTTTATAAAGCAGCAGCTGGCAACTAGGACTGCAAGCTCCCAGTTGAGAAATTCCAGGAGATTTGGAAGCTGGATGTAGAGAGTCTCAGGAAGAGAGGGAGTTTCAGGAAGACAGAGACCTCAGTGGAGGATAATGCCATAGACTAGAATCTACCTTCTAAAGCAGAGATTTTCTCCAGGGGAGCTAGTCTCTGTCACCTGGAGATCATTTCTAATCCCAGGAGCTCTCCAGCTACCACTTGAGGTTGGCAGCCATATTGGCCACCTGTTCTATTAGAAGCCATAACTCGTGTTGCAAACATGGGCACAAACCTTCCCTCTTACTCTTGGCCAGCTGCCCTCATGGGGGGGGAGGCTATTTGGGGGTGGCGGAGAGCCATCTTGGTGTAGTGGTTAGCAGTGCAGATTTCTAATCTGGCGAGCCAGGTTTGATTCCCTGCTCCCCCACATGCAGCCAGCCGGGTGACCTTGGCCTCACCACAGCACTGAAAAAGCTTTTCGAGCAGTGATATCAGGGCTCTTTCAGCCTCACCTCCCTCACAGGGTGTCTGTTGTGGGGAGAGGAAAGGGAAGGCAACTGTAAGCCCCTTTGAGACTCCTTCAGGAACAGAAAAGCGGCATATAAGAACCAACTCTTCTTTTTCTTCAGTAATATCAGGGCTCTCTCAGCCTCACCCACCTCACAGGGTGTCTGTTGTGGGGAGAGGAAAGGGAAGGCAAATGTAAGCCGCTTTGAGACTCCTTTGGGTAGAGAAAAGTGGCATATAAGAACCAACTCTCCTTCTTTTTCTTCTTCTATTTAAGTAACATGGTATTCAGTATGCAGAGCAATGACCGTTTATGCACTGGGCCAAATACTCCCCCATGTGGGTGCAGGAAGAGGTGGGGCAACCTGCTACGACTAAAACGCCAGTCTGCAGTCCTGCATGAAACCTCCAGTGCGTAAACGGTCAATGGAGTACAACAAAACCGCTTCCTCAAAAATATTAAAACGTGGGTTGCAAAACTTTCCCCCACAAAATAATCCGCTTCCCTGAGTAGATAGATACTTGCAAAATATGAAGTTCGGCATTATAGCTGTGTGTGTTGTACTCTGGCTTCTGGTGTCCGCAAACAGTTGTTCCCTCCCAGAGGCTTCGACATAATGCTTAAAGTGCCTAGACTGGAAGCCAGTGAGGAGTCGGTTGGGGATAGAGAATGATGATCGAACATCCCCAGAGACTTTCGGTCTCTGTAAGCTGACCAAGGCCTAGTCCGCACACAATAGATAATGCACTTTCAATGCACTTTTGAAGTAGATTTTCATGTTCCACACAGGAAAATCCAGCTGCCAAAGCACATTGAAAGTGCATTGTCCTGTGTGTGCAGACTAGGCCCTAGTTGGTATCTGCTTTGTGTTGGGACACCTGATTTGGCCCATGTGCAGTGGAGTATGTTTAGGCATGGCTAATGCTCTGAGCTTGGGTTGAGGAATGTGCATGTGGGCACATGCCCTGTTGTTGTGGTGGCAAATGGATATTGCATCAATGCCCACGGACTTCGGTTGGGGCAGGAAATTGGAGGCAGTGGCGCAGAACAGCAATGATGCTGCTTTGTCTCACCGCTTTTATGAGATGTTCTAGAACCGTGGGGCCTGCATGCCTTCCCCTTTCCAGAAGGTCCGTGTGGCTGAGGCAAGACTTTTGTATAAGTGCTTTCCATTGTGTGGCGGTTTTGTTATTGCTTCATTTACATAGTTGAGGTCCCCATGGAACTCTGTTCCCCAGGGTACTCTTCCTAGGGAAGGGGTATTCTTCCTGGATGCCAAAACCATGCATCTCTGATTTTGCCATGTATTCTCTTTGATTGCTTTAGTGCTGTTCTGTTTCCTGTTTAGTACCTAGGTGTGAATTATAACTGTTATAAGGAAGCCAGCTAGTTGGGGAAATTCCATTGCTGACCCTTCGATGTTCTCCAGCCTGTGTTATCTCTGGTTTGAGCCTTGAAGAGGAGAGGTGATAGATGTGTCAGGCAAAACGCAAGCGTTTGAAGAACTTCACACCCATAGAGACTCGCTAGGGGGGCTGTGGGAATAAGACTGGGGTTGGACAGTAGTTAGTTTTAGCAAAGACACTGAGTGGTAAGCATTGATGCTTCTTGAATAAAGAGAATTTCTTCAATGAAGCCTGCTTTTTGAGAGCAATCAATCAAAAACTCACACTTAGAAAGCACTGAATATTCATGTGTTTGTGAGGATTTTTTATTGAGTATAATGTCTGTTGGAACAGGGAGGTTTTAGTTGTGGGTAAGAACATTCTTGCAAAACGTGAAGCTCAGCGTTGTAGTTGTGTGTGTTGTACTATTCAGGCTTCTGGTGTCTGCAAACAGTTGTTCCATCCCAGAGGTTTCAACATAATGCTTAAAGTGCCTAGACTGGAAGCCCATAATGGCTTTGGCCATTTTGGCAATGCTGGCTAGGCCCAGTTCTGCCATCTCTGCCCTTGAAAATGGCACAGGCTTACTTAAATTTGGAGCAGGAAGGAAAAGGAGAGCGTATGGCGACCACGTAAAGGGACCTTGCCTTTGTGCTGGCAGAGCCTCGGCAGAAAAGAAACAGCTTCTAGATCTGCCCCTGCAAAGAGGAAGTGTTAGCAGGGCATGGTTGACTGAGAAGGCGAGAGAAGAGAACAAGATGACCCCTGGGGATGAAACAAGAGAGAGAGAGAGAGAGAGAGAGAGAGAGAGAGAGAGAGCAAAACATGGAAACAGAGAACTGCCTTGGAGAAAACCCCCTGGGGATGGATGTGCTGTGGGACACGAGCCATCGTGTTAGGCAGATCTGTCAAATGACTCCAGGGATCCAGCTGCAGTACCATACTTAAAAGCTTACATAAAAACTTATGGTGCTCTGGATCCCTGTTTTTTTAAAGGCATTGATCATTGTTCGAGTGACCTTTCTAGAGTCTCCGCCCAGGAACTCTGGCCATCTTTCCAGTTCTCTTCTGTCAGATGGCTCTGGCTCCTTGGACAGATTAAGTTATCTCCTTGGCAATTATTGGCCAGTTCTGTAGCTTGGGGTAGAGGAGTTTTGATGTCTCTGGTCTCTCATGGTGGCCATGGTCTGTGCATTACTGAGTGGCTTGCTTTGGACGGTGTAAAGAAAAGAGGGCCTCACCTACCTCACAGGGGAGGTGTTGTGGGGAGAGGAATGGGAAGGCGACTGTAAGCCGCTTTGAGCCTCCTTCGGGTAGGGAAAAAGTGGCATATAAGAACCAACTCTTCTTCTTCTTCTTCTTCTAATACAAGCACATCAGACAAGGAAGACCATGTAATGGCGCAAATAAAGTCTGAACAGATAATTTCTCCATCTCAGTTTTTCTTGAAATTTTTATCTTCTTACGTGTTGCCAAAAATAAACATTAAAGTTCATAGCACAGTTGACCATCAAGTAGTCAAAAAACAGTCCAGGTACAGCAAAACAGCACAGGTAAAGGGTAATAAGCCAGGTGAGGAAAAACAAGACAAACAGATGGGCCAGGCCGTTTCGGAAGCAACAGAATCTTCTGACTACCAAGTAGGGTCTGTATTGAGAGAGATAAAGTTTGGTTTGTTTTCCTTTACCTAGACTGTTTTTTGACAGTTATTATTTGCCAACTATTAACTGACTGACAGATAATAATCAATTAATAATTGATTAAATAATAATTATAATTATTATAATTAAATAATAGTTAATTATCTGTGCTTTGAACTTTAATGTGTGTGTGTGTATATGTATGTGTGTGTGTGTATATTTGTTGTTGTTAGGTGCAAAGTCGTGTCCGACCCATCGCGACCCCATGGACAATGATCTTCCAGGCCTTCCTGTCCTCTACCATTCCCCGGAGTCCATTTAAGTTTGCACCAACTGCTTCAGTGACTCCATCCAGCCACCTCATTCTCTGTCGTCCCCTTCTTCTTTTGCCCTCGATCGCTCCCAGCATTGGGCTCTTCTCCAGGGAGTCCTTCCTTCTCATGAGGTGGCCAAAGTATTTGAGTTTCATCTTCAGGATCTGGCCTTCTAAGGAGCAGTCCGGGCTGATCTCCTCTAGGACTGACTGGTTTGTTCGCCTTGCAGTCCAAGGGATTTGCAAGAGTCTTCTCCAGCACCAGAGTTCAAAAGCCTCAATTCTTGGTGCTCAGCTTTCCTTATGGTCCAACTTTCGCCATACATTGCAACTGGGAATACCATAGCCTTGACTAAACGCACTTTTGTTGGCAGGGTGATGTCTCTGCTTTTTAGGATGCTGTCTAGATTTGCCATAGCTTTCCTCCCCAGGAGCAAGGGTCGTTTAATTAATTTGCTGCAGTCCCCATCTGCAGTGATCTTGGAGCCCAGGAAAATAAAATCTGTCACTATCTCCATTTCTTCCCCATCTTCCCCATCTATTTGCCAGGAATATATATATATTTCAAGTAAAAATGAAATTGAGAAATTATCTATACAGACTTTATTTGCGCCATTACACGGTTTTCTTCTCTGTTGTTTTGGATGGTGGTTGATTCGTGGGCTGGTTCATCACCCTCCACAGCCTCTCTCTCTCTTTAGGTAAGGTGAACCCCTTTTCCTGCCATGACAGAGTCATCGATTCCATAAAATGGAAAGTTCAGATGGGGCGGGGCCACTTCAGAATTGCAGCAGTCATCATTGCTTTTTAATCTTTCTTCTGTGCTAACTTAAGGGGTGTGATTAAAATGTAGGAAGCTTCCTTGCACAGAGTTGTCTCATTGGTCCATATGATGCAATCACCAACACCCCGCTACTTCAGGTCTTTCCCTCACCTTGAAAAGTTACTCTGTGAAGCTGTAGAGGATGCAAGGTATACAGGTGGTCTGGTTAGAGTAGGGGTATTCAAACTGCGGCCCTCCAGATGTCCATGGACAATAATTCCCATGAGACCCTGCCAGCGAATGGGAATTGTAGTCCATGGACATCTGGAGGGCCACAGTTTGACTACCCCTGGGTCATAGCTTACTTTTTTGAGATTCTGTATGTGCTGGGCCCTTTGTAATTATAAAGTCCTGATATATAAATGTCAGGTGGAATCAGAACAGTACAATCTCATTCAAATCCAGTGCACAGCTGCAGAATTATGTTCGCGTGAGGCCTGTATGGGGCTAAAGAAGATGCTCTGTCCAAGGGCCTCACAGCAACTTACAACATTAAAACCATATCAAGAAGATAGAAACAACATAAAAACAAATAAGAAATAAAAATATTAACACTAATATATGTGGCTAGAAGCATGCCAGTAATAAAAATGGCCTGCATCATGTGGAAATCTGGTATTAATCCCGTGTTGACTTTCTGGGGCAGAGAGGCAGTTGCAGAGGTCATAAAGATGAAACACTGCAGGAGAAGCTGGGAAGCTCCCTCCAAAACACATGTGATGCTCTGCTGCCCCAGAGAATGCATAGAAATGTGGAGAGTCTGATGCGGTGTACATTTTTCTTTTGTTTAAAGGGCTCTTTCAGACCTGAACAAGGATGGGAAGATGGATCAGCAGGAGTTCTCCATAGCGATGAAACTCATCAAGCTAAAACTTCAAGGCCAACCCCTACCAGTGATTCTCCCTCCGATCATGAAGCAAGCTCCCGTTTTCTCCCCCTTGATGTCTGCTCGCTTTGGTAATCATGGATATTGAATAAGCATGTGATTTGGAGGCTCTCCCCTCCCCTCCCAAGTAATCATTAATGGAGGTGAATAAATGCAAAGACTTTTCTTAACGCAGGAAAGTTGCTTGCAGGAAGATACATCTGAAGATCATTTAGACTTTTCTGTATGAAGGTTCTGAGCGTAGTAAGGAAGGCTGATGAAAATGATTTGTCTTGAGCCTTTAATGGCTAAAAAAATAGATTTGTTTGCTTTCATTGAACCTATTTAATCAATTCAATCCATTTTTATTGGCATACAAAACCATCCTTATCCATGGTTTCTCTGTATATTCGTGAAACAGCCTGGGGGATGGAATATGTCCGGCTGTCCAAGTTGGAATAGGCCCTACAGCTCCCCCCCTTTCTCCCTGGACGCTAGCCACATTCCTCAGACATGCCAGAGAGAGAGAGACACAGACACACACAGAGCCCTGCCAGACCGAACACGAGCCCTCATTCTTATCGCTCCTGCTGTGAGGGAGGCAGAGAGAGACACAGAGAGCTGCCCCAAGCTGCTGACAGAGACACAGAGAAAGCCACCCCTGCTGCCACGGAGGGAGAGAGAGAGACAGAGAGAGCTGCCCCAAACTGCACAACAGCCTTCTTTCCCTCCTACAAACCAGCCCTAATTACCTGCCATGCCTCCTGCTGTGAGGCACACTGGAGTCATGCAGGGAGAGAGAGAGACACACACAGATCTGCACCTCCTGGTGTCCCCTGGGTCCTAGTGCCCTTTGCATTCCTGCTTGCAATGGGCTTTCTTGCTAGTCATTTCATAAGGTTAAGATACAGGGTGTGATGCACAAAATAAAAAGAAACAAGAATTAAAATTTAAAAACTCGGTAGCTTCACTTATGGATTCAGATGGATTCAGGTTCAAGGACATGGCAAGCACACAATCTTGGGTGACTTGCAAAATCTCTCTCTGCACTTGTTGATATTAAGTGGTGCTGTTAACAGTCACACACACAATACCTTTATTGGCATAAAGCAGATTAGCAAAATGAACAGAGATAGTCAGGATACATCAGTCAGTTTATGTTTAAAAACGGAAGATAGAAATTCAGCCATAACAAAGGTGACATTGGCATCCTTATCACACAATAAAAATTGGCAGATCGGGTCTTTTGAATGGCTTCTCCATTTCAGTATAAAAGGTATAATATGCCTTCACTGGATAATAAACAAGGGACAATCCAGTAAGATATGTTGAATGGTGTCAGGAGTGTTTAATTCAGAGGAACAGGGTCTGTTTTCGAAAGGAATCTTGGCAAATCTTCCTTGTAATACTTTAGATGGTAAGGCGTTGAACCGAGCTAGCAAAAACGCTCTGTGATAAAGGGGATGTGCCAAGTTATAGAAATAAGCCGGCATTATCCCATGCTTCACTTGGAGGCCAAGAGCATGGGGAGAGCAAGTTGCCAGAACAGTAGGATGGACTTTTTGGAATTCCTGATCGAGGAGCCTTTGTTTAATTTGGCGCATAATGGAAGATTCATTCAGAGATAAGATGTAATTGTAGTCAATGCCAATTTGTTGGAGTGTAGTCAGGATGGTAGAGAACCATTTAAATTTGAAAGAGTCTCTCAATAAACAGGCCAATAGACTATCTGATCGAACCCTAAAATTTAGTTTTAGCCAATATTTGAAGGTGGAAATCCAGGCCTTAGTTTCGAGAAGATTATGGCCGTTTTCGAGACATAAGGAGGAGTAAGGGACACAATGTGGAGTTCCCAAAATCTGCCGGGAAAAGGCAGACTGTAACCTCTGTTAACAGTCTATTTTCTCAACCTGGCAGTCCAGCTGGCAGGGCTCAATTGATTCTTCTTATGGAAGGAAGCACATGTGGCTGGAGCCATTTTGGAAATAAGCTCAGAGAGAGCTTCAGGCTTAAATCCGTGCCACAGATCTTTAATCCACGTTGGAGCTGCAGAGGAGACTGGGGACAAGAGTCATTAGTGTTTGGAAATCGACCCCGTACCTGCTGAACTTTGGAAAGTTTGGCCAGCCTGCAAGAATTCTCTTGCTCTGAACAGTGGTCTTGCATGCAACCAGCACGATTGAATATGCGCTGGCATTCCTGGCATCTTTTTGCGTCTGTTGACAAATGTTCCCTCCGGAAATGGTGCAGAAGGAAGAAGATAACAGGTGCAGAACAGCGAGGCCAGAACACGTCGAAGCAGTTGGAGAAAAAACGGGTTCAGTAGTTGTCTAGCTGTACAATGGAGCTTCTAGAGGGGATCCAGAAATTTTCTGATTTGTTCACAAATTTACAGCAGCCCATTATTAAATACCAGAAGCTGGCCGCGATTTTAAACATTGCTCAAATGAGTGTTGATTAAATTGTTTCCCTTTTAAAAAAAAGAAAGAGAGAGAGAAGAAATGATATAAACCAGGGGTAGTCAACCTGTGGTCCTCCAGATGTTCATGGACTATTCCCATGAGCCCCTGCCAGCATTTGCTGGCAGGGGCTTGTGGGAATTGTAGTCCATGAACATCTGGAGGACTACCCCTGACATAAACAACATTGGTTAGTTAAAAAAATATATTAGGAAGCATACCTTCAGCCTGTCCTGTGCTTGTCTGCTCAGGGGGAAATCTTAGTTCAGGGGAGCTGTCCTCCAGAAAAAGTGTCCATAGGATGCCCTGGAGCACATTACCTGTACCTGCCTGTCTGTCCGTCTTTTTTCCCTCCCTGCAGTCTATACTGGGTTACCCACCGTATTGTACCCTGTGTATCTGAGTCACTGCCTCTCTGTATACAGCCCCTGGTGGAATGAGCTGCCAACAGGATCCTGGCTAAGGTTGTGCGCTTCGGCATTTGAAGCGGCCGTTCCAGCCCGAAGCAGCCAGCGCCGCGGGGAAGGGGCGGCACTGGTGGTGGCGCGCCAGTCGGCACACGCACAGCCTGTGTGCGCCGACTTGTGTGCTGCCACTGGCACCGCCCCTCCTTCCCCCTGCAGCACAGCACTGTCTGCTTCGGGCTGGAATGGCCGCTTCAGACTCCAAAGTACATAGCCCTAATCCTGGCCCTTCCAGAACTCCTGAAGTTCTGAAGGGCCTGTAAATGGCGCTCTTCCGCCAACATTTGGTTGAGGCCAAGGCAGCACTTTACCATCTAAGAGTCCCCCCCCCCCCCGACTAATTTCCACCCAGCCCTTCACCTGCGCTATTCTACTTCCATCTAATTTGGGCCAGCTATCTCTGTGTCGTATGGTTAACATCCGGCCCGGGAGATTTTAATGGTCAGAGCGCTTGTAGGATTGGAAACGGTTTTATTCATTTAATTTTTAGACCAAGTTGTTTTTTTATTGCATGAGACTGTTCTCCTTCACTGTAAGCTGCCCAAAGACCTTCTGGAGAGGGGCGGCATAGAAATCCAAAAGTAGCTGTATAAATAATGCTCAGTGGGTGTGAAGCCATGCACGGGCATGGGGTTCTCACCTAAAATTAACCTAAAACTCATTTGCCCAACTCATTTGGACCGTGAATCCACCGGGATTTCCCGGACATAGAGTGCAATGTTGATAAATGGTATCTCTTGGCTTCCTGTTCTAGGCATGGGCAGCATGCCAAATCTCTCTATGCCAACCTCTGTCCCTGCAATGGCACCTCTGGCTCCCATCGCTTTCCCTTCGATGACATCGATCCCGCCCTTGGTTGTCTCCGCTCCCTTGGTGCCTTCTGCCAGCACCACCTCGTTGCCAAATGGAATATCCAGCCTCCTGCAGCCATTGCCCGTCTCCTACTCTGGAAGTGAGTATAACAAACTCTTCCTTCAAAGGTCACGTCGGCCGCTGTTGAGTCCCACCCCCACCTCCCAAAAAGGATGGACTGATATCTCCTCCAGGTGCCAGCGACTGGACATGGCCAAGGCGGAATGCCAGCTTGAGAGCCGGCTGGTCATAGTGGCTGAGAGCAGTGGCCTTGAATCTGAAAGCACCAGGTGTGATTCCTCCTCCACATGCAGCCAGCCGGGTGACCTTGGGCCAGTCACAGTTCTCACTGAGCTTTCTCAGCCTCACCCACCTCACTGGGTGTCTGTTGTGGGTAAAGGAAGGGGCGCGATGATAAGCCACATTTGGAAATTATACCTTTTTTTGTTTCTTCCCTTATCCCAGCAACTAGCACTTCTTTCTTTTTATCTGCCATTTCTTTGTTAATTTGTTTTGTTTTCTGGATGCTGTCATCACCTCTTCCTCTAGGTCAGTGGTTCCCAACCTTTTTATCACCGGGGACCAGTCAACGCTTGACAATTTAATCGAGGCTCATTTAGGAAATCTTATGATAGTGATCCTTTGCCCCTCAATATGGGATTTAGTCTTTCTTCAGCCAATCCGCAGTTAAAGGAAAGTTATGATGGATCAACAAAAACAGACATAAAGTTGGGCCTATTAATAAAATTCATATGGTCACCCTAAACTCATTTATCTACTTGTGTTTGTTTTCAGCTTTGCCTCATTCTAGTTCACACAGTCCCATGGCAGGAGGATTTGGTGGCACCAATATCCAGAAGACGCAGTCCCTGATAGATTTAGCATCTAGTAGGTATGGACATCCTTAACACTATTTCGCTGCCTTATATATTTGGGAAACAGCCTCCTGGGAGGAGACTGTCCGGGGCCCTGTCCGTCCAGGTCCACCCTGATTGGCCCTCCCCCTCCAGCTCCCACCCTCCCTCCTTGCCTGCTAGAAGCCTTGTGACTGTGGCCTCCATTGTCACCCACAAGGAGAGAGGCAGCGACAGGGCTTGGCGGCCCACAGGTACGCTACTGCTGGGAGGGAGCGGGGGCAGGGGGGGAGTTTGCAGCCTCCCTGCGGGCTGCAAAGCCCTGTTGCTGCCGGTGGGGAGGGGGCTTTCCATTCCCTTTATCCTGCTTTGCTTTTCATTCCCTTTAGCCCATTTTAAAGTATAAAACCACTTACAGGCTTATACTTTTCAAGAGAAACACCCATTTTGGAGACCGCCTCCATTTAACTTGCTTCTCGCAAAACCACATGCTAACGTCATTAGTAAGAACGAAAACGGTTTGTTCGTGTAGAAATTGTGATCTATTGAAAACAGTAAGAAAAGAGGGCTTTAGATCTTAGCGGTATTTTATATTATGCTAAATTGCTTGTCTTTTCAATGGTTCCTGTTGCAGTTCAAATTCTTCTTCGACCACGTCACTGACTGGGAATTCACCAAAGACTAAATCTTCTGACTGGGCAGTCCCTCAGGCTTCCAGATTAAAATACCGGCAGAAATTTAATAGCCTTGATAAAGGAATGAGCGGATACCTGTCAGGTTTGTATTACAATTAAAGTTCAGAAATGGGGGGGGGGGGGTATGTAGCAGCATAAAGAAAGTTCTTTCTTTAAAGAATTTACACCTTTTCTTTATAGTTTCTAAGGAAGACTCCTGTGTACCTTCCTTTTTGTTAGTCTCACTGAAAAACACAGTTGCAGAATTCTTGTTGTGGTTTTGCAAGCTAATTGCTCCTCTGTAATCATGCCTTATGTCCTAAGTGGGATTTCAACAATAGAAAAATAGGAAATGCTGCTTTGAGGAGCTGGTTGCATGTTGCAGAATAAGTCATTGCCCCTGAATGGACCGTTTCCAGTCATCTTTAGAGGTGGAGGGTTCAGAGCATCTTTGCCGTTGTAATATTGAAATACATTTGTACTTCTGAAGATGTTCATAAATGTGTAAAAACAAATTCTCCAAAAAAGTTATGTTTTAAGTTGTGAACCGCCTTGAACCCATCCATGGGGAGGGGTGATTCACAACTTAATAATAATAATTATTATGATTATAATTATAATAATAATAGCAATAATAATAATAGCAATAAATGATTATATCTTAGTAGGCCTAAATTTCCTTAACACTGGCTTATTTTTATTAATAAGAAGAATAATAATAGTTTGTGCCACTATGGTTGACTAGAAGCACATAGTGTTTTTTACGAGTTACTGCTGGCTAACAAGTCACATTTCCCCTTTTTAGATCAAAATTTCTTGACCCTCATATCTATGACCTGGTTCTATCTCCTCTTGATTCATAGAATTGCATTCTACATGGCTCACTTGGAAAATCCCATCTGGTCAAAAATATGGCCGCTGCCACCAAAGCAGCTAATGGTCCTTGGCCCTAAAGAAGCTCACCTGGCCTCGACCAGGGCCACAGCCTTCTCGGTCCTGACCCCCACCTGATGGAATGAGCTCCCAGAGGAGATCAGAGCCCTGACGGAGCTAAAACAGTTCTGCAGGGCCTGAAAAAGGGAGCTCTTCCGCCAGGCATTTGGTTGAGACCAGGCATAACCAACAACATCTGTAGGACCCCTACTCCCTCCCTCCCAGAACTCCATCAATGCACTCTGCTCCATGACCTGTTTGCACTGTTGCACTGTTAGCATTGTTTGCAATGTTACAATTATCAGTTATTAGTATTAATGTTACGGTTATTTATATGTTATGGATTGTTTCATGTATTGTTTGTTATGTAAACTATCCTGAGCCTCCAGGGTGGGCGGTATATAAATATAATTAATTAATTAATATAGAGGCAGTGACAGATTTTATTTTCCTGGGCTCCGAGATCACTGCAGATGGGGACTGCAGCAAAGAAATTAAAAGACGCTTGCTCCTGGGGAGGAAAGCTATGGCAATTCTAGACAGCATCCTAAAAAGCAGGGACATCACCCTGCCAATGAAAATGCATCTAGTCAAGGCTATGGTCTTCCCAGTTGCAATGTATGGCTGCGAAAGTTGGACCATAAGGAAGGCCAAATGTCAAAGAATTGAGGCTTTTGAACTCTGGTTCTGGAGGAGACTCTTGTGAGTCCCTTGGACTGCAAGGCGAACAAACCGGTCAGTCCTAGAGGAGATCAGCCCTGACTGCTCCTTAGAAGGCCAGATCCTGAAGATGAAACTCAAATACTTTGGCCACCTCATGAGAAGGAAGGACTCCCTGGAGAAGAGCCTAATGCTGGGAGCGACTGAGGGCAAAGGAAGAAGGGGAGAACAGAGAATGAGGTGGCTGGATGGAGTCACTGAAGCAGTGGGTGCAAACTTAAATGGACTCCGGGGAATGGTAGAGGACAGGAAGGCCTGGAGGATCATTGTCCGTGGGGTCGCAATGGGTCGGACACGACTTCGCACCTAATAACAACAACAAAAATATGGCAGCCAGATTGGTGCTAGCCACTGGCAGTGTGCTGTCCTGATCTTGAAGGAACTTCATGGGTTTCTGCTTCCTTTCCAAGCTCAGTCGCAAAGTGCTGGCATTGATGTGTAAAGCCCTGAACCTCCTGAGGCCATGCTAAGCTGTCCAGCAACTGAAATCACAGTCCTCTCACCCTCAGAGGTGAGGCAGGCGATCATTGAGGAAAATTTCTTTTCTCTGGTGGTTCCTGATTATGAAACTCCCACCCTTCTCAAATGTATGTAGTGCTCCCATAATCATAATGCAAGGATCAGGTGAAGTTCATCCTGTTTCTCTGAGTCCTGCCTTGTTACAGTGTTTTAACAAACCTACTGGGTGAAATAACTTGGTAAATGTTCATCTTTGTCTCTTAAGGTTTCCAAGCCAAAAATGTCCTCCTGCAATCAAATCTTTCTCAGACTCAGTTAGCCACCATCTGGTAAGTGCGCTAATGATTTGGCTCAGTGGTAGAGCTCCCGCAATGCAAAAAGTCCTACGTTACCTGACCTGGGTAGCCAGGCAAGTCCGATCCCATCGGATCTCGTCAGCTAAGCAGGGTCGGCCCTGGCTAGCACTGGGAAGGGTGACCTCCAAGGAATATCAAGGTCATGAACTGGCTACCCACCTCAGCATAGATGTATGCTGCAGCAAGTCAGACTCCCAAGGTTGCGTACTATTGGTAAAGATTCCTTTTGGGGAACAACTTACAACTAGGGTTGGGCGCTTCGGCACCCGAAGCAGCCGGTCTCTCCCGGTGTAGCCAGCACCGTGCCACAGGGGGGAGAGGGGAGTCGCGGGCATCAGCACACCGGCAGGCGCGCGCACACAGACACCTGCGTGTGTGCGCCCACCGGCGCGCTGACGCCCTTCCCTCCCCACCCCTGCAGCACGGCGCTGGCTGCGCTGGGAGAGACCGGCTACTTCGGCCACCAAAGCACCCAACCCAACTTACAGCACTAGACCTTGTCCAAAGAAGAATTGGAAACAGAGACCCATTCCGGCCACTCTGTCTTTCACAAGGTTTGTCAGAATAAAAGAAAGAAGACACTTCAAGACGCACGCTTCTCTGCATGAACTTTATTCCATGCTGATGCTTAGAGCCCAAACGGGTTCTTGTTTTGGGTATATTACACACGTGCCATATGTTAAACTCCAGTAAGAAGGATCAGGAGCCAGGAGATGTCAGAGAACTTCCTCCTGAGATGCCGGAGAGCCACTGCTAGCCTGAGTTGATAGAACCAACTGTTCCATCTGATGGACGAATGATCGGATTCAGTATAAGGCAGCAGCATCCTGTGTTCATATATTGATCGTACCTTGGTGCTTTATTTGGAAACCTTAGCAAGCATTGATGAATGTGAAGAGACAAGTTTTATTTAGTCCTTTATTTCCTTCATTTACAGCAGGCTTTCTCAACCAGGGTTTCGGGAAGACCCTGGGAGGGTTTCCCAAATGAGTGTTTAAACATGTATCAGGCGATACGACCCATTCCCCCCTTCCAAAACGGCGAATGATGGACTTGGAAAGCGTGGGAAGGGGAGACGAAGAGCGGTGGACTCTAATCAGGGGAAACGGGGTTGATTCTCCACTCCTCCTCCACATGCAGCCAAATGGGTGACCTTGAGCCAGTCCCAGTTCTCTCAGAGCTCTCTCAGCCCCACCTACGTCACAGGGTGTATGTTCTGGGGAGAGGGGAAAGCCGATTGTGAGCTGCTTTGAGACACTTTTGGGTAGTGAAAAATGGGGTATTGGTGTGTGTGAACATGCTTTGAGGCTTATAACCCCATATTTTTTGATGTTCAAAGCTTTCCTTTGACAAATATGGTCCATCTATATTTATATATTCTGAATCAATAGAATTGCCATTCTTTATTCCATCAGTTAATACATTTCTTCTGTCGCTTGAAGGTCACTTGCAGACGTCGATGGGGATGGACAGCTGAAGGCAGAAGAATTCATACTAGCTATGCATTTGACCGATGTGGCCAGAGCTGGCCAGCCCCTTCCATTAACTCTGCCTCCTGAGCTTGTGCCGCCTTCCTTCAGGTGAGTAACGTAAGTTAAGGACATAAGAAGAGCCAATTCCTCTGGAGGACCAGCAACAGGGCATAATAGAGGCCAAGGCCTTCCTGAGAACGTCAGAAGAGCCCTGTTTGGTCCATCTACTCCAGCATCCTGCCTCAAGCAGTGGCCAGCCAGTTCCTCTGGAGGGCCAACAAGAGGCCGAGGCCTTCCCAAGAAAATCAGAAGAGCCTTGCTGCATCAGACCAGTGAGGGTCCATCCAGTCCAGCTTCCTGCCTCACACAGTGGCCAGCCAGTCCCTCTGGAGGGTCAACAACAGAGCATAGAGGACGAGAACTTCCCTGATGTTGTCTCCTAATGTACAACCTCCCAAGTGTGAAAGTTCCCTTTATTCACCATGCCTAGTGGCCACTGATACATTTCTCCTCCTTGAAACTGTCTAATCCCCTTTTAAAGCTATCTTTGCCAGTTTACCAGTTACAGATCCTATAATAAATATCAAATGACCTAAAAGGGTTTTTTTTTTAAATATTGTTTCCTCCTTCTAGAAGTGGGAAGTATGTTGAAAATACAAATGGTACTCTGCCAACGTACCAGAGAATACAAGATGAGGAACCCCCCAAAACATTTCCAGGTAACTGTTTTATGTTGTGGGGAGGGGCAGGGGAGGCACTGGACTATACTTCTGGTTTGACACGTGTGTGTGTGTTAGAACTCAGTTTGGTTTGATAAAAAATGCATGCTGTATCACTGGGCCACGGGGCCTTCAGTTTGTGTGTTCTTTAGAACAGGGATCCTCAACCTGTGGTCCTCCAGATGTTCATGGACTACAATTCCCATGAGCCCCTGCCAGCAAATGCTGGCAGGGGCTCATGGGAATTGCAGTCCATGAACATCTGGAGGACCACAGGTTGAGGATCCCTGATCTAGAATATGGGTAGTCAGCATTTGCTGGCAGGGGCTCATAGGAATTGTAGTCCATGGACACCTGGAGGACCACAGGTTGACTACCCCTGCTTTAGAACAGCGGTTGTGTGCTGACCTTATTCATGGAATTCATGGTGCCCCCCCCCCAGGTATGTTATGCAGTGGGTGGGGCCAGGTCGAGTTCTTGCCCAGTAGAGTTTCTGATTGGCCAGTGGAAATCTGATGGGCTCTCCCACATTCCTTTTTTCTCAGTGTGTAGTTTTGAAATTCCTCCTTTTGTTTATTTTTAAACATTTATTACATTTCTATACCGCCCTACCAGCAAGCCGGCTCAGGGCGGTCTACCTCTTGTTAAAAACATCGTAATAATAAAATATTTAACCATGAATGAAAATTTTAAAAAATGTAACATTTAAAATTAAATTGAAGCGACAATTGAAGCTAGTGCCAGCAACAGCACCGACACTAGCAGGGCTGGGTTGGGGCATTGTCAGATCTTCCACAGCTAGACTACAGTCAGGGGGCATCGTTAGTGGGGGGGGGGCTATGAGATGTTGGGATTTCACTTGGACTACCACCGCAGGAGGGGGGAGCTCCCCAACCCATGGTGATCATTTTGTGATTTGCCCACCGTCCTGTGTCTGAATTCCAAAGGTGCCCCCATGCTCAAAAAGACGGGGATTCCTGGTGCTGACAGTATCAGAGGGGAAGGAATGTTGCACAGTGGGGGCAGCAGTAAAGATGCAGGCAGAAGGCAAAGTGGCTGTGGATATTGGACCTGAGAGGCAGGCAGGGTGCGTAGAGATCTTGAGTCTTGAAAACAAATCAGATTTTATAATGAATGTCCCCCTGGTTTGCATTCCTTTGACAAGCCATCTGCTTTTGAAAGCTCCTTCTCTTGCCACCACAGTGCTCTATTTCATGGTGCTTGTAGCATGGCACTCAGGAATTACAATCTGCATACTCACAGCTGTACAATAACATATAGAAGCATAAAGGTAGGTAAAGGTATCCCCTGTGCAAGCACCGGGTCATGTCTGACCCTTGGGGTGACGCCCTCTAGCGTTTTCATGGCAGACTCAATATGGGGTGGTTTGCCAGTGCCTTCCCCAGTCATTACTGTTTACCCCCCAGCAAGCTGGGTACTCATTTTACCGACCTCGGAAGGATGGAAGGCTGAGTCAACCTTGAGCCGGCTGCTGGGATCGAACTCCCAGCCTCATGGGCAGAGCTTTCAGACTGCATGTCTGCTGCCTTACCACTCTGCTCCACATTCTTCCTTGTAGTTCTCAGATTGATATTATTTGTTACAAATTCTTGTTCCCTACATTTCATCATCCATTTCCATCATACACGTTTGACAAGTAGCTGGTTACGATCTTCTTCAGACACAACATTTCCATGCATGGCAGGCTTTGCTCTTCAACTGACCCTCCACGATGTTGGATCTGCTTACGCCGACATAACGAGCTAGTTTGGGAAGATGATCCTACGAAAGGCTCCTAAGCCGGTGCCACTCACTGTTCTTTATTCTAGTTACTTTTGAGGATAAGAGGAAAGCCAACTACGAGCGAGGCAACATGGAACTGGAGAAGCGTCGCCAGGTGCTCTTGGAGCAGCAGCAGCGAGAGGCGGAACGCAAAGCTCAGAAGGAAAGAGAAGAAAAGGAGCGGAGGGAGCGGGAGCAGCAGGAGCAAGAGCGGAAGAGGCAGCTGGAACTGGAGAGGCAGCGGGAGAGGCAGTGGGAGATGGAAAGGCAGCGGGAGGAAGAGAGGAGGAAAGAAATCGAAAGGCGAGAGGTGGGTCTCTCCGCAGTTAGAACTGCTAATCCCTTGCTCAACTCCCTTTGTATGCTAATCGGCCTCGCCAGAAAGCAAGTATCTGGAGAGGGGGGCGGCTTTTCCCCAGAATTAGTCCACCGTTTCCTGTGGAGGGGGTGGGGACTTCTTGTTCCCAGCTGGACCTGGGGTAATCCAGGAGGAAGGGAACAGAGAGGCATTTGGTTGAGGTTGACCAGAACAATGACCTTCCTCAGGCCCCCAGCCTCCCTCCCATGAAAATCATCGCCTGGACCATCCAACCATGGGCCGTCAGCCTGCTGTAGTCGCTACTGTTCACTTCTGCTCCATTGTTCTATTTTAATTACTGGGGTTTTTTAGTCGACTGTTACTGTTACTTATAGCCACTGGGTTTTTGTCCTGTTGTGTTCCACTAAATTCTATGTAAACTGCCCTGAGCCTCAGGGGAGAGCGGTATATAAATGTTAAATAAATAAATAAAATAAACTGTGGTAAAAGAGCTGCAGAGTGCCATCCAGTCCAGCCCCCCATCTTCTCAGGGACTTAAAAACACACACACTCCTGACGTGCCCGCCCGGTCTCCCCCCTCAAAACTTCCAACAAAGGAGACTCCCCCACCCTCCGAGGCAGCATATTCATCTACGATCCCTCGCCATAAGAAAATGCTTTTTAATATTTAAGTGAAACCTCCTTTCCCATAATTTGAACCCATTGCTTTGTCTCTAAAACTGCAGCAAACAAGCAGCCCCATATCTGTTAGATCTAGAACTTAACACCCATAGAAGGGCCTTTGCCCAAGCAAGATGTTCAGCTCTACCCAAAGCTGTGCTGGAGGGACGTTACAAAAAAAAAACAAACCTTGCTCAGAGATTCTGTCCTTGTGCCAGTGGATGGATAGAGTCAGATGAACATGTGTTTCTGTTCTGCCCCATTTATGATGCGACTTTATTCAGCCAATTTTGAACACCAACCCAAGAACTTCCCCAAAGGAGAAAATCAAGGTGCTGCTTCAAGACGAAGATAGGAAAATAACTCTGCAAAACTAAATTTTGCACTGCCGCCATGATATTGTGTACTATGTATGTGGATCTGAAAATTTCTCTCTGATCCAATTTCAAAAGTACAAAGAGCCAATTGTCACTGGCAACTTAAAGTATGTTTTAAATATTGAATCTAACATTTAAATATTGAATCTAAAGGTCTGATGTCAGACCTTTTAAAAAATTTATAGTATTACTACTGTTTTTTTTTCTCTTTTTTAATTGTTTTAGTTTTTAATTACATGTATTTGAATTTTGGTCTGAATGACCGTAAATAAATATTGATATTGCAGCAAACAAGCTGGCCCCCTCTTCAACATGTCTACTTTTTGCGTAGTTAAGCACAGGTATCCTATTGGCCCTTACCCTCCTGTTCTATTCTTTGCTCTCATTTGGGGACATTGACACACGGTCCTTTTTTGGATGAGAGGCCAAATTTAATGCTCTCCCCTCTGCTGTTCTCGAAAACATTCTGAAAGCCTGCATTGAAACCATCTTGTTTCTATTATTTCTTATTTCTATTGTCCACTGTTTGCGGGCAGCTCATCAGACTGCTTCTTTCTAAACGACACAGATTTGGTGATGAGGCCAAGATCACCTCCTTGCTAGCAAGTAAAAACCCTCTAGTAATTAAATCGGTTGCCAAGTTTCTGCAGCTGGCTATGAGGTCTCCCAATTGTAGAACAATTAACACATTATGATAGAGTTTTTTTCTCTTTTTATATGCCAATTAAGGTCTGATCCTGATTCTGGCGACATTTGCTCATTGGTCTAACAGGCACAAAATTAGAGTATATTCCCTCCCCCCTCTGAAAGGCAGAGTGGAGAAGAGAGGACCTGGCTACCGCTGAAATGCTATGATTGAAACAGGCAGATCTTCAGTATTTTTCAAAGTGTGATAGCTTCTGCTTACAGCAAAGCCAGTATGGGTTACAACTATAATAACTGAGACCCCTGGGTCTCAGTACGAGTTGAGCTCTTGCAGTTTCACCTTCCTTTAATGTTATTGTTGTTATTGTTATTATGTAAATGTTATTGTTGTTGTTACCACCTTACTGTTAATTGAATGATGTTACCTGTGCTATTTTGTTGTTTCATGTAAACCGCCCTGAGCCTTTGGGGAGGGTGGTATATAAATAAATAAACAAACAAACAAACTTGACCCACAAACCCATTTAGACATCTGGACAAATTCAGTGCTGGAACTATTTGGACCTAAGGAGCACTCAAGAGGGTTTTTAGATTAAGAAGTTTTAGGGAAGGGGCAGCCAGTAAATTGAACTAATAATAATCATAAATATTTACACAGTGAACTAGTGAGCAACACAACTATCTTTTTATTAAACGCAGCGACATTGGTAAGTACAAGAGTTTCTTTGCGTTTATAACATTTTATGGAGCAATATCATAAATGTAATACAACTCCACATGTAAATCACTGCGCCCAAGAGTCAGAAGTTAAGCATTGAAATTTGTTTTGGTTTTGGTTCTTTTTTAAAAAAATCTTCAGGCAGCAAAACAAGAACTGGAGCGCCAGCGGCGTCTGGAATGGGAACGAATTCGGCGTCAGGATCTTCTTAACCAGCGTAATCGAGAACAAGAAGAAATTGTTAAGCTGACCTCCAAGAAAAAGAGCCTTAATCTTGAACTTGATGCACTGGTGAGTTTGTTGCGTTACATCGATAAGGTTACCAACCTCCACTTGAGGCCTAGAGAAGGGGGGGTTATGCACACACACAACCCCCCCCCCCCCCCCGCGATGAGGCGCTGGGCTGCAGCGGCCCGGAGCAGCCGATTTGGACCACGTGGAGCACAACCCAACTAGAGATTTCCCAGCATTACAGTTAATTCCCAGACTGCAGAGATCAGTTCCCTGGAGGAAATGGCTGCTTTGGAAGGCAGACTCTGGCATTATACTGCACTGAGGCTCCTGCCTTTCCCAGGCTCCACCCCCAAAATATCCAGGTATTTCCCAACCTGTAGCTGGCATCTCTGTACATTGGTGAGGAGCACCTTGTAATGGTTGGGACATTTTCTCAGATGTTAGCAAGGGTGGCCAAACTGTGGTTCTCCAGATACCCATGGACTACAATTCCCATGAGCCCCTTCCTGGGAATTGTAGTCCATGGGCATCTGGAGAGCCACCATTTGGCCACCCCTGCGTTAGAGATGTGAACTTCGATTCTTGTCAAGATAACTCTGTTTTATGTATTTTTTATTTATTCCCCGCCACTCCTGAGGATGGCTCGTGGCGGGTTACAACGCCATGTTTTGTCCACATAGCAACTTTTTTCTCCTGGTATATTTCTTTTTCTGTTAATTTCCGTCAGTGCCAGACTGACCTCAGCGGGTAGCTGGTAAAATCTGTAATCGCTCTTCCCTCTCCTCAGAAGTTCAGCCAGAATGACTGTGAGAAAGGTGTACATTTTGTGCAACTAGGATGCCCATCCATTCAAAGGCAGAGATGTGAAGGCCCTGGATGAGGGAGGAGATTTGGGGGGAAACAGTTTTTCTCCTGAAAACTCTCCCCCTCATAGACCCCCCACAAATAGCGGGGGGAATGGGGGAATCAATCAAATGGCCAATAGCACATGGTTTACTATCTGGAGGTGGGAGAGGGAACTGAGACTTGTATTATATTGCTGTGGGGTTGAGTGGGATTGGGAGTAAGGCAGGAACCGAGGGAGGCCAGCCAGGGACTGGGGTTGCCTGTTATCAGGGCGGGTGAGGGAAATATAGTGGTGGGAGAAGATAGTTTAAGTGAAAGGGTGGGAGAGATGGGAATGCCCCCACGCCCTTTCTAATCTTCAGTCCATCTGGAGATATGACGGTGATGGGGCTAGAATTAACAACCTTTCTCTGACATTGCCCTGCAGAAATTTTTTTGCAGAGCAAAATGTGGACCTGGCACACCATTCCCCATCCCTTAGGCCTAGAAATTGGAAATACCCCAACAATTATATTATTATTGTAAGTGTAATGTTGTTTTAACTTCTATTCCACTTATATTACTTGCATGTGGGTATTGTAGACCCGTAAGTCACCCTGAACCATAGGGAAATAAGGCATATAAATGAAATAAATAACAATAATTCTTATATACTTTTGTTTCTTCCCCCCCACCCCCCATTTTGAGATGAGGCAAGTGGAAGACAGTGTTTTACTCACAGTATGCAGAGTCTTGAATTATGGTCAACACTGTTCCCATGGGTCCCTGAATCCCAGCAGTGTTATTAAAGCAGTGTTTCATGGAGAGCAGGCATGCCTAGTAGAGTGCAGAGAAGTGATCCAGATCCGATCTTTTCCATTCTGGAAATAGGCTCCCATTTGAAATGAAGAACTTTCTCTTTGCCTTTCTCCTAGTGTATATATAGACTGTCTTAAAGCTAAATGGCCATACATCATCATCATCATCATCATCATCATTATTATTATTATTATTATTATTATTATTATTATTATTATTATTAGATTTATTTCCCGCCACTCCCTTGCGGCTCGTGGCGGGTAACAGTATCCCAAAATCCCCTTTAAAACCCCATTAAAACAATAATAACGTTACCAGTATTACCAGCATGGCAAGAACGGCAGCTCAACTCCCCCCCCCCCTACTACTAGCGGGTGGAGAGGAGGTCCTGATGATGTTTTGCTTCGGGTCCGGAACCCGAGTCCCCCGGGGGGGGCATAGATCTATATTATTAGCCCCGGCCTCAACCATAAACCTGGCGGAAGAGCTCCGTCTTGCAGGCCCTGCAGAACGTTGAAAGATCCCGCAGGGCCCGCAGCTCTCCCGGGAGCTCATTCCACCAGGTTGGGGCCAGGACCGAAAAGGCCCTGGCCCTGGTCGAGGCCAGGCATACTTCCTTATGGCAGGGGTGGGCAAACTGTGGCTCTCCAGATGTCCATTGCCTATGATTCCCATGCTGTGCTGGCAGGGACTTGTGGGAATCATAGTCCATCTGGAGAGCCACAGTTTGCCCACCCCTGCCCTATTCTTTCCCTGACTCTGCAAATGAAGAAAAGGGGAATCTAAAGAAAAATTCCTCTCTGCTTCCTTATGAAGTCCGTACTCAACTCCTCCACATTTTTGCAGCCAGGGCAGAGTCTGCACTTTCTTTATTCCATTGTAAATCCTGTTGAATTCAGATTGCTTTTAACTTGGGTCTTCCTCTCTCCCCCCCCCCCCTCTCCATTGAAACAGGAAAGTCTTCTGCACGTGGTTAGGGAGGCTCAGAAGATGGGGGGGGGGAGCCAAGCCTCTTTCTTTCTTTTCTTGAAGGGGGGGGGAGAGGAGCCAGGCAGGGAGCCTCTTTCTTTTCTTGGAGGGGAGGGGGAGAGGATCGAAAAAGGCAGAGGAGGGAGGAAAAATCCAGGACCGACAGAAGTTGAGAGAAATTAGGGGCTTTTCCTTTAAGGCAAGCGTGTCACATGACCAGGTGTAGCCTATCAGAGGTTCTCTACCACGGAGCTTTCTTTCCCAAGCTGGATATTCAGGATTAAAAGCAGTCTGAGATATCGCACAATAAAGGGTTAGGGTTAGGGTTAGGGTTCAATCCTTCTTGCTGCAGAGGGAAAATTAAAATCACCCAAAATCCAAACGGAAATTGCATTCTGTGTAGAGAGCAGGGACTGAATCGATCTGGGGTTGGAATAAAAGCTCTGTGCAGTTTACACCCTGGTCAAAGGCTGGCTTTCGTTTGCTGGAGAGTTTTTGGTTTTCTGCACTTGCCAGGAGTTATTTAACAGTTTGTTTCTTTTACTCGTTTGTTTCCTTTGAACTTACTATAGAAGGTGCTGGATAGTCAGGAGACTTGATGTGACATTTAAGGAATGTAGTGGAGATTGAGGCAGTGATTGTCTAAAATGTATTGGAGAAATGCTTTAACGTGATTAGAAGAAATATGTCTCCCTCCCCCCCACACACACACTACAGAATGACAAGCACCAGCAGATCTCGGGACGATTGCAAGATGTTCAAAACAGAAAACAAATCCAGAAGAATGAGCTGGGTGTTCTGGACAAGAAATGTGACTTGGGAATTATGGAGATCAAGCAGCTGCAGCAACAGCTTCAGGTATGTCTGAAGAAGCAGATGGTTCTGTGAGTTCCGACAAATGAGGGACAAAATGGGGAAAGTGATTACCTCTGTTGAATTAGATTTTTTTATCGATTGCCGGCAAGTGGAAGGCATTGCTTCATAGGGAGCCTCTGCACATGGGAACCTCCACGTTCTGAGACACTCTACCTCTGAATCCAAGAGCCAGGAGCCAACATCAAGGGAGGGCCCAGAGGAACTAGCTGGCCATTGTGTGAGACTAGATACTGCACTAAATGGACTACTGGTCTGATCCAGGAAGGCTCTTCTTATGTTCTTAGGAAGGCCTCAACCTCTCTGTGCTGTTGCTGGCCTTCCAGAGGAACTGGTTGGCCACTGTGAGACAAGATGCTGGATTAGATGGACCACTGGCCTGATCCAGCAAGGCTGTTCTGATGTTCGTAGGAAGGCCTCTGCCTCCTTGCCCTGTTGCTGGCCCTTCAGAGGAACTGGCTGGCCACTTTGTGAGACAAGATGCTGGATCAGTGGTCTGACCCTGTAGGGTTCTTCTTATATTCCATACCAGTAATTTTCCTCTTGTACTCACACACCCCTGCAGTAAGTATATTGTTTGAATGTTATGTACTAAGTTAAACTGACTGTACTTTTTGTATTGCTACAAGTGACCTTGTAGATATTGATTAACTTTAATGGCATAAAACTGAAAGAAAACCACAACATGGATGGACATAGGTGATATACACTGAAACCCGATGCCCAAGCTAGAATTTTTTTGCAAATACAAAAGACTGACTTTAACACAGAACATAGCAAATGACCTTGCAAAATTAAATAGATTGATGCGGAGGATATTGATTGAATTATTTTCCTAAGCAGACTTTTGAGAGAAACAAATCCAGAAAGACAATCTAATATAAATGTTTCCGTGTCCAACCAAGTTCTCTGGAATTTTAATAGGATTCCATAGTATTAAGAAAGTTGCGCCTGTAAAGTCACAACCAGTTCTTGGCAGCCTCAGGATTTTCAAGGCAAGAGACGAACAGAGATGATTCACCATTGCCTCCCTCTGCTTACCAACCAGAGACTTTCTTGGTGGTCTCCCATCCAAGCCTAACCAGGGCAAGCCCTGCTTAGCTTCCCTGGATCTGATGGGGTCTGGCCAGCTAGGTGAGGACAAAATGTACAGAAGTCAGGAATAATATCTTCAAAATAGCTGAAAATCATCCCTGGCAGACTAATTCTGTGCAAAACATGTTTCAGGTGTGTCAGTTGTATTCTGTTTTTATGTTGGACTACATTTTTATGGAGCACTTGGAAAACATTGTTTACACACATGCCCACTGTCATATTGTGAGGTGGAGCAGTTATCACAGTTGTCATCTGTAAACCGCTCCGCGGGAGCGGTAAAAATAAAGCAGTAATGGATAAGTGGGCGGAGAAAGGGGCGTGGCGAGTCTCGGATAATTGGCCCTTTGGCCTGTCCCAGACGTCCTGGACTCAGGGAGGAGGGGGGCGGCCGGGGGAGGCTTCAGCACAGGGCTCGGAGCAGGCCCGCGCTGAAGCCGGGGACTCGGGGGGGGGGAGGCCGGGGGGGGCCTCCCACACCCACCCCACTGCCCGCTAGTGTCCGCTGAATTTTGGCTACAGCGGGCTTAAATTCTAGCCTAAAATAAATTGGCTGGGCCCATTTTAAGCATTTTACAGCCAATGCCACATCTTCCTTTAAAAGACACCTCTCTTTTTGGCAGGAGTATCAGAACAGGCTGCTTCTCCTGGTTCCAGAAAAACAGCAGCTCAGTGAGAGGATAAACCATGCGCAGCTGGGCAATTCTCCTAGTAAGTACCTTAAAGTACCTAGTAAGTACCTTCTCGGATTCTTGCTCCCTGAGGAACGAAGAACTATAAAAGATCCAGTAGTGCACCAGCCAGCACCCGCATGGAGACGCAGAGCTCTGCACCAGCCGGCGCCCCCCCCCCCCATCCGCACTGCAGCACTGGCCACCTTGCGCTTCTGTGATTGCCAAAGTGGCCAAAGCGCGCAAGCCTAGGAGGAAGGGATAAGCCTAAGAAGGGGACAGAGGCTGGTGGGGAGAGGAAGTCTAAAAGGGCAACATGGGAAATGGGCTGGCTGGCTTGTATGGCAAAGAAAGGATTTCCTCAGAATGTAGAAAATCTGCAAGCTTACATGGCTCAGTGGTAGAGCATCTGCTGGACATGCAGAAGGTCCCAGGTTCCAACCATAATGTCGACAGCAAACAGGTGGTGTATTAGGAAAGGCCTCTGACTCTGTGATGATTTCGCCCTCCCTCACAGGATTTTCCTTTATATTGTTCTTAGTTGAGCGGTCCTTTTTCCTCTTCTTCTTCATTTTTCTATGACTGTCCCAACCAGCCATTTGAACGTATTCGGTGAGATGCTTAACCTAGCCTAGGAAACTGAAGAATGAGATTGAAATATTTCGTTTTGTCCTGGCTTGGTAATAGAGGTTGATGTTAAAAAATAACAAAACTGGTTTTATTTAACACTGAAGGGAAATGGTCAGGGATTAATCAAGTTTAGGACTTGTGAGGTGAGGAACGAATCATAGAATCATAGAATCATAGAGTTGGAAGGGGCCATACAGGCCATCTAGTCCAACCCCCTGCTCAATGCAGGATCAGCCCTAAACATCCTAAAGCATCCAAGAAAAGTGTGTATCCAACCTTTGCTTGAAGACTGCCAGTGAATTAATTTTGTGTAAAAATAAACACCAGGGAACAGCTTCTGTTATTCAGACAGGTCTTTAAAACTTGAGGAGAGAGATTTCTTGGCCGTTTGGCCTACAGAATGCTATGAATCTTCATGGCCGTGGAAATGAAGGGGGGAAGATAAAGCAGGGAATTTTGTTGGCAGAGGTTAGCGTTTGATCTTTCTTCTACAGATGCAGAACTTAACTCGCTGCATAAGAAGTCCTCGGAAAAGGAGGGGCTGTGCCAAAGACTGAGGGAACAGCTAGATGCGCTTGAGAAAGAAACGGCTTGCAAGCTCTCTGAAATGGACACATTTAATGCCCAGCTCAAGGTACAACTTTGTGGTCACCTTTTAACTCTGAGCCAGATTGCTGGCTGACCTCCTGCAGTAAAAGGGCAGCCACTCTACCTGGTTGCGTTGGACGTCTCTCCTTGAAAAGGTTTTTGTTCCTCACTCTGATTTTCTGTCTGAACCCGTCATCTGTTGCTCAGTGTCCATAATATGCAAAAAGTTAGAGTTTCTGATGTCAACATTTTCTAGTTTCTAGGTCCTCCCCCCTCTCCCATACAGGGGCAGATCAAGAAACTGAAGCCCTTTCCATCGCGGGTCTTAAGTTCCTCAACTCTGTATCACCATGAAGACATGCAAAATAGTCTTTTTAATATTTGTGTTACTAATAAAAGCTAACCGCATAGTGTAAAGAGACAGGGTGGCCAGCTATTTCTGCTTGCTTTTTTGCCACGCAACAAACAACAAGACAGCTCTTGCTCTGGATAATTCTTTCTAGCTTGCAGCAGTAGTGTTGTAAACTATTAATGTTGTATGACAGGAGTCCCCAACAGGGTGTCCCTGGGCACCAGGGGCCTGCAAATATCTGTTTTAGCACCCACAAAATGCTTTAGGGAAGTGAATGGGGCCAGGTAGAGCTTTGGCTCAGCAAGGCATCTGATTGACTGTTAGAGATTTGATTTGCAGTGCAGATTTTTTAAAAAATGTTGCTTGGGCAGCAGCTGCCTCCACAGGAGTCTGCACCAGGGGCGTCCAAACTGTGGCTCTTCAGATGTCCATGGACTACAGTTACAATTATCTCTGCATGCTGGCAGGGGCTCATGGTACTAGTCCATGGGCATCTGGAAAGCCACAGTTTGCCCACCCCTGATCTACACTGTGTTACTGAAGTTAAGCTCTGACAATTTGCAGCCGTCAGTCTGTGGCTGTGTGGGCCATGCAGTGTCAGAATTCCAAATGTGCCCAAGACTCAAAAAGGCTGGGGACTCCTGCTATATGACTGCTTCATAGGTGCTTAGATTGTCTATCTACAACATAGATGCTTAGATGCTATCTACAACAATAAGGTGGGAGAAGAAAATTTGGTGCATTCTTCAAATTAGGGGTGTGCATTCGGCATAAACTGAGAGGAAAACGTACCTGGAAAATACCTTGCCGGTATTTTCCAGGTACTATTTAAACCAAATACAAACTAGAAAATCTGATTGGCTACCAATATAGGTGAGCCCAAACAAAGCCAAAATTATTTAGGTATATTCAACTGTTCTGAAGATCAGCTGGGGAGGCAGGGGCTGAGAGTTCTGGGCCACCTCTGCCAGGGCTAGCTCCTCTTACGGCTCCGTTTAAACCATGATGCAGGAGACGTCCTTCCAGCCAGCATGGTTTCAACTGTGCCATGGGAGAAGCCCTGCCAGCCAGGTCTGCGTGTGACACAGAGAGACATCCCTGCCACCTGCAGATCCTACGGCCAATTCCCCTTAGAGTGTGGTTTAAACCATGCTGTAGGTCGGGCTGTTTCTTTTTTTATGGTATTTTTCTTCTTGGATCTATTAGACAACCTTCCCCCCCCCCCCGACAAAAAATGGGGATTTCCATAATAATCCTAGATCTGAATACCATACTGCTATTGGGTGTAATTCAGTCCTAGAGGAGATCAGCCCTGCCTGCTCCTTAGAAGGCCAGACCCTGAAGATGAAACTCAAATACTTTGGCCATCTCATAAGAAGGAAGGACTCCCTGGAGAAGAGCCTAATACTGGGAGTGATCGAGGGCAAAAGAAGAAGGGGACGACAGAGAATGAGGTGGCTGGATGGAGTCATTGAAGCAGTCGGTGCGAGCTTAAGTGGACTCCGGGGAATGGTAGAGGACAGGAAGGCCATGGGGTCGCGATGGGTCGGACACGACTTCACACCTAACAACAATAACAATTGGGTGTAAAATTTTTCAGAAATACCTACAGAAAATGCCATGTGTTTTTTTGTTCTATTTTGCACACCCCTAGTTTAGATGGGATCCCATTACAACTCTAGCAGTTCCCTACCTCTAACCAGTCGAGTGCAAAGTGTAATGGCTTTTTTTTAATTATCTGCCTTATCTTACAGTGTGACACTGTGGATGATTCTGTTCTTCAATGCCTTTTGTGTCTGCTAAGCTGTCTGAACAACCTCTTCCTCTTACTTAAGGTTATTTTCTAATCTTTGCCTTTTTTTGCTTTGAATAATTTCACAGTTCCCTCCGTTTCTTTTTTTTAAATGTTGCCTGTCCTGAGCATTTAACTGAAAATCTTGCTTAAGCAACCTATTCTGTGCTGCAGAATGAGAATAAAGCTTCTCCCCACTACCCCCTTTTCGCATTCCGCTTGCTTATAAAGACATTCTGCATATGAAGACTTGCTTCTTGGATCTATATCAAGTAAGGCTTACTAGCAAATGGGCTCTAATATTGTAAGTTACTGTCAGTCACAAGCTTCTTAGGTACAACTGAAAAGGACCGTGTGATGCAGTTTAACATTTGTCATCCATACTAAGGTTTAAAGAGATGTCTGTAATGGTATAAAAACAAATAAACACACCGTGTAGCAGAATTTGTTAATTACAGTGAACAACAGATAACAACTGTGTACAATCTCTCCAATGAAAATGTTTATTAGCAGAATTTGCTTGAAGAAAAAAGAACTGAAAACGTTTCGGTGTATACCTGCTTCAGTTCAGTTCTGTAAATCTATTAATGAATCAGTCCACAAATTAGCAACTTGTACAAAGGGGAAATTTTCCATTAGCATATAAAATGAAGTGCAGCTGTTGCAGATTAGAAAGGTCAAACAGACCTGTCAAACTAGCAATTCTGCTTCACAGTATACTTATTTCATTTCTACACTGTGTGTTCCTCCGTTTGTTGTATTGACTTGTAATGGAATCCAGGCTGGTTGGGCAAGATTTGTCTTCTTTAAAAAGTCCTGAATTTCAGTAGTCCAGTCACTTCTGCTAGGCATCATCAGAAGAAAAGCTATGGAGAGGGTTAAAACATGTAGGGAAATCTACAGTTTGTTAGAAGATTTTTGTTTCCCCAAATGATTTAGATATGGGACATTGCTTCCTTTCCATTGAGAATTTGTATATTGCCTCCTGGCCGCAGTGCCTTGTTACCCTCATGTAGATATTATACTAAGCCAGGGGTGGGCAAACTGTGGCTCTCCAGATGTCCATGGATATCTGGAGGGCTCATGGAAATTGTAGTCCATGGATATCTGGAGGGCCACAGTTTGCCCACCCCTGAACTAAGCAGTACCAATGCACCTATATAATTTTGTCCTGCACATAGGCTACATTTGTTGCTGCAGTAGAAAACAGTGAATTGGGGAATATGAAGCAAGACTTCCTTTCAGTTGCTCTGGGAGACTTGTCATCCCAAGGTTTCCTACCATTTTGAGATTGTTGTCCTCTCAATACGACATTTGGCAATGGAAACATTTCATTTCATTATTTCCCCAAGAAGGTATTCAGATACTTCCAGCTCAGTCAGCATGATATATATTAATTAAAACTTTAAAAATAAGAAACCTTATTCAGGATTAAACTGTCACAAAATATTGTGTCAGATTTCTTAGTTGGGTATGGGAATTGTAAAATGGTGACAGAATCTGAGGATGAAATTTCTTTTTCAGCTTCTGTTTCAGTTTCTCTGGATATGCATGGGCCAGTCACTATTTGAATCAAGATGTTAAAATTAGCCCTAGGTTAAAAAAAATAATAATCCCCAAGCATGCTAGCATAATCAGGCAGATGTTGTAATCTGGTAGGAAAATGCCTGCAAACTTAGGGTGTTTTATACATAGCATTACTAATATAAAACAAATATATAGAAGGTTATGCTTTAAGACTTGGAGAAGGTTTTTGACTGTGTAGAGTGGGAAATGTTTGGTCTAGATACATATAAATGTAAATCTAGAATATTGATGAACGAGTGTGTGGAATCCATTTGAATTGTTTGAAGGGGCATGGTAAAAGTATATCCTGTTCTTTTGTTGTTTTCCCATGGCTGTCGGATAGCCATGACAGGAACAACAAGCAGTTTTGAGACAAGAGTTCAGTTAGAACTCTTTTCTTCACAGGTAGAGTTGCATTAATGGTAGCTCTCTTGAATTCTCAGATTCCCTTCAACTCAGATATAGATCTAGACAGAGTAAATCAAACGTAGGAGTCTAAACGTGCAAAGGGAGTTGAAATAAAAGGTTGCCTGTCCCATGGAACGCAATCTGGCTTGGTATCTTGAAATCTGGCTCCATAAGGACATTTCTATGGTTTGGCTATAATCATTACAAATTACAAATGGAAATAGTAAAGATCTCTCCTTGGATTCCATCCATGTTTGGCCACAGTCTTCTTGTGATAGGAAGGAGGGAAGATTTTTTCCCTCTAATTCCGTAAGTGTCACCGGTTGCAGGCTGTCTACCCTGCCTCATAGAACTCCTTCAGGGCCATTGATGATCAAATGCAGGGGTAGTCAACCTGTGGTCCTCCAGATGTTCATGGACTACAATTCCCATGAGCCCCTGCCAGCAAATGCTGGCAGGGGCTCATGGGAATTGTAGTCCATGAACATCTGGAGGACCACAGGTTGACTACCCCTGATCAACTGCACTGTGTAGGACGGCAGACTCCTACTCAAGTTTCATCTCTTAGTCACGCAGGAGTATGAAATGAGGCAGGATAGGGAACCCCCACAACCACAATAACCCCTCAAATGTAAAAATATTTACAATACTTAGAAATATTTAAAATGCCCTTATATGAGCAGGTTGACCCTCCCCCTTCCAAAGTATCCAATGATTGGCCTGGAAGGGGTGGGAAAGGGAGGGGCCCCTGCTCTTCAAGCCTTTGTGGGCCAAAGCTCCTAAAACTTAATTGACCTGTGTCATTAGGTGAGTCTTTCTTTGAGGTTGGGGGGGGGGAGGGTTGGAGGCGCCTTTTGGAGTGGTTTTTCTTTTAACTCGGGGTGGAAAGGCTGTGGATGGCTTGGCTTAGAGAGCTTTTTCTTAGAGGTCTTTTTAAAAAGAGTTCGGCGTTCACCAGGATTTTTTTTTGGGGTGTGTGTGAATTCTGGGTGATGTCACTTCTGGGGGAGGGGGCACGGCAAGAAGATGTGGCCAGCTGACATCAATTCTGGTACACCTCAAAGGCTGAAAAAAAAATTCAGGTGTGCCTTCATGATCAAAAGGATGAGAAAGGCTGCTCTTGTCTACATCTGTATACTAATATTTTATGTTTTCTTGGCATATAATACTTGGTATCCTGAACAGTGTATTTGGTGAGAGTTAATATAAGTGTTTATAGCCTTATATACCTATTATAGTGCCTGTTATTATGTTCTTTTCCATTCAAAAAGCAGGATAGCAAGCCACAGTGATAAGCAAGATTCTGGGCCACTACCCTTTCCTTTAATTAACCCCCTAGCTTTTTCTCACATACTGATTACGGTACTTCATAGATCTAGTAAAATGAGCTGATTGTGGCTGTACTAATTGAGGGCCGGCTTGGTGTAGCGGTTAAGAGCAACGACCTCCAATCTGGAGAACCGGATTTGATTCCCCACTCATTTTCCACATGCAGCCAGCTGGGTGGCCTAGGGCCAGTCCCCGTTGTTTCAGAGCTTTCTCCCCCCACCTCTTACAGCAGGGGTAGTCAACCTGTGGTCCTCCAGATGTTCATGGACTACAATTCCCATGAGCCCCTGCCAGCGAACGCTGGTAGGGGCTCATGGGAATTGTAGTCCATGAACATCTGGAGGACCACAGATTGACTACCCCTGCCTTACAGGATGTCAGTTGTGGGGAGAGGAAGGATAGGTGAGACTCCTTCAGTTAATAAAAAGAGGGGTTCAAAATAAACAAAGAGCTCTTCTTCTGCGTCTCGCTCACTTCCCATCACTAGCAGAAAGCTTTTCTTGAACTGTAAACATCAGAACAAATTTAGAGTCTGGTGGCAACTTGAAGACCGACAAAAGTTTTATTTGTGGTATGAGCTTTCGTGTGCACGCACACTTCTTTGGACACAATGTCATGAGTGGAAGTAATCAGTTGAGACTTAGAGATGGAGTGAGAGGGCAAATTAACATGCAAAATTGCCCAGGTTCCAGAGATACATAGGAAAAGACAGCAATGAGGATATGTTTGCCTTCACCTGAGATTGAATTGCATGGGAACCATTCATTGTAGAATAAGTATGCCACATTGAGGGAATAATGGGCAAATAGTCAGTTGCTGGCAGCAGTGAGCTGAGTTATTGCCTTCTTTCCCCTTGCCTAACCTCTAAGCATGGAAGCTTCTAGGAATTTCATATTCCGTGAAATGGAGCATTTGGTTCAGAGACCATAAAAAAGCATATGTATGCTATTTCTTACAAGACCTCTTGTGGCGCAGGGTGGAAAGGCAGCCAACATGCTGTCTGAAACTCTGACCATGAGGCTGGGAGTTCGATCCCATCAGCTGGTTCAATGTTCACTCAGCCTTCCATCATTCCGAGGTCGGTAAAATGAGTACCCAGCTTGCTGGGGGGTAAACGGTAATGACTGGGGAAGGCACTGGCAAACCACCCCATATTGAGTCTGCCATGAAAACGCTGGAGGGCGTCACCCCAAGGGTCAGACATGAAGAAGAAGAAGAAGAGTTGGTTCTTATATGCCGCTTTTCCCTACCCGAAGGAGGCTCAAAGCAGCTTACAGTCGCCTTCCCATTCCTCTCCCCACAACAGACACCCTGTGGGGTGGGTGAGGCTGAGAGAGCCCTGATATCACTGCCTGGTCAGAACAGTTTTATCAGTGCTGTGGCGAGCCCAAGGTCACCCAGCTGGCTGCATGTGGGGGAGCGCAGAATCGAACCTGGCATGCCAGATAAGAAGTCCACACTCCTAACTACTACACCAAACTGGCTCTCAGTGCTTGCACAGGGGATACCTTCACCTTATACTATTTCAAACTGAATAGCGTTATACCAGTCATAGTTACATTACAATCTACTGGTTCAAATGGATTATATCAATTAAGAGATAAAATACAGTGGGCATTTGGCCTTTCTGAGCGATTGTCGAGAATGTAGGTAAGCCTACGTAGCGAGGTTAAGAAACCAATACCTTTCTTAAGTTTATCAATTCAGAAGAAGAATTGATAAATCTGCCCATTTTGAATTTTGCCGCTTGACTTTATTGTGAAGGAGATGGGTTTGGTTTGTATCAAGTCTCACACTTGCAACACATGAAAAGCACTTTAATTTCCTTAAGTTAACCTCCCCCCCCCCCTTTTTATGTGTTTGCTCATTTGTCTCTTCGGTTTCCTTATCAGGATTTAAGGGAGGCCTGCAGCACCCAGGAGGTAGCCCTAGAGCAGCTCCACCAGCTCAAACAAGATAAACTGAGAGAGCTAGAGAGAAAAAGAGCCGAGCTGGTACAGAGAAAGAGACTGGAGGAGGAGGCGTCTCGGTAATGCGATGGACAAAACCTTTTCTGTTTTCTTTCTTCTCTCCCCCCCCTCACCCCCCAATACTCTCTCAAGTGGCAAGTTAAAATAGACCAGTGTTTTGAGGTCAGGGGTCTCTCCAGCGGAAGCTGATACTTCAGTTTACCAAATGTTTTGCATTGTCTTGTATCTCGGGGGTCGTCAACCCCCGGGCCGTGGCCTGGTACTGGACTGCGGAAACCTTGGGACCGGGCCACCGGCGGCTGCGCCTCCCTCTCCCTCCCCTACCCCACAGCAAGAAGCTCACTGGCCCTTGAGCGAATCGGCAAGAGCCGCGCTGCAGGCGGGGCAGAGGGAGGCGTGGCCGCCGGCACACCGGCGGGTGCAAACGCACATGCGCGGAGTTGCCACGCATGTGCATTTGCACCCCTGGTGGGCATAAACAGGTGTGTGTGGCAGTCCCGCGCATGCACGTTTGCACAGAGCTGCTATGCTTGCACGTTTGCGCCCACCGGTGGGGCACAAACACGCATGCCCGGCAGCTCCACGCATGCGAGTTTACTCGGAGCTGCCGTGCATGCGCGGCGCCCAGGCCTCGCTCTCCCCCCCACCCCCGCAGGCCGGTCCCCACCCTTAAAAAGGTTGGGGGCCGCTGTTGTATCTGATGCTTTGTATTTAATATCACAATGGCAGGGTTTGGGTGGACACTATTGCAAACCACCATTAGACTAGTGGTAGATAAATTTTCAAATAAGGTTAGCATTGCTCAGTACTTGGGCTCAGACAGATACACACGTATAAGGATCCTTCGGGTCCGTGCCCCAACAAGAACACATTCCACACAAGACCAGCTTTGTTTCTGTGGCATCATTGCCTTAACAACCAGCGACATGGGTAGCCAGCCAGCTGCTGGCAATCACAGAGTTTCCTGCAGTTCCTAGAGCAGTGTGATGTCACGCCCGGGTTTTCTCCGAGAACAGAGCCAGCAACAGGAGCTGTGGCCGGCATCGAGAACTTGGGGTGGGAGATATCCCGCTCCCAGTGGATAACTGACATCCCTGTAGTTCTTCTGGGAGCTCATTCCAGAAGGTCGAGGCCAGGACTGAAAAGGGCCTGGTTCAGCCAAACATACATCTCTTAGGCCAGGGATCACCATCCTGTTCACATTGGTGGGACAGAACGCTGTTTGGAGAGTGTAGTCAAGCCCAGACCCTGGATAGCCTTAAAGGTTAGTACCAAAATCCTGAACCATCCAGAATTCTACTGGAAGCCAGTGCAGCTGCCTGAGTGCAGGCTGGATATGGGTGCTCCATGGTGTTCTAGTGAGGACCCATACACTCTGGACTAGTTGCAATTTCCAGGTCAGGGACAAGGGTAGGCCCACGTAGAGTCACCTATCCTGGAGTCACCCATCCTGGAGGTGACCAGTTGCATGCCGTGTACGCAAGGCAGCCATGCTTCCTCTCCTGGAAGCATGCATTTCAGTAGTTAGCATATGCATATCAGCATTTCTACCACTGCTATCCTTAATTTGGACCTTCCACTCTGCAGAAAGGCTCTGCCCATAGAACCTGCTTTAAGAATCCGTGCTGATGCTTGGTTTTCTATGAAAATACAATAAAGTTTATTTCATTTATGGCGTTCCCCCTTTTTATTTAAGAAAAGCAAAACAGGAAAAGGAGAATTTGTGGCAGGAGAATATCCGGAGGGAGGAAGAAGAGAGAAGAAAGCGGCTACAGGAAGAGCGAATGCAGGAGAAAATCCACGAGAAGCAGAAAGCCGAGGAGGCCCTCGTGCAGGAGGAGGCGCAGCAGCAAAAACTGATGGAGGAAAAGAAGATAAAGCAAGCAGAGATGCTAAGGCAGAAGCAGCAGGAAGACGAAAGGAGGCAGCAGGAACAGATTGCCAAAGAGGCAGAGGAGCGACATAAACAGCTGGAGGAAGAGAAGCGACGAAAAGAAGCAGCTAACCTGCAAGAGTCCGAGAAACCCGTTTCTCAGCTGCGCTTAAACGAGAGGTTGGCGGGCCTCCTGAAACAGGTGGAGGGCGGAAACAAGACAGCGTGGAAAAATGAAGGTATTTGTGTGCCTTGAGAAGAGAAGATTGACCCGGGTCGCTTGACGCTTTGCAGTTTGGTGGCTGCCTACGGGGTATCTTCTGGTGCTTCTAGTGCAGTGGTCCGCAAGCGTTTGCGCGCTGTGGACCGCCGCTCCGGAGTGGGGGGAGAGGGTGGCCCGCGCACACGTGGCAGCCCCAGCGCAAACGCAGGGGCGCAAACGCGTGTGCGCGGCACTCCGCGCATGCACGTTTGCGCCGCCACCATGCCGGCGGCCGCAGCTCCCCCTCCCGGCCCCTCTGGGCCGCCAGCAAATCGGCCGCTAAAACGGCCGATTAGCTTGTGGCTCGACAAGCTTCTCTTATTTATTTATTTATTTATTTAGATTTATATACCGCCCTCCCCGAAGGCTCAGGGCGGTTTACATTAAAACTAGTCAACGATACATGAAACAGTCTTCGTTAAAACATACAGTAATTAATAACAGTGGTTGTAACCATATAACAGAATAATGTAACAGTATAACAATATAATAAAATAATATAACGATGGAACGGTGCAATACCACAACAGGTCCAGAGCGCTCTGGTGGAGTTCTGGGAGGAAGGGGGGAGAGGGGGGAGGGGGAGGAGCGGGGGGGGGGAGGGGGGGCCCTTCATTCGCTGTTGGTTGTGCCTGGTCTCAACCAAATGCCTGGTGGAGGAGCTCCGTCAGGGCCCTGATCTCCTCCGGGAGCTCGTTCCACCAGGTGGGGGCCAGGACAGAGAATGTTCTGGCCCTGGTTGAGACCAGGTGGACTTCTTTAGGGCCAGGGACCATTAGCCGGTTGGTGGCGGTGGAGCGCAGAGCTCTTTTAGGGGCATAGGCAGGGAGGCGGTCCCTCAGGTACACTGGGCCCTGACCGCGAATGGCCTCCCCTCTTCCTCCAGCTGTTTACGTCGCTCCTCTGCCTCTTTGGCAATCTTCCCTCCCCTCCCGAAACAAGTATCTTGCCGGGCCACAAGCTAATCGGCCGCTTTGCCGGCCGATTTGATCGCGGCCTGGTGAGCTTCTCGCTTGGGGTGGGAGGGAAGAAGGAGCCGCGGCCCGGTGCCGAGGCCTTTGCGGCCCAGCACCGGGCCACGGCCCGCGGGTTGGGGACCACTGTTCTAGTGAATTCACTTTTTCTGCCACAGTTTGAGCTAGAAACTCTCTTGGTGTTTTGGAGAAAACTCCCTGGATGAACAGCCTCTAATGAATCCCCCCTTGACTTCACAGGCCATACTGCGAGTGCCTCTGATGCTAGGAAATCCGTTGCCTTTGTGAACTACAGAGCTTTATACTCCTTCGAAGCCAGGAATCACGATGAGATGAGTTTCAATGCTGGCGATGTAATTCAGGTAAAAAAAGATGATTTAAATACAGTTGCCTGGGGTGCTGGCGTATCATAGAGTTGGAAGGGACCTCCTGGGTCATCTAGTCCTACCCCCTGCACTAGGCAGGACACGCACAACCCCATCGCTCATCCACTGTCACCTGCCACCCCCCTTCAAAGAATCATAGAGTTGGAAGGGATCTCCAGGGTCATCTAGTCCAACCCCCTGCAGACTTCAGGAAATTCACAACTACCAGCCCACCCACAGTAACCCCGATCCCATGCTCAGATCAGTGCAAAATAGATAGAGTGACAGCAAGGGCAATTTAAAATGGCACATCTGGTCATTAAAGTGGTGGGAAGTTGATAACGTTATACAGGACCTCCTAGTCTTTTTGAGCCTGTACACTCCACAGGAATTCTGGCACAGTGTGATATGCCACAAAATGGGTTCTGGAGATGTTGCCGGTCAGAAAATGGCTGCTGAAGCTTACCTTCAACCACACAGTGAAGGTCCTTGTGCTGTTGCCAAGCAACATTTTTGAAATCTCCACAGCCATCCCCCCACCTACTTTCTATAAATACTTTGGTTCCAGGAAAGATGTCAGGAGGCAGTATGGCATCCACAGTAGTTACCACACTGGAGATCCCTCTTGCAATAGTCTGGTGACATCCCTAGGGACCTTTGTTAACTGTGTGTGTTTGCGTATGTGTATTACAAATGTTTCCTCAGGTTGACGAGAAGACTGAGGGAGAGCCTGGCTGGCTCTATGGGAGCTTCCAAGGTCACCTTGGGTGGTTTCCTTGCAATTATGTAGAAAAAATGCCTGAAAACGAAAAAGCATTTCCATCTCCGAAGAAAGCCTTACTTCCCCCTACAGTGTCCCTGCCAGCTGCCTCAGTTCCTGCAGAGTAAGTAGAACATCACCTCAGCCCACCACATATAAAGCCAGGCAGAATTTTACAGAAGTCTCAATTTTATTCACATCCAGGAAGTGTCAAAGGCTGTTAGGTAACGTCCTTTCAGTTAGTCTTCCAAGCCAACTGCTGCATAAAACCAGATGCTGGACTAGATTGACACTTGGTCTGTCAAGCCTCCATTCAGTTTCCAATAAGCAGATCCATTGTAAACGAGAAATATCTTTATTGAAGAAGATAGTGAACAGAAAAAAAGGGTCTCCCTTGCTAGAACTGACAAACAAAACTACAAGCATGCTTTTATGCTACGTTTGCAGCCCCTTCACCCCCCCCCCCTTTTGAATCCTGGCATGATCATCAGGCTCTTATTGTCCCAGGCCAAGTTTACTAGCCCAAATGCATGTTAACTCACAAACACTACAGACATTCGTAACCGCATAGATCAGTCCAGTGAAATCAGTCCAGCAAGGTCAAAATGATAAAACGCCGGCCAGCAAAGGAACTATGAAAAATCACTGCACAATTAAGATGCAGGTTAAAAACAGGGCAGAGGGAATATCACTTAGCCATAGCAGAAAAGCATTGAACAAGTCAGAAATCATAAAACAGGCCAAGAAAGTGTTACGTGGCAAGGTCATGAAAACAGGCACCCAGGGTCCTGACAGAGTCTTTGGAATTGTGGACACAATCCTAAGCATTGCACGTGTGCCTTTTTGGGACCCTGTGGCATATGACCACTACAAAGTCCAGCTGTTGTGTTACTTTTAAAATGCTTGCTTTGTGTTTTGTTGAACTTGCAGGTCACTTTCGCCCAGTAAACCTGCAGATGAATCAGATCACCAAAATGTGTCTTTCTCAAGCCTGAATGTTAACACGTGGCAGAAGAAATCTGCATTTACTCGCACGGTGTCCCCAGGATCTATTTCTCCCATCCGGGGTCAGGTATGTTCTATTAACAAGGGTGCAGTTTTATGTTCCTCTGTCATTGTATAACAGTATTGAATTAGATAGAAAACGGGAGACCCATGTTCAAATCCCCACTCTGCTTGGGTGACTGGGCCCATTCTACATCATAGGATTGTTGTCAAGATAAAAAGAAGGAGAGGAAAACGATGTAAGTTGTTTTGGATTCTCCTTGGGCAGAAATGTGGAATATAAATGAAGTATATAAATGTACCCTCACTTACAATACAAGGAAAATATTACATGAATCCTGGCTTGAATCATTGGCCATCAATCAGTGTAACAGGAAATAAGAAGAGTTGGTTCTTATATGCCGCTTTTCTCTACCCGAAGGAGGCTCAAAGCAGCTTACAGTCGCCTTCCCTTTCCCCTCCCCACAACAGACACCCTGTGGGGTGGGTGAGGCTGAGAGAGCCCTGATATCACTGCTTGGTCAGAACAGTTTTATCAGTGCCGTGGCGAGCCCAAGGCCACCCAGCTGGCTGCCTGTGGGGGAGCGCAGAATCCAACTTGGCATGCCAGATTAGAAGTCTGCACTCCTAACCACTACACCAAACTGGCTCTGTAATCTATATGTCTATCTAGCCATATTTTTAAGTTACTTTTTTTTAAAGATATATCTGGACACTGCCTTGATTTCTACTGAGAAAGGTGGATTATAAATGAAAATAAATTTTAAAAATTAACTTTTCCTAAAGTTTTATTGACTGGTGGCACAATTTGCCTTAATTATTTGAATGGAGCCGGATAACAAAGAATTCAACATGTGAAGTTAGAAAAACTGAGTTACCCTTAGTGGTGAATGTAAATAGACCTCAATACATAGTCTTCTATAGGTCATTTGTAACAATAAGCTATATTCAGTGGTATGTATATGCCTGTTGGAGTCCGATTAACAACTGCAGGTATTTGCCTTGCAGAAATTCCTTAGTTGCTGCTTTAGGAAGTACGTTTCAAGAAGTTGTTCCCATTATTGACACTGATGCATTATTTTTGACAGGGACAAGTTGTGGAGAACTTAAGAGCCCAGGCGCTCTGCTCCTGGACTGCAAAAAAAGAGAATCACTTGAATTTCTCCAAAAATGACACCATTACTGTACTGGAGCAGCAGGAAAACTGGTGGTTTGGAGAAGTAGGTGGAGGAAGAGGGTGGTTCCCCAAATCCTATGTGAAGATCTTGCCAGGGAATGAATACCAAAAAGAAGAGTAAGTGGCATCCAGAAACGAAGCGAAAAGGACATATATATGCTCCTTTCAGAGACCCAAGCCTGGGTTTTCTGGGGTCTCCGCTCCTTGTACCTTGAGCAGCCCTGTGGGTCCTCAAGGTTAAATGCACACAAAGGTTTATTTAAAGGTTAAAAAAAGATACCACTGTGCAGTATACAGTCTCTATAATTTAGCAACAGGAAGAATAAAGAAACTAACTGTTCTGTCTACTACATTAGATACCTGGTATTAGGTGGCATAGCTTTTTGCAGCATAAAGATCCACACAGCATAAAAGCATTCTATACATTGCAGTGCATCATGATGAAGCATAATGTATCAAAGCATACTAAGATGGCATGAGCATAGAGCATAGCTCCCCTACGACCTATGCCCTGATTATAATTTTTTGCCCTCTGGCGCTAGGTGAGAGTTTATTTTTATATATTTTTTAAAAAAATTGTTAAACACTTATCAGGTGATCATATATGGTCATATCACCTGATAAATGTTTAACAAATTTAAATATATATGTATATAAACATAAACTCTTACCCATTTGTAAAGCCCTTCCAGGGTCATCAAGAAACCCCAGGGTTTCACAGAACCCTGGTTGAGAAAGCCTGGGTTAATACAATTATCAGAAGGGCCTACTCCGGCTCACAGGCGGTCATAATTTGAGTCTTTCTGCAGATACCATACTTACGTTTGTTAAGGCTGGACTCAAGATTGTGGTAATCACATGGGATGGGGGGAGGACTTAGTAGATGGTAAAATCTTCTGGAAAGTTCCATCAAGGGAGATTCCTGATTGGAATCATATATGGTCTTCTCAGTCTGCCCACACCCAAAGGCCAGTGATGGACCTAGAGGGGGGTAGGAATTGCAGGGACCCCAGGAGGACATGTACATAGTTTTGCTTCCCAACCATATTCTGTACAATCGCATCACCTCTGGGGTTTCTTAAAGCCTGAAAATTGTTTCTGGGATTTCTCAGTGGTAAAAAAGTTGAGAAAGGCTGAGTTAACCATTGAGGGAAATTAGGGTGCTTTTCCTCACAGCCCCCAGCTTTTTTCCCCTAGGGCTTTTGGGCCCAAAGCTATACCTGGTGTGGCCAAACCAACCTAGAAACTCCTCTGAATAGAAATATCAGTTTTGAGGATTAAAAATGAGGATAGCTGAAAGATGAACGGCTGCTGTTTTGTCTTCTGCCTTTTGACTCTTGTCTCATTTAATTTAGAAACTGTTCTTTGAACTCCCGCTATGCAAACAACAGTTAGGGATGGAGGGAGGGTGTGCAAGGGTATACGTGTTTTTTTTTAACTTTACAACATTTAGGGGCTTTTCGCACGCCTTCAAAATCGCACAATGGTTGCCAATTGAAAACGCTACTGATTTGCCATTATGCACAACGTCGTTGACAATCTGCCACACACCTGAAACCGATCCGCAAAAAGCGCTTCCTTGTAGCGCTTTCAGGGAAATCCCCAAAAGTGGATTCACCCTCCGGAAAGCGCTACACTCCTGCAACCAATCTGCAACACTAGCGGGAAAGTTCTGTGCGTTACCATTGTTGTGGTTTCTACAAAGTCCCTCCCCCTGGCTCTCTCCTCTGATCTTCCGGCGAAGCGATCGCCATTTTTTTTTTCTCCAAGCGAGCGAAGTTCAACCCACCAGCAAGCCTGTTTAGAGGCTTCCCCGGCTTCAGTCCCTCCCCAGAGCTGTTTAGTCATTAAGCACAAACAACAGAGAAGCCCGTTTGCTGATGTATTTTCCCTTTATTTTTTACACTGTTTTCGGCCGAAAATCGGGCCCGTGAGGGGGGGGGATTTTTTTTTTCACTTGGGGGGAGCGTGGCAACGATGAAACGACAGCTCAAACACACCTGCCAGCTGATGGGTCTCTCGCTGCAACGAATCAACACATATTCGTTGCAATGGGTGTGTTTAAAAAAAAAAAACCTTTCTTAAAGGGAAAGGGGCTGTTTGGGAGCATGCTAACGGCTGCCCATTGGCTGCTTGACGGCCAGGGGCGGGACGAGCTTGGCAATAGCGCTTCCTGTCTAGCAATTTTTGCTGAGACCGGAAGCTTGTGGGAAACGATAGAAACGCAACTGGATTCCACTACAAAGGCAGGTATGCATAATGACGAATTGCACTATTTAAAATGGCGATTTTTCGTTCAGCAAACAATTTGCTACAAGGATCCCGGTGCGGAAAGCCCCTTATATCCTGCCTTTCTGCCCTCACTAAGGCCACCAAGGCAGCTAACAAAACATTCAGAGTAAAATCACACTTTAACACTAACCAAGTTGGTTCAGGCTAAATCCAATAGAGTAAGATTTTTTTTTGAGTGTTTGTGTACATACATATTTGAAAAGACTGGAGGGGCAGGCATAGAGGTGTGGTTAGAGGTCTAGTTAACAGCTTCTTATAGCTGGTAACTCATAATCGATGAGTTATTACAATGGAGTCCGTGCATCCCCAGGTGAAATCCCTTTTGGTTTCCGGCTTTTATGTTTTGCTAACTAAAGAGACCCTTTTCATGGCAGTGGTCAAAAGAATGCATTTTTTCTTTGCTTTGTAGATCAGAAGCTGTTTACGCCGCTGTCAATAAGAAAACTGCGGCACCATCTTACGCCCTGGGAGAAGGTAAGACTTGCATTGGGACAATCACCGTTGAGGGTTGAAAAGCGAAAGAACTGTGTGAGTCAATGACCGTTTATGCACTGGGGACTTCACTGCCCCAGCCCCCTGTCAGGAGCACAGATCAGGGGTGGATGAGGTGCACCAGGCCAAATGCTCCCCCATGTGGGTGCAGGAAGAGGTGGGGCAACCTGCCATGATTAAAACTCCAGCCTGCAGCCTGGCATGAAACCTTCAGTGCATAAACGGTCAATGTGTTACAGTCCGTAATCTTTCATAGCTGAAGTTCTCTTGGGTTTTCCAGAGTACATCGCGCTGTATCCTTACACAAGTTCCGAGCCTGGCGATTTAACTTTCCTGGAAGGCGAAGAAATATTAGTTACTCAGAAAGATGGAGAATGGTGGACTGGAAGCATTGGCGAAAGAAGCGGCATCTTTCCTTCAAACTATGTCAAACCAAAGGATCAAGATGTAAGGCTTTCTGCCAGCATGGGGTATTGCGAGAGGGGGGGGGGGATGAAAAAAGGTTCTAGTCCAGAGGTTCCCCTATGCAGTGTGCCAGGCATTACAAAGGAACTCCCCACCCTTTTGAATCTAGTAGTCCTGAATTTAGGGTTGTGCGCTTCGGCTCAGTTCAGCCGCCTCTGCGATCACTGAAGCCCAAAGCGGCCGCCGCCCCTCCTCTCTGCACTGTGGTGCTGGCCGCCTCGGGCTTCGGTGATTGCCGAGGCGGCCAAACCGAGCCGAAGCGCACACCCCTAGCCCTGTTCCCTGGGAGAGCAGCTGGCCAGTGTGCTCAGATATGGAAGCATCTGAAAGGCTCGCTATGTGAACAAACGGCTGCAACCATTTCCCAGCAGAATTTGGCACTGCTAGCTGGTTAGGTCAGCAAAGAAGGCTGGGGCTAAAACCGTCCCAGGAGAATTTCAGAAAAGCCATTGCAGACATGAAAAGCATGTTCACGCCAGAAAGTAAACCTTCAAGCAGACTGTCCTTAAACCAGAGTTGCATCCAGGTGTCATCGAAATAGCGCAGAAGTGTTGCACCAGAGCAGTTCTTTGCATCTGGATTTGCCAGTGTTGTCTATCCAATCCAGTTGCGAACCACTGCTGTAGCACAGGGTTCCCCTGCCACCTTGAGCCCACAGGCACCTTTGGAATCCTGATACAGGGAGGTGAAGGCACTGACAAAAATGGCTGCCCACCCATTGAGGAAACCCCTCCAGGGCCGTCAAGAAACCCCAGGTTTTCACGAGACCTTGCTGGAGAAAGCCCGACATATATGTTTGAATTTTGAAAGAAAGGAAATCTCAGTCTATAGCTGCGGACGTTTCTTCGTAAGGTGGACGGAGTTCCATTCCATGCGGCTTAACGTGATGCCTCCCATGAAGATAGATTCAGGTAGGGAACCAGGTTGGTCTGAAGCAGTAGAACAAAGTATGCATTCAGGGCCCCCTGCATCCAGACCAACAAAAGTTTAATTCTGGGTATAAGCTCTTGGGTGCCTCCAATTTCTTAGAATCATAGAGTTGGAAGGGGCCATACAGGCCATCTAGTCCAACTCCCTGCTCTACGTAGGATCAGCCCTAAGCATCCTAAAGCATCTTCAGATACATCAAAACAGACTTCCTCAAGCCTATAGGTAGAGTGAGATCGAAGAGGTCCGTTTCAGTGTATCTGAAGCAATGTGGAGGTGCGCAACAGCTTATGCCCAGAATTAAACTCCGTTGGTCTTAAAAGTACCACTAGACTCAAACTTTGTTCTGCTGATTCAGATCAATATGCCGACCCACCCCCACCCCAAATCTGTCATAGTAACTTTTCATGAAACAGTACAGATGCACTGGGACAAAAAATGGCAATAATAAATAAATCAATGAAAAGTCGTCTCTCTTCAATATTCAGTTGTTTTTTTTAATCCTTCATATAAGTTCCAACGTGTTTCACCTGTTGGATTTATCATGGGACAAATATGAGTGTTTCAAACACACTTCTTATATGCCAAAAACCTTGTCTCTTGGACAGTATGTAAGGTCTTATTAATCGCAGCTCTTAGCTAATGGTGTTCCAGACTTTTATTTATTTATTATTGCCATTTCTGTCCCAGTGCATCTGTACTGTTTCACAATTGTGTTTTTCACTGGAACCTACCCCTCCTAGTTATATTTACAGTATTTGCTGGCGTATAAGACTACTTTCCCCCCCTGAAAAGCATGACTCCAACTGGGGGGGGGGGTCGTCCTATACGCCGGGTGCACTTCAGTTGGGATAGACATAGCTGCCCATAGTGGCCCATAGTACTGTAATGTAATGTAACAAACTCTATATTGGAAATGTTGGGGGGTCGTCTTATATGCCCAGTCATCTTATACTCCGGCAAATACGGTAGTAACTTTTCAGGCAGAAGCCCTGTTTAACAGGATGCCTATTAATCTGCATAGCCAATTAGAAACCTTGCTGGACACAGGCTCATCCTAGCCCTGCCCACTTTCTCACAACATTTGGTAGGGGCCACAGTGCCCACGGAAGCCGCATTGGGGACCCCTGCTGGAGTGTAACGGTAGCAGCATATCCACCCCCTACGACTGCAGTTCAGTTGAGTCCAGTTGAGTGGCAGATGTGCATTTAATTCAGTATCTCTCTCTTCTTTGTTGCAGGGTTCTGCCATGGCGAGCAAAACAGGAACGCTAAATAAAAAACCCGGTGCGTGCCGTCTGTTTTGCGGGTGCTTGGTTTGGTGTAGTGGTTGGTTGGGGACGGATCGCTGAACGTGCCTCTCCTTTCAGAAATCGCTCAGGTGACCACCGCTTATAGCGCCTCAGGAGCGGAGCAGCTCAGCTTGGCTCCCGGCCAGCTGATCCTCATTTTGAAGAAGAATTCCACAGGATGGTGGCAGGGAGAACTGCAGGTAAGAGGAGGGGACGTTGCCGCATAGTGAACTATACTTGTGGGGCTGAATCAGAGCCTTGGTCCATCCAGGTCAGTATGTCTGAGGGATATTAACAGGATACTTTGTGGTAAAGCCTTAATATCCCGAAAGTTAGCAGAATGCCTGGTTTGGCAGGAAAGCACAGCATGCTGCTGAGTGCATGCGGTCAGAAAACAACAAAGAACTGTTTATTAGTAGACTTAATATACTACACATAAAAAGGTAAACAGAAGATTTCTATTCTAATCTAAATAGCTGGATGTCAAGGGAGGCAGAATGCATCTCTGTGCCTTCCATTTGCAAGCAGGGAGGATGGGGGGAAAGGCGGAGAGATGACCAGGAGACCCAAAATTGCCCTCTGTGGACAGGTCAGGGGAATGAGAAAGGTGAGAGGTCAATGTTCCTATCTCACTAACTCTGTGGAAAGTGAGTCACAAATCAGGAGAAATCACACAGAAAGTTAATTCTAACACTGTCTACCCATACTGGTAGCAGCTCTCCACGGTTTCAGGAAGAGGCATTTGATATAACCTACTACCTGGTCCTTTTAGCTGGAGATGCTGGGGATTGAACCTGGGATCTTCTGTATGCCAGAGAGATGCTCTTTCTGTCCCCCTTTTTCAACTCCTGTCTGAGCAGACATGTGACTCTTTCCTACAGTGCATGGCGCTTTTAGCAAAACATGTTTTTTTGCTTAGGAGGAATCCACTGCACTTGGTTAGTCTACAGTTGCTCCAATAATTACTGTATTATTATATATCTCTAAATCTTGTGGCCCATCTTGTAGAGCAGTGATCCCCAACCCCCGGTCCGGGGACCGGTACCGGTCCGTTGGTCAGTCAGTACTGGGCCGCAGCTCCTCCTCATCCTCCCCCCCCCGGCTGTTGCCTCGGGGGCTGCCCTGCCACTCTGCTGCCGGCTCACCTTTGGTGGTCTCTGGCGGCCGCCATGGCTGGGGCTCCCCCTCGGCGTGGTACTGCACAGCTTCTGCTGGCAGTGCCCCCCAGCGGGCGGCGGGAAGTCAGGGGCACCGGTGGAAAAGCAAGTGGAGCAGGGGCTCAGGTGGCAGCAACATCCCTCAGCAAAAGACTCTCCCCCCCCCCCCCGGGCCTCAGTAAAATTGTCAAGCGTTGACCGGTCCCCGGTGATAAAAAGGTTGGGGACCACTGTTGTAGAGGACAAGTTTAGGGTGGGAGAGCAACTTGGCAAAGGATTCTACTTGTACGTCAATAAATACTTTGACATTTTAAAATTGACTTCTGAAGAATGAGATAAGTGTCCTTGAAAATAAATTTTATATCATGCTTTAAAAATGTTTTTGTGTCCTGACAACATGTACCCACTGGCTGCATAGTCATGTTGCATGTTGATCGCTTGAAAGCTAATTGCAGGCTGGAACAATATTTCAGGATTTCCAGTGGCACTATAAAGACCCACAAAATCTATTCTGGCATAAACTTTCGTGAGTCAGAGCTCACTTCCTCAGTTGCAGGTTGGGAGGAGTGCCCTGGACAAGTGGACGGTCACACTGTAACTGCTTCAAAAAACAACATGTCAGCTATGTTTTCATGCCTGCTTCATAAAGTGCTTTCAAGCCATGTTCAGTGTGCTTTGCAACTGGACATTAGTGTGCAAAACAGCAAAATCCACTTTCAAACCATTTCTAAAATATGCTGAAAGTAGATGGAAAGCATATTAGCGTGTTGTGCACAAAATCTTTTCCCATTTATATAGTTTAAAGGTTTTCAGCAGTGTCTGACTTCAGGATAATCTTAAAAGTTAGAATTTCCAAAAGTTTGACTCTTGGACCAGAGATATTAAAGCTCCTTTTTGTGTGTTTCAGACTAGAGAATCTAAGGTGTTTTTTGTTGAAGGGGGAAGTTGTGGGTGTTCTTTGTGTGTTTGACAGGGTTGCTTTTTGTTTTGTTGTTTTGCAAGTCATTTTAGGTGCGCAGATTTATTTTTGATGGGCTTTTACTTTCTCTGGGATCGCTCCTTGTGAGGCTGTTCATGAGAGCTGCAAATTCTTTCTGCAGGCAAGAGGAAAAAAGCGGCAGAAAGGATGGTTTCCAGCTACCCATGTGAAACTCTTAGGTCCAAGTAGCGAAAAGACCACCCCGGCTGCTATCTCAAGTGGGTGTCCGCATCTTATTTGCACTTTGCTGAAACTTCATACAAAATTGTACATGATTTTACACTCTTAAATAGATTTTTTTTTAAAGCATGTGCTTTTTGCCCTTTGAAAGTACGTTGGTAAGTATATTGACAGCCTGAGCAGCATCATTGGTCTCCTTTTAAAAACGGTGTTTTCTTACATTTGTTAATTAAAATGAGCCAGAGCTCAATTTGTTCTTGAGATTTCGATGCCGGGGATTGAACCCAGGACCTTCGGCATGCGAAACGGGTGTTCTCCCATTGAGCTGTGAGCTTCCCCTGTTGCCTTGCTGCATTATAAATGCCTATAAAACAGCAGGCAGGCAATCCTTCCATTGCTCTCAATTGCAGCTCCCTTCATCAGTTGAATGAGACCATTCAATCATAACATGGGGGTGAGTGGAAACAGCTAGTTTGTCACTAGGAATAAAGTTCTGCTTTTTCCCTTGCAAGCCTTTGAATGCCAAAATGCTGCTTGGTGTACTTGTTGCTCTAAAATAACTCAGCCGTTCTCATGGATTTCTTCTGTTTTTTCTTCTCCTCCTCCTCCTACTAGTGTGTCAAGTGATAGCTATGTATGACTACATGGCCAACAACGAAGACGAGCTCAGTTTCTCCAAGGGCCAGCTTATTAACGTCGTGAACAGAGACGATGCTGACTGGTGGCAAGGGGAAATCAACGGCATGTCCGGCCTCTTTCCTTCCAATTACGTGAAGATGACCACAGAGACTGATCCGAGCCAGCAATGTAAGTGACATTTAACAACCGTTCGAACTCTTAAGTTTGTTAGACTCTTCCTGGTCCTGCCCGGGGTTGCCAGGCCTCCTGCTATATCAAAAGCAGACTCCTGTAGAGGCTTCAATCTTCTATTATTTCTTTATTAGTTATTGTACAAAGCAGTCCCAGCGCGTTTCGCCCACTGGCGTTTCACCATAAGCTACAAGTAGCTGGTGTTATAATGACCTTAGACTCTGTTTAAGAGACATATATGTACTAATCTGAAGTTTGTCTGAAAACAATAAATGTAATAAAAGGTAAAAGGTAACGGTATCCCCCGTGCAAGCACCAAGTCATGTCTGACCCTTGGGGTGACGCCCTCTAGCGTTTTCATGGCAGACTCAATACGGGGTGGTTTGCCAGTGCCTTCCCCAGTCATTACTGTTTACCCCCCAGCAAGCTGGGTACTCATTTTACCGACCTCAGAAGGATGGAAGGCGGAGTCAACCTTGAGCCGGCTGCTGGGATGGAACTCCCAGCCTCATGGGCAGAGCTTTCAGACTGCATGTCTGCTGCCTTACCACTCTGCACCACAAGAGGCTCTTATAATGTCCCTTGACAAATAATAATAATAATAATAATAATAATAATAATAATAACAATAATAATAAATTATAATAAATTATAATAAATTATAATAAATTATAATAAATTATAAATAATAATAAATGTAATGTCCCTTGACAAAGCCAGTGGGTGAAACGCGTTGGGTCTACTTTACCAATAATAATGAATAAACAAATAATAGAAGATTGAAGACTCTACAGAAGTCTATTTTTGATGTTGTGTTTGCCACCTTGGTATCTCAGTGCCTCTATACTTGGTTTGTATTTGATCCTTCACTGGGTCCTACCCCTCCTAATTTACCATTTTAGGCCTCCTGCTATGGCAGGGGTGGCCAAACTGTGGCTCTCCGGATGCCCATGGGCCACAGTTCCCATGAGTAGTCCATGGACAGAGCCAAAGTTTCACCACCTCTGTCCTATGGCAAAACGTCGTGTGGATTGCCACCATTGTCCAGCGCCCACTGCTCTGAGCAGCGGTGAGAAAAAAAATGAAATCAAACTGCTGCTGGCCTCTCTGCTGGTACATCTCTTCTGAGTAGCTCTAGGAATTGCCTGAAACGCTATGGTCAAACCATGGAGTTTTCAGCAACTCCTAGAGCTACCCAGGAGAGACGTACCAAGTGAGGTATGATTTTTAACGTACTGTTTCCTACGGTTCCTAGAGCTATCAGTGTTCTCTTTGGAGATAAACCCAGAAGTCATGTCATGATGTCACCACAGTCCCATGCTCGTCCTGTGTCCTCGCCCCCAATCCTCTTGCTGCTTGCCAGGCTCTGCCAGGCATATCTAGTCCTGTCTGCTGCTTGGACTTTATTATTTATGTTCTGAGAAATCATAGCCTATGTTCTTGTCCTTTTAAAGCCTCCCCTGACAGTGATCCTCTGCGTGTTCCTTACATTTTGGAAGCCTGTTCTGAATCACAGTGTGTGTACCAGGGGTAGTCAAACCGCAGCCTTCCAGATGTCCATGGACTACAGTTCCCATGAGCCCCTGCCAGCAGAACGCAGTTTGACTACCCCATTCCTCTTGAAGGGCATCTGTGGGGGAAGGGAGACGTAGAAGTCCTTGGCAAAATTCATTATACCTCTAAAGTGTGAACCTCTAAACTGGATGTGACCCAGGAGGTCTGGGGGTTTCCTCTTGCGGTTGTTATTCGTAACCCTAAAGTAACAGCTATGAAGATCCCGAAAGTGAGGGATTCATTTCATTTCCTGAGGTAAATTGTTCTTGCCTCTCACTCAGATGCAGCAGTGAGCTCCGTGAGAAGGGTGGGGATATATATTTTTTTCAAACACATTGGATTCCGACACTACCTCTGAGAGGTTGTTAAAAGCAACTGGCAGAAGCCCACAAACTCCTTTAAAATAAAGAAACACACCAGCTTTTGTTTTTTATTCAGCGAAAAGAACGACCGTTGGGAAGGGGTTTACAAGACAGGGCTTAAAAATTTAGGTTATCAGAAAGCAAGGAGTAGACCCATCCCCAGTGCCTCTAGAGATCCCTGCCTTATTCCTTGACTGCACATGGATGCCCATGCACAGCCTAGGTGGCTGTATAGTTTTCCTTTCTCTCTTTTTTTCTTGAGACTGCTGTAAAAGATCCACGTTGTCTGTTAAAAGATATCATAGGATGGGCCTGATCTCTTAATCAGAAATAGCTCTTGTACATAAAATTTGGGGGGGGGGGTTGGAAATGTTTCTCCTTCCTCTCACTGTGTAATTGTTACTGTACTCTCTTAATACACCCTATATGTATTAAGGAATGGCACTGGAGACAATTTTACAAAATGGCCAACTTGGTTTCTTACTCGAGATGGTAATTCCCGAGTTCAGACCAAGAGCTGTATCAAAAATCAAAAACTGTATCGAAAATGATAGTTTTGTTTTTAAAATTGGGGTAATGTTCCCATAATTAGCAGAGTACATAATGGCTTAGAACAGGGGTGGCCAAACTGTGACTCTCCAGTTGTAGTCCATGGACATCTGGAGAGCAACAGTTTGGCCACCCTAAGCTGTAGAGCAGGGATTGTAGTCCATGGGCATCTGGAGGGCCGCAGTTTGACTACCCCTGGCGTAGAGCCAACATTCTGTGGAATTCACAGGACGCAACCTTTTCCCTACCCCCTACTGTGGCAGCGCAATGAGCCACCTGGTTTTCCCCCCAGGTGGTCAGCACATTTTCTCAAACAGCACAGAGGGCCAGGTGGGGGAAGAGGAGAGTTGGAAAAGGGAATGGGCAGAAATTTCCACGGATGAAAATGCAGTTCTGCCAGAGGAACTGTAGGTGGATAAACACAAGTACATTTGGGAGAAAATGAAATTATCTCCCAGGCCTTCTAGTACCACTTATTCCAGGAGGTGGTGAAGGCCGAAGCGCGGCCAACCTCTCTCCCAAGAAAGGGGTCGAAGCTGTGTTTTGTGTGGCACAGACAGATTGCTGTTGAGAGGGAGAGAGGTTTGTTTGTTCTATCAGAGCTCCCTCAGCCCCACTTACCTCACAGGGTGTCTGTTGTGGGGAGAGGAAGGGATTTGAAAGCTCCTTTAGGACTCCTTGGGGTAGTGAAAAGCAGGGTATATGAAAACCCAGCTCTCAGTTCTTCTGCCTTCCTGTTCAGCAGAGTTCCTAGTTCATACTTTAAGGGGGTGCGGCTGACTTGGTGAAATTTTATAATCCTGTTGTTTTTTTGTTGGTCCATCCAAGGAGCTCGATGTAGGACAGGAAAGACACAGTTTTCGGGTTGACAGCATCTTCCTTACGTGCTGCTTGGCAGACACTTGGCATCTCTTTAGGACCGCTTCATACACATCTCTCTTCTTTTCGGCACAGAAGTCATTTCCGTGTGGGAGACTCTTGTCCACTGTCCTGAGCAAAGCACCATGTGTGTTTCTTTTTGTTCTGAGTTGGAGGTTGACCACTCTTCAAGATCTTGCCACTTGGAGACCATTCAATAACTATGTACATCCCCTCTCTTGAATTGGCAGTCTTGTTAGGCTTGGGAGAAGTTGGTGGTACCAGAGTAGTTTCAAAGGACAAAGTCTTGAACTAGGGGCAGGCTCCATTGTCTCTTAAGGCTGTTGTGTTGGGCCAAGACTCACCCTTCCTTGTAGCTAGAGCTTTTGTGGAGAGTGTGGAAAAAGCAACATTCAGACAAATGTTGAACTAGGAGACCATGACGGAAGATCTCCACAGCGATCTGTGACTGCCACGTTTTGTTTTTCATGACTCGTGGCACCCTCCTAGAGCCACTGCCGAAAATCTGTTGCTTGAAAGAGTAAATACAGGCAATGCAACAAAGGGAAGGGCTTTTATAACACCAGAAAGCCTTTCAATCAAACTAATAGAAACCAAGTGGGAAAATACACCTCCTTCCCCTGTTGGTGGCCTTATTTTGGGGCCAGACTAAATTTTTTGCTCATGCAAAGCACTTCTTTCAATGAAATGCAACTTCTTTTCCTCCCCCCCTCCCCCTACCACCATTGTAGCCCTTTGATCTTCCCAAAATGCTGTTTTGGAGTGAACTGGACCTCTACAAACAGCATGAGAGGCATTTGGAGGTCTGCAACAAGAAAGTGGGAATTGGTGGAAATTACCCTTCAGACTATTGCCGGGCCAAGCGAGTTGCTGGCGGACACATGGGGTGGGGGGTTGGGGGTAACATCAGCTGGATTGCAACATCACTTCTAGAGGAAAACTAGAAGTACTTACCTAGGAATCACCAGAAATCTTGCAGAAAACACAGAGTTTCTTTAAACTACCATACATCACTTCTGGGTTTTTCCTGGAAGTAACGGAGAGTCCCAGCCACGGACACCTTCCTAAAAATTATTTTATTTACAGTCATTGACCAGCATCAAAGAATGACACCTTCCTAAAAAGATTTTCTCCCACCGCCACTTGGAGCGGTGGGCAACTTAGACGGCCAGCAGGTGTTCTGCCATAGTGGAGCCCTGGCAGCTTCCCCTTCTGTTAGAGGGGAAAAAACATTCTACTTATAGTGGCCTCTTTGCTCAGCACCAGGCCCCTTCCCCTAGGCCACGGCCTTCCCGTAAGCAGAAGAGATGTGTAGGATACAGCCCACTCTGCCACCATTTGTAGGTTGTAAGTGGGTGGGCAGAAGGAATTGTGTCAGTGCTTGGCTCTTGTGTTCCTTTCTTGCATGCCCAGGGAAATGCCAATCACCACTTTGGGATCTGAATTCGAATTTCTTCCAGGCCAGACTGGCCAGGGATTCTGGGGTTTTGTTTTTTTTGCGGGGGAATCAACTGGACATGGTACTGGGGTCACTGTGGATGGGCAGGTAGTTGTGAGCTTCCTGCATTCTGCAGAGTTTGGTCTAGATGACCCTGTGGGTCCCTTCCAATTCCGTGATTCTATGAGCATTGTAGTATTTACCACTTTAAGTTGATATTTTGTCTGCCTTTGACTGTAGTGGCTGTGTGTTCCATTTTGTTTGTGGTCGTTTGTCCCTAATTTCTTCCTTTTTTGTTTTGTTTTGTTTTTAAGGAGCCAATGTTGTCTTCCAGTGTGAAAGCACCTCAGAGACCCACTATCCAAGTCTGTGACTATAGCACGGAAGCAGGGTGGGGAGCCCGCTCACCTCTCTGAAACCGTTTCCTTTGCCTCGCTTCAGTATTAGAGCCACTCTCAAGACTTCGAAATTTTATTCTGTTCTGTACAGTGGACAGTTTGATTTGTACAAAACTGATTGGAGATAGTGGGTCTTTGTGTGGCTTGTCGCACACGGTCCAATCCGGCTCTCTTGGTCCCCTTTTATTTAGGAACACCCCCCTACCCTCCCCCCCCCCCCCGAATCATTAGCATGTTTGTCAAGGTATCTCTTGGCATGGTTGGAATTCCAGGCACACAAAGACCTACTATTTGCACAAATGATTTGTACAATTTCACATCATTAGTTGTGTTCTTGTAAATGTTGCACCGCGTGCCTCTTTCTCTGAGCTGTTACTTGCCGATCTGTCCTCAAAATACACTTTGCATATGATTTTGTACACAGTGCCTTCTCTCTCTCTCTCTCTCTCTCTCTCTCTCTCTCTCTCTCTCTCTCTCACTTGAATCAAAAGCAAGAGTTGATTCATCCTGGAATTTAAAAATGTAGTTTGTTTCTTCTGCACTTTTTTGCCACTGTGTTGTCTGCTGGGTTTTTGTTAGGACAATCCAGCCTGTAAAACCGCTCTGTCAATGTTTGCTAGCCTCCAGGTTGGGTCCTGGAGATCTTCTGAAACTGCAGCTGCCCTGCAGACTACAGAAATCAGCTAATCCCCAAGAAAACAGCTGCTTCGGAGGGTGGATTATATGCCATTATACCCCCCTGAGGTCCCTCTCTTCTCCAAATCCTGCCCTTTGTGGGCTGCACCCATAAATCTCCGGGAATTCCTGTACCTAGAATTGGCAAGCCTAGCTCTATCTAAAGCCAAGAGGTTGAGAAGAGAAAGAGGGTTGAGTCTTGCCATTAAGGCAGAGAGTAAGGGATGGGACAGATCCAAACTGAGTCTGCCTCATGGAGCAGTCTGGATTCTTTTTGCAGTTCCATACAGGCAGCCCTGTTGGTCTACTGTAGGAAAACAAGAGAGCAGTCCAGTGACACATCAAAGACTAGCGGTATTCATGCTGACACAAGTGCTCATGAGTCAGCCGTATTTTGTAGCCCGTGTTTTCCATGGTCTCTTAACTGGAGTGTAAACAAAAAGTACAGAAGGCCTCTAACTCCTATGGAGCTCCCAACACTGATAGATGCTTTTTAGCAGGAGTGGCCAAACTGTGGCTCTCCAGATGACCATGGGCTGCAATTTCCATGAACCCCTGCCAGCTCATGCACATGGGTGCACATGGGAACTGTAGTCCATGGATATCTGGAAACCCACTCCTTTGGCCACCCCTCCTCTAGAGTTTTCTGTGCATCTTCTTCTGCCTGCATTGGCCCTGCCTTCTCCAGTGACTCTGTAGGGATGACAAGATGCAGTCATGGAGGGCTCAAGCAGCTCTAGGACCAGACTTGTCAGGACCTACGGGGATGTCGTCAGGAGTGTGACAGAGTGTGCAGGCCTCTCTCCACAGCCTGCAGTTCTGGCATATGCAATCTGAAAATGTTTACAGTAGATTTGCAGAACGTACGAATGTTACATGGCCCTATTCCAGTTGTTGACCGACCTTTTTGTCTAAAACAAAAGTGGAATGTTGTTTACTCTTAATAAGCTTTGGCCAAGTCGTGGCCCATTACAGTGCTGGGAGATCTTTTGTAAGACTGCGGAATAATCGTGTGTCTGAATGAAATGTAAAGCCCTGTTTGTATTTGACTGCGATAAAGTTTGTCGCAGCATGAAGAGATCCTACTAACAGGCGCCGTATTTCGCAAATTGCTCCGTGTTCACCTACTGGCATCCTCTCTGTAGAGTTGTTTTAAACTAATGTTCCTAATGCTGTGTGAATCAGGTTGTCCTAGCAGACTGGAAGCTGCTGCTGGGATTTGGCAATTGCTACCAGTAGTAAGCTCTGATGAACTCTGGCTTTACCCCTGGAAGCTCCTGAGAGTTATCACAAAGGTCTGTTGTTAAAGAAAAACAACAACAACAACAACAAGCCTTTAATAGCATTTAAAAGTACAATATAAGAAGGGAAAGTGCAAAAGGATCCACTGCTAGGGAAAACAAAGGCAAAGGTCATGCTTTAGAGCAGGGGTCCTCAACCTATCTAAGGCTGTGGACTGGCGGTGGTGGGAGGGCAATCATGCGGCCACGCATGCACGGCAAATCTGTGCACGCGCATTTGTGCCATGTGTAGCCACAAACGCATGTGCGAAACTGCCACGCATGCGCGTTTGCGGCTGTGCACGGTGCAAACACGCATGTGTGGACATGCTTCCCTCTCCCCCCCCCCACACACACAAAACGAAGCCTGCCAGGCCGTAAGCGCCTGGGAAGTTTCTTACTGCGGGGGGGGCGGGGAGAGGGAGCCGCGGCCCAGTGCCGGGGCCTTCACGGCCCGGTGGTTGGGGACCACCGCTTTAGAGGAAGACATAATACATTCACGATTTCTCATGGCAAGATATAAAAACTGGTTCAATTATATCAGGGTTCTGGGGTGTCAAAAGAAACTGAATCTTACGTTCATCCAAATGCAGTTCTCTTTTACACAGCAGTGAGTTAAGAAATTTGGCTCGGATCGAGGAATAAAATGGACAATGGAAGTAAATGTGTGTAATTGATTCTATACAGCATTGTCCACATGGGCACAACCTAGCTGAATACGGGATCTGTTGAAATCTCCCATATAGAACAGCAGAAGGTAGAGCATTAGTTCTAGCTAACATGAATGCTCTACACTGTTGTGGGATGATTAGATGGTAGAAGTACGCAGCTAGGGGCTGAGAGCTTGGTGAGATCCCCAAGCTGAAGTAAAGACAAAGAGAAAAGCCATGGGAAAAGCCAAGTTTTTGGGCTTACCTGTAGCAGTTCTCTGAAATATGGGTGCCTTTGAGACTAAATACATGGGGGATTTCCATTTTACAAAATCCCACCTTCTACAAACAAAATTAGTTCTTCAAAGATATGGAATATGGTGGCCATTGAGAGCTAATGGTGGGAAAATACCGGGGGGGGGGACGGGACGGGGTTTCTAATTGAACACACATAGAAGATACAGGAACATTAGAGCAGCCCTGCCGGATCAGACCAGTGACCCATCTAGTTCAGCAGGTTGTCTGGTTGTGGGTGTGTGGGTGTGTATGTTGTGGTATGTGATTCTGAAAGGCCTTGAGATAGTTAGTGGATAAAGCACACGGAAAGATATTTGAAGAGCTACAATACCTGTACAGTGATTACTACTTTGTTTACAAGAGGGATGTTGACCTTAAAAAGATTTCTTGATTAAAAAAAATAAATAAAAACCTGAAAAACGAATGAAATTATATCACCAAATTTGAGATTTGCTACCTGTAACAGTATTTGCCAAACTATTTCTTGCTGGCTTGTATTATTTTTTTAAGTGGGTCTGACCATGAGGTGTTCCCAAGCTCTGTTACAAGAATGCTGACAGACCTCTGCTTGTCGTGGTATTTTGGGCTGCTGCAGCCTCAATGTCATTAACTATATTGAACTCATACAGATATGTTGACTTGTGCTGCTTTAAAAAACATTTCTTCTTTTGGGGAGCTTTCTAGTGTGAAAATTTGGGGACAGCATCCCCACCTTTGACCATGGAAACAGAACAGACTTTTCTGCATGAGATAATTGTTCTATGCTGTTTGAAAACTGGAAATAACTATGCAAAAATATTTTATTAAAGGGACACGTAAAAGAATATACTTTGTTTGTGATTTCTTTTTTCCATCATAGCCTATCTCTATAGGGATCTGGGGGTTCCAATGTGGTGCAGTATTGTATTCTGGCCCACCTCCTCTTGCAGCCATTTGGAGTTAGGCTCCGCCTCCTGCAGCTGCCATTTTGGCGCTCACCTCTCCCTTGTGCCCCTTGCACAAAAAGGTTGGGGACCACATCATAAGATTCTAAAACTCGCTTACCTTGTTATCGTTGCATTTCAGTTAGGCAGGTCAGTTGCAGATAGGAAATTACAAATTTAGATCTTGGTCTCATTTATTAGGCTATTTATTAGCTGCTTCCCCCCCCCGCCAAAATAGTGATCAGTGTGTGGGTTGGATGGATGTGTTCATGTCTGCATATAGACCTATGCTTTCTAAAGCCATATTTGAGTTTCGCTATTATTTATGGCTTCCAAAACAATAACAAAGCTTATAACAAAGATTATGTGAGAATTTCCAGCTTTTTGTGTGTAGAAGCAATGAGTTCCATATTGTACCAGTTTGCATTTTCAGTGTAGATGTGCCTATTGGGTGCGGTTCACAGCAGACATAGTTGCTTCTCCATATTTTCATTTCTATTTGTTTCAACAGACTTGTAGATGGTGTCTTGGATCCTATACTGAGCCACAAGAAGTTAATCTTGCACCTGTGGCATTATATAAAATTACCCACTCTTATAATTGCATAGTAGTTATTTTGTTAGGTAAATGCAAAGATAAGAACAAATATAACAAATATTTTAGTCATTATATATATACTAGGGGCTAAGCACGTTGCATTCTGGAATACAATGGGCGCTAGATTTGTGTGTGGGGGGAGAACTCTGCAGATGACCTTCCCCTCGCCCCAGGACCTGGAAAGGCTACAGGCAGCTGTTAGGGAACTCACCAACAGGGGCAGCTCTCACAGCAAGGATCAGCAGCCTTCAAGCCTCGGAGGAAAGTGGAAGGAGGAGGGGGTGTTCAGGGGTGGGGGATGGAAGGCGATTGGCTGACTGCTGGACAGACAGGCAAGCCAGTTGGAGGAGACACTTGGGGGTGGGATGGCCGCCCTGAGTGGGTGTTAAGTGCTGAGTGGCACTTCAGCCATGAGACACGCTCCTCCTCCAAGGCCTTACCAGAAATATATGTGGAACAGATACTTTTCCCACATCCTCTAGAATAGTGGTCCACAACCTTTTTGAGCCTGCGGATCGGTGGGGAGGAGGGCGATCCGGCAGCCCATGCGCAAATGCGCATGCGTGGCAGGTCCATGCATGCGTGTTTGTGCCATGCGTGGCCGCAAACGCACATGCGTGGACCTGCTGCGCATGTGTGAAACTGCCGCGGCTGCACATTTGCGGCTGCACATTTGCGGCTGCACATTGCGCACCAGTGGCCACGCTTCCCTCCCCCCCCAAAAAAAGAAGCTTGCTGGGCCGCAAGCTAATTGGCCGCTTTGGTGGCTGATTTGCTTGCGGCCTGGGAAGTTTCTCACTGCGGGGGGGGGGGCGGGGAGAGGGAGCCGCGGCCCGGCATGGGGCCACGGCCCGGTGGTTGGGGACCACTGCTCTAGAAGAGAGCCACTCCTCCAATTTCTCCTTCTCCTAGTGGTTCCCCCATTCTTCTTGGGCTCGATTAACCACTGGGGACATGGCAATACAGAGGCAGCCCCTTGTAGTGATACTTTGCCTCAGCTAGATTGGATCAAAGCCAATCTTGCACTGTTTCTGCCGTTCTGCTCATTCATTGTTGAAGAAGGAAGTCTGATTTCAGCAGCACCTTGAAGACCAACACAGTTTCATTCTGGAAGCAGGCTTTTGTGGGTTCCCGCATGCCTCCAGGTAGCCAGGATGAAACGTTGCGGGTCTTACAGGTGCCGCAGGAATCAAACTTTGTTCTGTTGCCTCACACCAACATGGCTGCCCACCTGAACCTTCGTTGTAGGAGAGGTTTTTGATTGATATCTCAGGTATGTTGTATGCTGTTTTTATGAATGCTGTTTCCCACCCTGAGCAACTCAGAAGGGCGGGTAAAAATATATATTATTATTTTTACTAGCTTCAAAGCCCGTTCCTAAGAATGGGCCCTGAAAGGATCCCTGGCCCTGGCCCCTGGCCAGGCAGCTTAAGGTGGCTTTGGGACACAGCTCACAGCCAGAACAAGTAGGGCGGGCAGGGGCTGGGCAGCTCGTTAGCAGGCAGTCAAGAGGCCGGGAGGCCCTCATGAGCAGGCCCAGCCTAGCAGGGCAAAAGGCCCTCATTAGGAAGTCCTCCATCATGACCCTTTGACCGGGGCCCTCTCCCCTTACCTGCTGCTGGCTCCAGGCACTGAGGCGTCTGAGAGCAAAAAGGCTAGAGTCCAGGGCCGGAGGGCGAGAGCCGCAGGAGCAGGGCCAATCAGGGCCAAGCTGGCTGCATCCTGATTGGCCCTATTCCAATTTGGACAGCAGGACACGTGCCACCCTCTAGGCTGTTCCAGAAATATATAGAGGAACAACAATGGATAAGGATGACATGAACTTTCATGGTTTTGGTATTGCCTGGTTAAGAGAGGTTGGCTTTTAAAATCAGAGTTCTTATTGTCATCCTTGGTGTGGGGAGACACCCATGAAATCATCCCTTCTCAATAGACTGTGGTTTCCTAACTACTGATAAGAACGGAGCTGGAACTTTAGTCGAGTGTTGCTTTTTTGGCCCTCTTTTTTGTTCTGTTTTTTAATCTTCCACTTTCCAAGAGATATTTGCTGATGACTGAAGAGGTGAATTTTGATGTTCAAAGTTCCCATTCATAGAATCATAGAATCATAGAGTTGGAAGGGGCCATACAGGCCATCTAGTCCAACCCCCTGCTCAACGCAGGATCAGCCCAAAGGATCCTAAAGCATCGAAGAAAAAGAGTTGGTTCTTATATGCTGCTTTTCCCTACCCGGAGGAGGCTCAAAGCGGCTTACAGTCGCCTTCCCTTTCCTCTCCCCACAACAGACGCCCTGTGAGGTGGGTGAGGCTGAGAGAGCACTGATATCACTGCTCGGTCAGAACAGTTTTATCAGTGCTGTGGTGAGCCCAAGGTCACCCAGCTGGTTGCATGTGGGGGAGCGCAGAATCGAACCTGGCATGCCAGATTAGAAGTCCACACTCCTAACCACTACACCCCAACTGTGAAAAGTGTGTATCCAACCTTTGCTTGAAGACTGCTAGTGAGGGGGAGCTCACCACATCCTTAGACAGCCTATTCCACTGCTGAACAACTCTGACTGTGAAAAATTTTTTTTCCTGATATCTAGCCTATATCATTGTAGTTTAAACCCATGACTGCGCGTCCTTTCCTTTGCAGCCAACAGAAACAGCATGGTCCCTCCTCCAAGTGACAACCTTTCAAATACTTAAAGAGGGCTATTATGTCCCCTCTCAACCTCCTTTTCTCCAGGCTGAACATTCCCAAGTCCCTCAACCTATCTTCATAGGGCTTGGTCCCTTGGTCCCAGATCATCCTCGTCGCTCTCCTCTGTACCCTGTAACCAGGTTGGTCACACAGGATCCGTTGGAGACAAATCCATGCTGACTTCCTTGGATCACCAAATTGTCCTCCAGATGTATGCAGATTGCTCTCTTTAATATCTGCTCCATTATCTTCCCCACAACAGAGGTCAGAATCATTGATCTGTAGTTTCCCGGGTCATCCTTCCTCCCTTTTTTGAAGATCGGAATAACGTTTGCTCTCTTCCAGTCCTCCGGGACATCTCCAGTCCTTAAAGAGGTCCCAAAGATGATGGACAAGGGTTGTGCAAGTTCTCTGGAAAGTTCTTTGAGCACTCTAGGGTGCATTTCTTTCGGCCCAGGGGGTTTGAACTCATCTAGTGCAGCTAAATGCCTTTCGACAACCTCTCTGTCCATGTCAGCCTGCCACCCAGACACTATCCCTTGGCTACTGCCACCTCTAGATGTGCCTAAACCCTTTGACCTGTGGGAAAAAACAGATGTAAAATAGGCACTAAGCCTTTCTGCTTTCTCTGCATCTTCCATTAGAGTTTGTCCATCCGTACTCAACAGTGGGCCTATTGCCTCCTTTATGTTTGCTCCTCATATAACTGAAAAATCTTTTCTTGTTACAATGAGCTTCCCTGGCCAATCTTAGCTCACTCTCAGCTTTGGCCTTTCTGATGATTGACCTACAGTGCCTAGTAACCTGTAGGTACTCTTCTTTAGAGCTCTGTCCTTCCCTCCATTTCCTGAACATTTCCCTTTTCTTTCTTAGTTCCTCTTGAAGTTCTCTGTTCATCCAAATAGGCTTCTTAGAGCTCCTGCAGTGTTTTCGTCTTTCTGGGATAGTCATGGATTGAGCATGCAATAGCTCTTGTTTGAGTAGCGCCCACCCTTCACATGCTCCTTTCCCTTCCAGCATTCTCGTCCATGGTATGACACTCATCATGTCTCTGAGTTTATTAAAGTTTGCCCTACGAAAATCCAACATCCGCGTCTGGCTACAAGCTTCCTTGGCTCCCCATCTCAAAAGGAATTCTATGAGGACATGGTCACTTCCCCCTAGGGTCCCCACCTCCTTCACCTCATCCACCAACTCTTGCCTGTTGGTCAGTATTAAGTCCAGTATGGCTGAACCTCTTGTGGGTTCATCTACCATTTGATAAATGAAATTGTCAGCCAGGCAGGTCAGAAACTTGCATGACTGAGGACGCTTCGCAGAGTTTGTTTCCCAGCACACATCTGGGAAATTGAAGTCACCCATGATGACAAGGTCCTGCCGCTTGAATATTTTCCCAAGCTGCTCACAAAGTGCAGCATCCACATTCTCTCGTTGGTCAGGCAGTCGGTAGCAGACACCAACCACCACACTGTTTGTTTTCCCCTCGCTTATGTTCACCCAGATGCTTTCCAATGTAGATATGCTCTCCTTCACTAGAATTTCCTGACAGGTAAGCCCTTTCCTCACATACAGTGCCACTCCTCCACCTCTTCGATCTATTCTGTTTTTTCTGAAGAGTTCATATTCATCCACTATTACATTCCAGTCATGAGAATCATTCCACCAAGTTTCTGTGATGCCTACTAGATCATACCTTTCCATCAGCATGAGAAGTTCCAGCTCTTCCTTCTTATTGCCCATGCTTCGGGCATTAGTATAAATACATCTGAATCCTTTTACTTTTGGTTCCCTATGAGCTGGCCTTCCTGGTTGGGCTGCCCCGTTCCTTACACTCTCCTTCCTTACACTCTGTATGTTGAACGTCTCCTTCCCCTTTTGGCTTCAGTTTAAAGCTCTCCTGAAGAATCACCCCAGGTTCCTGCCAAACACATTCTTCCCCAACTTCAACAAGTGCAGTCCATCAGGTGCTAGTAGGCCTTCTTCAAGAAAGCCTATCCCATGGTCCCAGAAAGCAAATCACTCCTGCTGGCACCAACTACCCAGCCACTGATTCACCACCATTATCTTCCTCTCCCGACGCATTCCTCTTCCCTTGACAGGCAAGATCGAAGAGAATACCACTTGTGCCCCCATTTGCTTGAGCTTCCTCCCTAGATCTTGATAGTCTGTTTTAATAGGAGCGATGGTATTCACGGAGATGTCATTTGTTCCCATGTGAACCATCACAAATGGGTAGTGATCCGTAGATTTTAGGAGTTTGGGCAGCCGTTCTGAAACGTCTTTAATTTTCACCCCTGGCAAGCAACACAGCTCTCGGCTTAGGAGGTCAGGCCCAGCTACATGACGATCCATTCCTCTTAGTAGGGAGTCTCCAATTACCAGTACTCTCCTTTTTTTTTCTTCTCAACACCGTTTCCTTCTATCCCTGTGGCCTCTTCACTTTGTCTTAGACTTTGTTTTGGGACCTATTCCCTCGTTGACACTTGCACCTCCTCTACAAGGGCCTGAAATCTATTCTGGAGATCCAAAGGCCCCAAGAACCATCTCGCTCTATGCCGTTGAGTCTTTATCCTAACTGTCTGCAGAGGCTTCGTAATGAGGTCAATCCCCTTATCCTCTTCAGGACTGGTTGTATCGTCTTTATTCAGAGTTGCACAGCTCCTGTTTATGAACTCCTTCCCTTTCTTAATTGCTGTCAGAGTAATAATCCTCTCTTTTAAGCCTCTAATCATTTCCTCCAAAAGTCTTACCAGCTTACACTTGGGGCAGATGTAGTCCATCTAATGGGGCAGATGTAGTCCATTCCCTGCATCTCATCATAGAGAACATGCTAGACCAGCAGTTCTCAACCTGGAGGTTGGGCCCCCTTTGGGGTTCAAACGACCCTTTCATAGGGGTCGCGGCAGGGTGAGCAGCTTAGCCGGGGGGGGGGGCGCTGCCACTGTTGCCGTTCTTCCTGCAGTCGCCCATGCTTGGCTGCCAGCCGCTCCAGCAGTGCCTCCAGTGCAGCGCAGTGTCCCACCAGGCGCTCCAGGTGGCGGGACAAGAGGCAGAACTGAACTGAGAAACCCCGGGAAAAAACCAATTTATATACCATCATGAACAATGGATCTTCACGCCATTGGTCAGTTTCGGTTTAATTTTTGTGAAAGAACCCTTGCATAGTTTTATGGTTGGGGGTCATCACAACAGGAGGAACTGTATTAAAGGGTCACGGCATTAGGAAGGTGGAGAGCCACTGTGCTAGAGGCTGATTTCAAAAATAAGAGTGATGATGTCTGGTTTATGTATGTCAAATTCCCCTCTGTTTCCAGTTAAGCCCTAATTCATACATGACTGGCACTTTGAAGGATTCTTGGTTGAAAGCAGGGGTAGTCAAACTGCAGCCCTCCAGATAGCCCTCTGACAGAAATGTTGATTCTTTGAACTTAGGCAGATAGTGAGTGGGTGGACAGAATGGATTCTGTCAGTGCTTAGCTTTTGTGGCCCTTTCTTGCATGCATATTTGGGTTTGGGAGGTGACTCTTCCAGGCCAGACTTGCTAGAGATTCTGTTTTTTTTTTTGGGAGGGGGGGGTGGCATCATCTGGACATGAAATTGGGGCCACTGTGGGTGGGCACGTAATTGTGAGTTTCCTGCAATCCGCAGGAGGTTGGACTAGATGACCCTGAAGAACCCTTCCAACTCTATGATTCTAAGAGCTAGATTTGGGCCTACAGTAGCACCTTAGAGACCAACAAGTAGGAGCTTTTGAGAGTCAAAGCTCCTTTTATCAGATACCCCCAAAACCTATTGGTTTGTAAGATGCTACTGGACCGGACTGTCCCTGTTCCACTGCAAACCAACACAGCTACCCTCTGAAACCTTGCAGAGAAAGCCACTGATCAAACTCGGGCTCGTGAAAATTGTAGTTCTTGGACATCTGGAGAGCCACAGTTTGGCCGCCCTGAGCTAGATTCATAAAGTTTTCAGAAGTGTTGAAAATCCTTCAGCCAGCATAGTGTGGTGGTAGATCAGAGTGGCAGACTCTAATCTGGAGAACCGGGTTTGATTGCCCACTCCTCTTCCATGTACAGCCAACTGGGTAAAGAGGCCAGAACAGTACAGATCTCATCCTGTGGACTGCACACTTATTTGATAAATGGCTTTTCTGTGACAGTTTTGAGTTTATAACATTTTGAACTTAATAACAATTTAACAATCATAAACTATGTAATGATTAGCTACTCAACCATGAGTGCTGCTTAATTTAATGTATGGCCAAGTCAAGCATCGCCTTATGTTGTCTCTGCTGGGCATAACTGGTAGGTGGGAGAGAGCTTCTGGGTTGATGTTGCTCTGCTGGCCTCAACCAAAGGCTTGGTGGAAGAGCTCCATTCTGCAGTCCCTGTGGAACTGTTTTAGTTCCTAAGGGCCATGATCATTTCTGGGAGCTCATTCCACCAAGTGGGGGACAGGACGGAGAAAGTCCTGGTTCTGGTCGAGGCCAGACTCACCTCCTTGGAGCCAGGGATCACCAGTTTGGAGACCAAGACGTATGAGGAAAGGTTGAGGGAGCTTGGTATGTTTAGCCTGGAGAGAAGACAACTAAGAGGTGACATGATAGCCATCAAGTATTTGGAGGACTGTCACATAGAGCAGTGGTCCCCAACCTTTTTATCACTGGGACCGGTCAACACTTGAGAATTTTACTGAGGTCCGGGGGGGAGTAGTCTTTTGCTGAGGGACGTCGCCACCTGAGCCCCTGCTCTACTTGCTTTCCCACCGGCGCCCCTGTCTTCCCACTGCCCGCTGGGGGTGCTGCCAGCAGCAGCTGTGTAGTGCCACACAGAGGGGGAGCCCCAGCCATAACAGCCGCTGGAGAGCACCAAAGGTGAGCCGGCGGCAGAGGGCAGGGCAGCCCCCGAGGCAGAGGACGAGGAGGAACTGTGGCCCAGTACTGACTGATCCACGGATCGGGACCAAGACCGAGACCGGGACCAGGGGTTGGGAACCACTGACATAGAGGATGGAGCAGAATTGTTTTCTGTTGCCCCAGAAGGCCAGAACAGAACCAATGAGATAAAATTAATTCAAAAGAATTTTCAGCTTAACATCTGGAAGCTGTTCCTGACAGAGCGATTCCTTGGTGTAACAGGCTTCCTCGGGAGGTGGTGGGTTCTCCTTTGGAAGTTTTTAAGCAGAGGCTAGGTAGCCGTCTGACAGAAACGCTGATTCTATGAACTTAGGAGAATGGGTGAGCAGAAGGGATTGGCTCTTGTGGCCCTTTCTTGCATACCCAGGGAAAGGCCAATTGCTACTTTGGGGTCAGGAGACAAATTTCCTCCAGACCAGACTGACCAGGGATTCTGGTGGGGGTTTTTTTTGGGGGGGGCATCATCTGGACATGCCATGGGGTCACTGTGGGTAGACAGGTAGTTGTGAATTTCCTGCATTCTGCAGGGGGTTGATGACCCTGGAGGTCCTTCTATGATCCTTTCTGAGTGCAGAGCTCTTTGGGGGGGGGGCTTAAGCAGAGATGCAGTCCCTCAAGTACGCAGGGCCCAGACTGCGTATGGCTTTGAAGGTGATTACCAAGACCTTAAGCCTGATCTGGAATTCAACTGGTAGCCAGTGCAGCTGAACCCCATAATCAGACTAAAAACAGTCTGGCTGTGTTTCTTTCCATAGGGTGTGCTGATCTCCAGTGCCTTGACACAATGCAGCCGATGGAGCGGAAAAGACAGGGTTACATACATGAGCTGATTCAAACGGAAGAAAAATACATGGATGATCTTCAGCTTGTGGTAGAGGTGAGATTTGTTTGGATGGAAAGAAAAAGAAAGAATAAGTCTCCTCATAGAACAGTAGTTCTCAGCCTTCCTAATGCCGCGACCCTTTAATACAGTTCCTCCTCTTGTGGTGACCCCCAACCATAAAATTATGCAAGTGTTACTTCACAGAAATTAAACTGAAACTGACCAATGGCGTGAAGAGCCATTGTTTATTATTATTGTATATAAATTGTTTTTTTCCCCAGGGTTTCTCATTTCTGCCTCTTGTCCCACTATACCAATCTCGCTCTTTTCCACTGCCCCAGACAGATGAACGCTGTATCTCTCTCTCTCACACACACACACACACACACACAACAAGCTGCTCACCCTGCCATGAATACTCTGAAAGGGTCATTCGGCCTCCAAAGGGGTCCCAACCCCCAGGTTGAGAACCACTGACATAGAACCTTCAGTGCCTTATAAGATAGACGTAGCGATGTGTCATTCAAATAAGAAGATGGAAAGGCCTATCATTCATAAATTAATATTCTTAATTATCAGTTAAGCTGGGCCCATGGCTCTTGTGGGGCTGTGAGCCTACAGTGTTATGGGGCCACATTGCATTCAGCACAGATAATTGGAGTCAACTGATTTGTGGCCTCCTCCTATAGTAGCCTGATGTGGATAGCTCAGTCCTGTCAGATCTTGAAAGCTAAGCAGGGCTGATCCTGGTAAGAGTTTGGATGGGAGACCTTCAAGGATTTGGGTGACAGTTCCTCCAAAGAACACTAGGGGTCATGACACAGAGTTAGGAAATGACAAACCAAACCTACATGTCCTTTGCCTGGCTGCCAGATGATCGTCAGATCTCTAGCTACATGAGACATGCCCTACAATAAATAAATTCTCCCACAGTGCCCCCAATCAGCAGTAGTGTGGGTGGCAACAGGCATCATTGGTGCCCCCAGTGGATTGGCTACTGGGGTTTGGCTCTGGGGCAGCAGCCTGCTAGGAACTTCCCTAGTACATTAAATGGCTAGTCCACCACTGCATTAAGCTTCACCCATTGTTAAAATGGACAGCTTTCCTAAAACATCGGATTCTATGAACAGAACCTCACTTTGCCTTCAGTTGGTTTTCTCTGCCCTTTTTAAAAGAACATTTTATCTTTCGCCTCACCAGAAACCTGTAAGAAGGCAGCTTACAAAGTAAAAACAGAAAGGTGAATCCTGTCTTCTGTCCTCTCATTTCACTGAGCATTGTTTATAATCTTCCTCCAGCCAAAGGAGTTTTCCGCCAATTTAAGTGGCTTTTCTACTAGACAAAGAGCTACGTAAGTTGGACGAAGGCTCCTTGGAGGCGCCGGCAACACAATAAAAGCAACAAGCATAAGAATGATCAGCAGTAGAGCTACAAACACAGCATAAAACAATATTCAGGACCCGGGCACTGTCTTAACCAGTGGGCAAGCATGGTGTAGTGCAGTGGTCCCCAACCTTTTTATCACCGGGGACCGGTCAACGCTTGACAATTTTACTGAGGCCCAGAGGGGGAGGGGGAGTCTTTTGCCAAAGGACGTCAATGCCGCCTGAGCCCCTGCTCCACTTGCTTTCCCGCCGGCGCCCCTGACTTCCCGCCGCCCGCTGGGGGGCGCTGCCAGCAGCAGCTGCGCTGTGCCACGCCAAGGGGGAGCCCCAGCCATGGCGGCCACTGGAGAGCACCAAAGGTGAGCTGGCGGCAGAGAGGCAGGGCAGCCCCCAAGGCAGCAGCGGGGGAGGAGGACAAGGAGGAGCCGCGGCCCGGTAACGACTGATCCACGGACCAGTACCGGTCTCTGGACTGGGGGTTGGGGAACACTGATGTGTTTGTTTCCTCATTCCTCCACATGCAGTGAGCTTGAGCCAGTTGCAATTCTCTTAGGGGTGTTTTTTCAGAGCTCTGTTATTGGGGGAGGAAGGGAAAGGTGTAAGCCACTTTGGGACTCCTGGTAGTGAAAAGCGGGGTATAAATAAACCAGCTCTTCAAAGAGGGCAGGTGCCAAATGCCCCACCCAGAGAGAGGAGGAGCAACCACTTACAGCCCCACCTCCCCAACAGAAAAGAGCATCTAACTGGTCGTCTGGGGTAGGGTTGAGGGCTCCCGCACGCTTCGGCCACTTTGGCAAGCACTGCCACCCGAGGCAGCCAGCACCATGGCACAGAGGGGAGGGGTGGCACTTGCTAGCGAGCTGCTGCCGCCCCTACCCTACGTGCCACGGCACTCGGGTGTTAGTGCTTGCCTAAGGGCACCGGAGCACTCAACCCTAGCCTGGGGCTCAGGCACCCGGCTTGCAGTGGTGGCAACAGTGAGCCCCCCCCTTGTTTGGACCCCTTTGCAGCAGGGCCCTGGTAGGGAGTAGTGGTGATTCTGGGACCCCATCCTGGTCTTCCCCCAGAGCCTTCCAATCACGCCTACAGCCCCAGTGAGGAACCTAAAGCAATATTTTAAAAATAGCTTTTTAAAAAAAGATACCACCTCTGAGTTAAAAGCATAGTAAACAGGAAGGTTTTGGCCTTGTGCCTGAAGGGGCAGGAAAGTCTATGCCAGATGAGTCTCAAGTGGGGTGGGACAGTAGTCCATTGTGCAAGTGCTCAGAGCCTGGGCCACTGTGGCTAGATCACGCGTTTTCAGGACTGGGGGTCACCAATCAGTAAGCAGAAGCCAGTCAAAGCCAGCACTACTTGCCAGGAAAGAGACTTGGGCCTCCAGCCGTAAGCCAAGTTCTAGCGCAGGGTGTCATGACAGCCCTGGAAAGATTTCCCAAATGGGTGGGAGGTAATTCATTTTTATATCCTTATCCATGGTTCTTCTATATATTTGTGAAACAGCCTGTGGGGGGGTGGAATATGTCCGTCTGTCCAAGCTGGAATAGGGCCAATCAGGAACTGGCTGCACCCTGATTGGCCCTCCCCTGCCGCTCCTGCCCTCCTTGCTGGACTCTAGCCTCTTTGCTCTCAGATGCCCTCAGTGCCTGGAGCCAGCAGCAGGTAAGGAGAGAGGGCCCTGGGCAAAGGGTCGTGGTTGAGGGCCTGCTAATGAGGGCCTGCTAACGAGGGCCTCCCAGCCTGCTGACTGCCTGCTAAGGAGCTCTGTCCTGGGCCTACTAACAAGCTGGCTAGTCCCCGCCTGCCTCACTTGATCCGGCTGCAAGCTGCGGCCCAAAGCCACCTTAAGTTGCCTGGCCGGGGGAGGGGACCCTTTCAAGACCCGTTCTTAGGAACGGGCTTTGAAGCTAGTATATTTAGAATTCGTTAAACATTTATCTGGTGATATGACCATATAGGGTCATGTCAACCCACCCACCCCTTCTGGCATGTGCGGAATGAGTTTTTATTGGGGGGTCTCCCATCTAAGTTAAGGGTCAGTAAGCTGACCCTTGCTTAGCTTCTAAAACCTGATGACATCAGGCTAGCCTGTTCCTTCCAAGTCACGGCAAAGCTGCAATGACGGTTTTGAGAATTCTCAAATGTTTATTAGAATGAGACCTTTACTCTAGCCCTGGCTCCTTTACCAGTAGCATGGCAGTGGTGTTTTTTTTTCTTTTCTTTTTGAAGTGGTTATTGGAATGTCATATGAGGATCTGGGGAATGCAGGTTCAAATCTCCACCTTGCTGAATAGATTGCTGGGTGACCTTGGAACTGTTAATACTTTTTTAGCCTACTCTTCCTTACAAGACTATTTTGGGGAGGAGGGCTGTGGAATGGGGAGTCACTTATGCGGCCCTGAGCCTCCTAGGGGAATCAGTCTGCTCCTGCTTTCTCGGTGTATTTCTAGATTTTCCAGAAACGAATGGTCGAAGCGGGCTGTCTCTCAGAAGCAGAAATGGGACTGATCTTTGTCAACTGGAAGGAACTCATTGCGTCCAATACAAAGTTGCTCAAGTAAGTCCTCTTAGCATTTGGTGAGTTAGCATTTTGTGGGGTTTGGCTGCCTTCATTAAAAAGATGAATTTATAACTTGTAATAAATCCCTCCTTTTTTGCTGTAAAGTCACAGCTGACATGTAGTGACCCTGTAGGGCAGGCTTTCTCCACCAGGGTTTCGTGAAACCCTGGGATTTCTTGTCAGCCCTGAAAGGGTTTCCCAAGTGGGTGGGAGTTAATTAATTTTGTTAAACGTCTATTGGGTAAGATGACTATATAGGGTCATGTTGACCTGCCCCCCCCGAAAATGGTCAGTGATGGGGGCATGAATGGGAGCAGCCCCAGGTGGGCATGTACACATCTATCCTTCCCAACCATATTCTGCATGATCATGCCACTTCTGGGGCTTCTCGAAGCCTGAAGAATGTTTCAGGGGTTTCTCAATGGTAAAGAAGTTGAGAAAGGCTGGGGTAGAGCTTTCAAGGGCGCAGAAGTTCAGAGGTGGTTTTCCATGGCCTGCCTCTCCGGTCCTCCTTGGAGGTCTCCCATCCACAGCTAACCCTGCTATGCTTCCAAGTTCTGATGGGATCAAGGTAGCTTAGGCCAGTGGTAGTCAACCTGTGGTCCTCCAGATGTCCATGCACTACAATTCCCATGAGCCCCTGCCAGCGTTTGCTGGCAGGGGCTCACGGGAATTGTAGTCCATGGACATCTGGAGGACCACAGGTTGACTACCCCTGGCTTAGGCTATCCAAGACAAGGCAGTACGTTCATTCAAACATAAAATAGGTAGAGATTGATTTATTTCATTTCAAATATTTTTGAGCCTCCTTCCCATGAAATTTAGGGTCCCAGAGGCAGTGAACAATAAAAACTCTGAAATAAGATTAAAATGAATTAAAATAAAAGTAAAACTCTCAAACAAGATTGTTCCCTGAGGAGGGCATTCCTGAATTTTGGTGCCATGATCAAGAAGACCATATCTGATGTTGCCACCCATCATTCCACAAACACTGGGCCAAAAACTGGAGCAAACTCCTTGGGACGCTATTTCTTTACTGGCCCACTGGCCTTAAATTTCCAGTGTGACCAGTCCTGCCAGAGGGGCGGGGTTCCCGGGCAGGGCCTAGCAACCAGGTGGAGAGTTGTTGGGGACCAGTGTCCCAGGAGAAAAATTCAACAGAAAAATTGTCTACTTGCAGGAAGTTTGGGCCATAGAGTTATCAGCAATTTCTAGAGCTACCCAAAAGTGAGAAAGATAGCTCTAGGAATCACCAGAAACTCTATGGTCATGACTCATCATTAGATGAGAACTTACTGTTCTTTTTAATTTTTCTCCCCAGTCCAATTGCCCTCTTGCCAATTTGGCCCACATTTCCACTTGCCAGTTAGGCAAACATCAGTGAGCAGGAGCCATAATGAGGTCTACCAACATAAGCAGACAAGTGGGGACCCTACAGAGGGGAGATCTTCCATGAGACATGACACAAGCCCTTGCTCATCTTCCTTATTGCAGTCGGAAGGTGTCAAGTCAAGCCACTCCCTCCTTTGCTTTCTCCTCCTTCCAGAGCATTGCGTGTGCGTAAGAAGACTGGGGGCGAAAAGATGCCCGTGCAGATGATTGGTGACATTTTGGCTTCTGAGCTGTCTCACATGCAGGCCTACATACGGTTCTGCAGCTGCCAGCTCAACGGAGCAGCCCTCTTGCAACAGAAAACGGACGAAGATTCAGACTTCAAAGATTTTCTGAAGGTAGGGCATCCCGGAACCTCTTGAGCCAGTTAAGCCAAAATGCGCCATTGAGACACGACTGACTTGTGGTAGTTTCAAGGCAAACGGTTAAGCACAGGTGGTTTGACAGCACCTTCCTTTGCAGAGCCTTCCTTGGTGGTCTTTTAAAGTCTTCCTTGGAGCTTAGCTTCCAAGCTCTGGCTCAGGGGTAGTCAAATTGTGGCCCTCCAGATGTCCATGGACTACAATTCCCAGGAGCCCCTGCCAGCATTTGCTGGCAGGGGCTCCTGGAAATTGTAGCCCATGGACATCTGGAGGGCTGCAGTTTGACTAACCCCGCTCTGGCCAGTCTGGGCTATGAGGATTGTAGATGTCAACTGGATTTCTCTGTGCCGACAGACCACGGGTTGTGTTACATTTGGTTAACGGATCAGGAACCAGTCTCAGGAATGTGCATTCCCACCCCCAATAAATGACTTGTGCTTTAATGACACTCACTAGAGCAGGGTGGACAAACTGTGGCTCTCCAGACGTCCAGGGACTACGATTCCCATCAGCCCCTGCCAGAATATGCTGGCAGGGCCTCATGGGAATTGTAGCCCATGAACAACTGGGGAGCCACAGTTTGGCCACCCCTGCACTGAAGCATATGAGATTGATGGCTTTCAGGCCTTTTTAAGGCCCTTTTAGCTAAATTATAGCCTTGACCTGAATATCTTACATTAAGACTTTGATGCTGCTAGTTCTTAGAGGGTAAAGGTAAAGGTATCCCCTGTGGAAGCACCGAGTCATGTCTGACCCTTGGGGTGACGCCCTCTAGCGTTTTCATGGCAGACTCAATACGGGGTGGTTTGCCAGTGCCTTCCCCAGTCATTACCGTTTACCCCCAGCAGCAAGCTGGGTACTCATTTTACCGACCTCGGAAGGATGGGAGGCTGAGTCAACCTTGAGCCGGCTGCTGGGATCGAACTCCCAACCTCATGGACAAACAGCTTCAAACAGCATGTCTGCTGCCTTACCCTTCTGCGCCACAAGAGGCTCTTCTTAGAGCATAGTTATGTTCTTTTCAGCTTCTGGTGACCCTATGACCAGTGTTGCGTATCCCTTATACTGCTACCACCCACACTCATTGCGGACGCAGTTTGAATCCCCTGGTAGGTTTGGGATAGAAGAAGAGTTGGTTTATGTACTACCTGCTTTTTCACTACCCAAAGGAGTCTCAAAGCAGCCTTCCCTTCCTCCCCCTCCATATTGCCCTGTGAGATAGGTGGGGCTGAGAGAGCTCTGAGAGAACTGTGAGTGGCCCAAGATCACCCAGCCGGCTGCATGTGGTGGAGGAGTGGAAACTCGAAACCGGTTCTCCATATTCGAGGCCACCACTCTTAACCACTACACCACGCTGACTCTCCTGCAACCTGTGTATCTATGGACAGGTGTCATGGCTAACTTTCTATGATGAAGGTTCTATTCCAGGGGTAGTCAAACTGCGGCCCTCCAGATGTCCATGGACTACAATTCCCAGGAGCCTCTGCCACCGTTCGCTGGCAGGGGGCTCCTGGGAATTGTAGTCCATGGACATCTGGAGGGCCGCAGTTTGACTACCCCTGCTCTATTCCTTGTCTAAGTTTTATATGAGCTGGTTCCATTCTTACGGGGGCTTCCAGGGACTCTTGAATTTTTTCTTGGCAGTTTGCATTAAATGGGCGGCTACCTTCGAGTCCGTTAGCACGTTGGAGACCAAAAAGATTTTGGGAGTGTAAGCTGTTGAGACTCAACGCCCTTCATCAGTTATGAGAGAACTCGGACTCCCAGGATCTTAATGAAAATCTTGTTAGTCTCCACGGTGTTAACTGTTTCAAACAGCTTTGAGAGTGTACATCAGTAGCATGAGTCCTTAAATCAGGGGTAGTCAAACTGCGGCCCTCCGGACGTCCATGGCCTACAATTCCCATGAGCCCCTGCCAGCATTCGCTGGCAGGGGCTCATGGGAACTGTAGTCCATGGACGTCCGGAGGGCCGCAGTTTGACTACCCCTGCTTTAAATGATTAATGGTCTTGTCGATGTTCTGCTTTAACCTGTAGAAACTGGCTTCAGAACCTCGCTGCAAAGGAATGCCCCTCTCAAGCTTCCTGTTGAAACCCATGCAGAGAATTACTCGCTACCCTCTTCTCATAAAGAGTGTGAGTATCCGGTTCTTCGTACCCTAAAGTCCTGGATGCAGTCCAGGAGCCACGTCATGGTCAGCGGGGGTGTTCATACGAATGCAGTCCAGAAGTGGCTCTGCCTTTGGCATGATATGGCGTGTTTTGTTACATGGTCAACAGTGCATCATTCTTGTCCCAACCAGATTCTGGAGAACACCCCAGAATCCCACCCGGATTCCACAAATCTGAAGCTGGCCCTTGAGCGTGCCGAGGAGCTGTGTTCCCAGGTTAATGAGGGCGTGCGTGAAAAAGAAAATTCAGACCGACTCGAGTGGATACAATCCCATGTGCAGTGTGAAGGACTTGCCGAGGTAACCAGGCGGGGTGGGGGTAGGGGTGGACTATAACCCTAGGATCTGGGGAAGCAAGACAGGGGTCCCCAATCTTTATTGGTCAGTGGGTGTATTTGGAACCATGGCACAGAGTGGTAGGTGCAACAACAAAATGGCTGTCGTAGAGGGCGGAGCCAACCACCGAATGTCATTTGTGGCTTCTATTGCTCTCGAGCCCAATACAGAATTACAGGTTTTCCAATTTCTCTGAAACAGCTAGCTGGGTAGTAGCAGGACAGAGAGCGGCAGGAGATACAGGCACTCAGGCAAGAGGGACGAAGATCAGGAAGGGACTCTGGTTCAGTGGGAGAGCATCTGCTTAGCATGCAGAAGGTCCCAGGTTCAATCCCTGGCATCTCCAGTTAATGGATCCTGCTAGCAGATGTTGTGAAAGACCCCTGCCTGAGACCCTCGTTAGCTGCTACCAATTTGAGCAGTTACTGACCTTAATGGGCCAAAGGCCTGATGCATTATAAGGCTGTGGGTGTACTGAAACAGCTGGTACCATCTTGCTGATGGAGGCATGCTTAAGAGCAAGATGAGATGAGCGGGTGAGGCAGGGAGAGGAAGACCTTCCTTGCACTAGTGAACCTGCCTGATGTTCATACAATAGCATAGACCTGCTGGCAGGGGCTTGTGGTAATTGTAGTCCATGGACATCTGGAGAGACACAGTTTGGACACCCCTGGCATAGAACCGCTGCCTCCCTTGAGGCTTGCAAGGTGGCTTTGGCTGTCAGTCCGATCTGGTGCACGGTGGCACAGTCGCATCTTTGTGATGTTATGCTCCTTTCCTTCCCAGCAACTAATTTTTAACTCTCTGACCAACTGCCTGGGCCCACGGAAACTTCTGCACAGCGGCAAACTTTACAAGGCAAAGAGCAACAAGGAACTCTTCGGCTTCCTCTTCAGCGACTTCCTGCTTCTCACCTATATGGTCAAGCAGTTTGTCTCCACGGGCTCTGATAAACTGTTCAGCCCCAAGTCGACATCTCAATTCAAAATGTATAAAATGGTGAGTAAAGTTAACTGGGGAAGTTGGACACTGGGACACAGGAGGGGACAAGAATCTTTTCTTGCACCTGGACTGTTCTGCTCTCTGGTGGTCAATGATGATTTTTGTCTTATTGTAGACAAATCCTCCATAATTAGTTTGTGATGAAAATGTACACATCTTAGCATTGTTTAGCTCCCCAACCTTTTTATCACCAGGGACCGGTCAACGCTTGACAATTAGGAATGGCGTCTTTATATCCCAGCCAGAAGGTGGGAAAAGTGCTGCAAAGAAGGAGTCAGGGTGCAAGGCACAAATAGACACTGGGAATTCTCAGGTTCTACTGATTTGATAAGTCAGAATTCTTTATTATTACGGTACTAGACCAGTAGTCAAATTACAAGATACATAAAAACATCTGGCATTAACAAAAAAGAATCATTGATGACTAAAATATTATAAAATATAAAACATTCCAGCTATAAGAATCATTCTGGTTTTAAAACTCACAAGCATTATCTCAAGCAATTGAGACTATCTCTACCTAAGTTGCTCCGAATCCAACCAGCTCTTCCTTATTTTGATAGCTCTCCAAGCAAATCTGGCCACAACAGAAGTTATTTCTGTGCTTTTGTCTGACAACATGTCTGTGATTGCCTCTGAGTTGGGCTTATTCTGTAGGGAAGATATAAGTTCTCCCCTGAACTGAGCGTATAGATTTGATAAGTCTTATAATCACTGGGTCACACCTGTATGTTCATCATTGGGTAAACATGATTCTATTGCAGTGGACCACTGTTGGACTGGAGCAGCAGTACCAAAGTTTGAGTCCAGTGGCATCTTTAAGACCAACCAAGTTTTATTCAAAGTATATGTTTTTGTGTGTAAAGCGTTGTTCTTCAGATACCTTTATCGGAAGAAGCGTGTGTGCACCCTGAAAGCTTATATATAGTAAAACTTTGTTGGTCTTAAAGGTACCACCAGAGTCAAACTTAGTTCTATTCCACTGAGTTTTATTGTCCTGTTGGAAAATTCCATTTAGGGTGTTCTCCCTTTCCCACATGACAATCCCACTTAATTGCTGCAGGCTTGAATGTGCATGCGTTAGCTAGAGGCAGAATGTGCAAGTGGCGATTTTGAGCTATTTTTTGAACATCTGGACATCTCTGTAGAGTAACTGTGTCAGTGGCTGTATGGTTGTAAGAATAGGCAGATGTCCATTTCCGAGCAAGCTGAAGTTATTGGTGTACACTTTCGGTATCATCCTTCCAAGTGGTCAGAATTTTGACACTTGTCAGTTACAGTTCTGTGGGGAAACAGTTGTCTGTATTTTTCCAGAAGGGCAAGTGTCAGATACAGATAACTACCCTGTATTCTCGCGTATAAGCCTAATTTTTCAGCACCTTTTTTCACTCTGAAAAAGCCCTCCTTGGCTTATACGCGGGTGTATAGGGTAATTGAAATAGAAGCCAGCCAATCGTTGCATTGCCTTTTGCAAAGCTGAGCTTGCTCTGGCAGCTTGTAGGACATCAACGGTTTGACTGAGGGACTCTGATATTTTTTTTCCTTTTGCCTTCACTTCTTCCTCTTTTTAATCACTTCTTCCAAACTATTCTTTTGGTTTCTGTGGGTGAAAAGCGGGGTACAAAAACCAGCAGCTATTCATCCTCTTGACTTTTCTGTGTTTGTTGGAGGGGGGGAGGCTGCATGGGAGAGCCTGTGATGATGGAGCATTTCCCACCCTCGGCTTATATGCGAGTCAATAAGTTTGCCCAGATTTTATGGTAGAATTAGGTGCCTCCTCTTATATGCAGGTCGGCTTATATGTGAGTATATAAGGTACTATTTTAGTTTTTTGTCAAAGTGGATTTCTCCCCCCCCCCCCTAATAATCGAAGTTAACGATCTTTTTGTTCCAGCCCATTTTTCTTAATGAAGTCCTGGTGAAATTGCCAACCGACCCTTCAAGTGATGAGCCGGTTTTCCATATCTCCCATGTCGACCGAGTGTACATCCTAAAAACAGGCAATGTCAACGAGAGGTGAGCTCAGAGAGTCCTAATCTGATATGATGCTTCAGGGGTACGGGACTGACACAGGGGGAAATACTCCCTGGAGAAATAAGACAGGATGAAGGTTCCCCGGGCTCATAGGAAGCCCCCCCCTCCCCTGCCTTGGGTCCCAGTGAGAAAGGCAGAGCATGAATGAAAAGGAAACATAATTCTCCAAGTTGCAACCAAGCTGGGCTGGGGGAGCGGCACACAACTCTGTCTGAGGCTTAATTGTTATAGTACGGAGAACCTCTTCCTGCACTTCCACAGGTGGAGGATCACAGTCTGAGCAGGCAGCACACAGGAAGCAATTCAGCAGATGCTGAGAAGGGTCTTAATGGCTCTCAGAGAAGCAGACAGTTTCAATATGCAGGCTGATGTTCATGACGTCTATAGTGTTTCCCAAACAGGGGTTGGAAGGGGCCCCTGGAATTTCCCCTGGCCGTTTTTCTTGTTCCCTCTCCCCGCCCCTCGCCCAAGCAGGAGTGGTTTAGTCCAGGGGTAGTCAACCTGTGGTCCTCCAGATGTTCATGGACTACAATTCCCATGAGCCCCTGCCAACAAACGCAAATGAATGGGTTAAGGCAGGGGTAGTCAACCTGTGGTCCTCCAGATGTTCATGGACTACAATTTCCATGAGCCCCTGCCAGCAAACGCTGGGGTAAATGGGCCATTGGCCTGATCCAACATGGCCTTCTCTGTAAGAGCCCTTATGCCATACAGGGAAGGCCATGTGAATTACAGGTCCCCCAGGGTCCCTGTGCCAGAAACCAACCAATGGGAAAGTGCTTCTGGAGTTCTGGCCCAGCTTGTGGGCCTCCTGTTGGCCCCTGGGTTTGGTCAGCTCCCCCCACCCCAGGCTGGCATCTCTAGCAATGTGTGAAAGTCAACTATAGGTAGGAGTAAGGTGGGTCTAACAGATACAGCACTTCTGGTGATGAACTGGAAAGAGGCCTGGGGGAGGGAAGCGCCAGCATGCCGGTTGACACACTACGCAGGTGCAGAGCTCTGCACCTGTGTGTGTGCATCGACCGGCACACCAGAGCCTCCACACACACACGCACAGTACGGCACTGGCTGCCGAATCGCACAACCCTAGATTGTCTTCTGCATAGCAAACTCAGCCCACTTATTGGCGTCCCATCCAAGTACTAATATGAGTCGACTCTGCTTCTCTTCCAAGTTCTAACAAGCTCAGGGTGAGATGGGCTATTCAGGCTGCTAATTTCTTTTCATATGATATTTGTGTGGGTATGTGTGGTGTGGGGTACAAAAGAAACCTTGCCTGGGGTTCCATAAATACTCTTGATAGCACTGACAAGGATTTTGGGTGTAATCCATGCTTAAAGAATGCTTGATTGTTGTCATTTTTGTTGTCATTTTAATTTGGAGCGTGGGAAGAATTGACGTATTGTGGTTAGGTGTGAAACTAGGAGAACAGTATTGAAATAAAATGCAAACCTGTGGGTGGATTGTTTTATTTCCTTCTGCAGAACTGCCTGGGTCCAGAAGATTAAAGGAGCATCGGAACAGTACATTGAAACAGAAAAGAAAAAACATGAGAAAGCTTACCAAGGTGGCTGAATGTTGTTTGGAATTTTAAGGAATGGGTTAAGGCAGGGGTAGTCAACCTGTGGTCCTCCGGATGTTCATGGACTACAATTCCCATGAGCCCCTGCCAGCAAACGCAAAGGAATGGGTTAAGGCAGGGGTAGTCAACCTGTGGTCCTCCAGATGTTCATGGACTACAATTCCCATGAGCCCCTGCCAGCACACGCAAAGGAATGGGTTAAGGCAGGGGTAGTCAACCTGTGGTAATCCAGATGTTCACGGACTACAATTCCCATGAGCCCCTGCCAGCAAACGCTGGCAGGGGCTCATGGGAATTGTAGTCCATTAACATCTGGAGGACCACAAGTTGACTACCCCTGGGTTAAGGCACAAAAACGGTTGGATTCTAGTGTGATCGGAAGGGCCCCAATGTCTCCATCGAAGTACTTTGTGTCTGACTCAAAATATACACATATTTCTTCTTGGTTTAGACTTTTTATAATTAACAATTAAGGGCATATATAACATGATAATGCTAAATCAGAACTAATCAAGAAACTGAACACTACTTACCATCCTTGCTTAAACAGGAACTTGGATTCCCTTATTCGCTACAATTATAATTTCTAGTAGCTCAGTAGGACACACTTTTTGAAAATTATAATTGTCCGATCTTCATATCTTGTATGCTGTACGTCAATTAATCTTGTCATGTTTCGGACTACTACTTCCTTAGTTGCTGTTTATTCTACTCAACTGCACTTATTCATAATTACTGTGGAAAAGATTCTGGAACCACTTTCATCATGCCTAATGTGCGTGCTTTCCAGTTTCTTACACAGGGAATCACACATGAAAGGTTTATGATGGGATTCACACCAAGTCTCTTCCCCTCCCACCTGGTAATTTTCCCTATAAAACGTGGAACATATATCTTCATAGCATCTAAAGAAATAAGCCGATTCACAAAAGCTCATGATGGAATCAATGTTGTTAGTCTTTAAGAGGGGCCCTAGATTTCTGTTTTATTTAAACTGCCATGAATGTAGGGAAAGGTGATGCATTAAAAAATAAACAAATCTTGTAACACAAAGATCGAAAGAAGTTCCTGTCACTGAGTAAGCTTAAGAGCAAGGCTTTAGAAATGGTTTGTGGTTTGGTGGACCAGCTTTCGTCCTGCACCCAAGCTCTTTGTTCATTCTGCCTTTTTCTTTTCTTTTTTTTTTCAGCTCGATCACAGAAGGGTTCGGGAATAGGCCGCTTGATGGTGCATGTGATTGAAGCGACAGAACTGAAAGCCTGCAAACCTAACGGTAATAATTGAGCAGTGGGGTTTCAATACGCCTTCCCCGTGTCCTTTCATCCACCCTGGATAATGTGCTCTTCTCTGTTCTGTGTCAAGGCAAAAGCAACCCATATTGTGAAATCAGCTTGGGGTCTCAGAGCTTTACTACAAGGACCCTGCCAGACACTCTGAATCCTAAGTGGAACTTTAACTGCCAGTTCTTCATCAAGGATCTTTATCAAGATGTGCTGTGCATCACCGTGTTTGACCGGGATCAGTTCTCCCCCGACGGTCAGTGAAACTTTTTCTCGTCCGTTTTTCTTTTGAAAAAGACAAAAAAAATGATTGCGTTCATCGTTCCACTAATGTTGGTCTTGACCTAAATCAGTGAAAGGCAGCAGGTAGGGTGTGTGGAAAAGATGAAGAGCTGGGTTTTTTGTACCCTGCTTTTCACTACCTGAAGGAATCTCAGAGCAGCTTACAATCGCCTTCCCTTCCTCTCTGCACAACAGACACCCTGTGAGGGGGGGGCGGAGTGAGGGAAGGGTGACTGGCCCAAGGTGACCCAGGTGGCTGCATGTGAAGTAGTGCGGAATCAAACCCGTTCTTCAGATTAGAGGCCACCACTCTTAACCACACCAAGATCAGCATAACATAACTGTTTTGTCTGTCTATTCATGGAGGGAATATTTGCTAGCATGCATATGGATTCAGTTGTTGTTCCCATTTTACTTCCATGTTATTTACTTCCATTTACTTCCATACTTTACTTCCATTTTATGCTGGTTTCCCAAACGCAGTTGAGGGTAGCAACCTAAAATTTCTGGGAAACTAGCTTAATGAGGGTAGCTTTTGTTTAAAGTAATCAAGTTCTGGGAAGAATACCCAAAGAGTATATCCACTGGACAGTCCTTGTGTAAGATACACAAACGTTTTGCCCTGGTGCAAAGACGCCCACATCAATGCCGTCAGGTCACAATTGAGTTATGGAAACCCCAGCAAGGAGCTCAAGGTAATGTTAAAATCTAAACAAATAGGTTAAAAAATAGACTTAACTGCCAGGAAAAGCCTACATGCATCAAGGGCAGGTTTTAACTGGAAAAGGCCTTCCAGAATGAAAGTTTTCTCGAGGGAGTGGAAGACTTGTAAGGAAGGACCCGTGGGGAGGGTGAGTTCCAAGGGGCAGGAGCAGCTGTCTTCTTGTGGGTTCCCAGCCATCATATTTATTTAGGGATTACTGCAATAAGGCTTCCTAAGCCAACCACAGCATGAGCTTGGAACCCACCCCTGTATGTCCTTATAGGTTCACTCCAGCATATGGTAAGGGCCTGGATGCACACTGACAGCCAGCCTAATTTGGCCAAAGCAGGCACACTGTCCTTTTAGGCATCCTGGTTGGGGTATTTTGAACCATTCCAACCTGTCTTGTAGGGTCTGCTCACATGGAGCATACCGGTGGTCTATTCTGGATGGTCCCAAAGCATGTACAACTCTGGCCATGGTAATATCTGTGCTACCGAAGTCCAAGATCAAGTGTGGCATGTTGCAGGGGGGGAAAGGAGAGTGCAAGTCCAAGAGCCGCTTCTGATCTAGCTGTGCACATAAGAGCAGGCCCCAAGAATGAGATTTCATGTTGCCTCATTTAAACACTTGGCAATTTCACTCTTCTCTTTTGTTTGACAGATTTTTTGGGTGGCACCGAAGTTCCAGTAGCCAAAATCCGAACGGAGCAGGAAAGCAAGGGACCAACAACTAAACATTTACTGCTCCACGAGGTCCCAACAGGGGAAGTTTGGGTACGCTTTGACCTGCAGTTGTTTGACCAGAAAACCCTCCTTTGAAGGGAAAACCTATCCAGGGTTTTTGTAAACATAAAGGGACTATCAAAGTTGGGCAGAGCTGTATGTATCACAGAGGGAATATGTTTTACAAATCATTCTCCACCCCAGGTGGGTGTCTATAGCTTCAGTTCATGTGGCAGCATCACTTCTTTTGGCCTCCGATGTAAATTATTTCTTTACCAATGTGTTTGGTGGACATCTATGCAATGTAAAATGTACTGTATATAAGATGCTGTAGTATAGTGCCTTTATCGATGTTGAAACTCTGAACTGTCCATGCCAAGGTTTCCAGTTTCAGGGTTCTTTGAAGTGTTAATTAGGAATCTGGCATTTAAAAAAATGTTTAATGTGTTGCACTTAGATTAATATATAGACTGAGGAATGGTTTATTCTGGGACAAGGATCGTTCTGTCTCAAATCAAGAAAATCATATTTGCAATGCCCCAATCTCAGGATATAAATTATGGGGAAATTATGTTGAAGCCTTAGCACTTGAGGAATCTTATACTTAAAAAAAATCAAGTTTGACTCATTACTTGACTTAGTTCTGCATTGATAAGGAAATTACAAGTTCAGGTTGGCTACTCATTTTCTGCTGAGACAATGAGGTTACAAAAAGGAATTAACAAGAAATGCTCTTAGTTTTTAATACTGTAATCCTGTAGATATTTTTGGCCATTGTTTTAACATATATTATTTATGTAAAAATATTTGGGTGGTTTCGCAGAGACTCCTGCCCAGCGTGCACCTTGAAGACATGTCATAGAGGAAGGCCCCAAGATAGAGAATCTAGTCACATTTTAAATCTCATGTATTTCAGTGGGGTTTCAGTGTAACTAAGCTCTGGATTGCAGCCAAGATATGCATATCTTGAGTAAATGTAAGCCTGTTAATATATAATTTGTCTAGAGATATACAGAGACATATTGGTTTTCTTAAAGCATATTTTATTGTACTGCGGAATGTGAAGGAATACAGGAACTTAAATTCAAAGGGGAAATGATCAAAACGTAAATGATACTTTTAAAAATAGGAGTTGCTCATAGGATTTGAAGGAACTGAGTGGGCAGCAAGCCGTATCTTTCACTGTAAAGCCAGAGAGTCCACCAAGGTCTCCTCTGGTATAAAAGCCCTGCTCGAAAAGATGCAGTGTAGCTCTGACCCATTTCTGTGAGCTTTGCTTAAGCAGCACTCCTTATTGCTCATTAGTGGGAATGCTAAAGAGCCAGGGTTGGGGGCTTTGAGGTGTTTGACAAATGTTAAACCGACGGCATCATCAACTTGTCTTGTGGACAATTTACAAGCTGTTACGAAACTTCAGATGGTGGCTGAGCGTGTCCGGTACAGAACTGCACAGCCAGTCTGACTATAATGGCTTTCCTTGTTTCTAATGCTAAGTTAAAGAGCTTTCAGAGTATATGTGTTCAGTTAATCGGAATGACATCCAACATTCTGTAAACTCTTGTGTGCTGACAACTTGCTAGCCCGAAGAAGAAAAACTGTTCTACTCTTAACGGAGCAGAAAATAACAAAACTAACACATTTTGATAATTAACAAACAACAGAATTGCTTATACTTTTTTAAGTAATAAAGGTTTTAGTGATACTAATTTTCCAAAGGATATCATTCTTGTAAATTCCCTATACACAGTGCAAGTCACCTGCGGGTTTTTTTGTATGTGAAGGAAGATGGTTCTCGTCAGGGACTTTGAGGGACAATTAAAGGCCAACAACTTTGTTGGGTTACTCTCTTTGGTTGGGGCTGGCAGATTTTATAACAACAGGCAGAGAAACGAGGGTATAGATCTACACTGGAATCTTTGTCCATTCCAGCTATCAAACATGTTCTCCCAGATGGGCCATGCAAATCCTCAGCACAAAGAACATTCAGCAGCTTCACTTCTGACATTCTCCTGTGCCCAGCCTCTGGTATTTGCTGTCTTTCCTGTACATATATTGATCTCCTAGACATCCAGGTGACAGGAGTTATTCTGCAAGTTTTTACTGAGCCTGCAATGGTATGGTTCCCATTCCAACTGAACCACAGGTTTGTCATCTGCTTCAAATAGTGAGGCTCATCCTGAGGCAACACAGCTGAGGACAACTAGTTGGGAAAGCTTCCACCCTGTAAGAGATCTCTCAACTCTAAATTCTAGCTGTTTAAAATATATATTATGCAAATGTAGTGCATAAAACCAGGGTTAGTGACTTACAGATGGCTCTGCAGTCCTCCCCAATCACTTTAGAAGAGGGGAGGAATAATGCGAGAATCTGGGAGAGAGGTTGAAACTGTGATGTCAACCAAAATGAAAGTGGATTTTTGTAGGATTCAGTTCATTATTTTTTTTAAACCCACTTAGGTGAGTGAGAGTAGGGACTCCTCCTACATGTATCACAACTCCAATGCTAATGCTTAGCTACAATACAGACTCCTGACCTGAGGCTGTAAGATAGTGATGCAGGAGCACCTCAAAAAAGGCAATTTCTGGATCTTGTCCTACATTCCGTCCTACCCAGTTCGACTTTTGTTTATTGCTGAGGACGCATTTTAGTGGTTTGCCAAATATTCACTGCCGGTGTGCCTTGTGTTATCCCTGTTGCTTTTGGCAGACGCTCTCATACAATGAATCCAACAAGGTTTCATTATGAAGCAGATTTTATTACTGGTTGCCATCCGGATGAGCCGCCCAATCTTTGCTTCGCCAGAAGGTTGGACACAGGTACCAAATCTGCTAACCGGGCATAGGTGACTCTCCTGTTTGACAGAAGCCAGGCCTGGTCACCCCAGCACTTGAAATCCATTGAAGTCTTGTTTCTAGTTGTGCTCATTTTTTGCCTTTAACAGAATGAAATTTAGCATGGTTAATGCTGTCTGCCATTGACAGGCACCGCCGCTTATTTCTCCTGTGCCAGTTGTGTGTGGTGCCAGGGGGAGGCAGTTTTGACACTCAAAATACCAGCCAATCGTCCACGTTAATCTTTCCTAATATTACCTTTCTAAAGTAGTTAAAATAAAACATCTTATTGCCTATAGTAACTGGATTGAGGGACAACATTGAATCATTTGTACAAGAGCAACACCCAACCATTTGGTTAAAGTGGGCAGGCAGGACAAACATCTTCCGTGGAAAGTCTCCCCTTAGGCTTAACAGGTGAAGTAGAAGGCAAGGGGCTACAGGCCGAAGCCAGTCCCCGCTTTGGAGGGAGAGGGTTCCTCTCGGCGTTCCTGGCTTTCGTCTTGGGTGAGCCCCTACTCGCTAGGAGTCTTTCCTTCATTTGTGCTTTCTCTGGCTCTTTACCTTTCCTATATCTCATGCATATGTTCCTACAAAACAGAAGCAGAAGAGGAAGCTCATCTTTCCCCCCAACAGCAGCTACAAGGATCAGCTGTCTCCTCCCCCCTCCCTTTGCCTCCCAGGAATGGAGTCCAAGTGCTGGATTCAGTTGCTACAGATACTAGCTTAGGCAAAAAGAAGGGAAAAGCTAGGATTATGCAGTTTATATTCTCAAAGCTAGCGGGTGTGCAATCTGAAAACTTGTGTATTCATTTTGGGTTTCTCTCGACAACCAGCACTAGAGGCAACAAAGCCTTTCCCACGGCCAGGAAACAGGAGGCTATACTCCTATATTTATGGCTGTCATGGCGGCCACTTCCTCCTCCTGCCATTCAAGGGCTTTGGTTTACTGTTTGTTTTAAATCAGCAACTGAATACCACTGTTGTATCAATATAATAGCATTACAATGCATGTATCAAGTTCCCTGAATTCCAGCTTTCATTATGGAAATATGCCTTTCCCTTTATTTCCCCACAAAAGAAGGGACTAGAAGTTTCAAGAAAACGGAACCTGGGAATTCAGAAAATCTGATGTGACACTATTCAATTGCTGATTTCAAAAAATGCAAAGCCCCCCTACCCCCGGGGGGGGGGTAGCAGCTGGGGTTAATGGCCACCATGGCAGCCAAGTCTCATGGGGTCCAGGAACCTGCCAGCCATTTTCTGACTGTGGCGGCAGGCTCTGCTGTCTCCAACGCTGGCAGCCGGAGAAAACTTCCAACTGGGGACATTACCAACCCAGTAAGTCTGAGGCGGTTTGTTCCTTTCTCTTTGAAAATGTAAAAGGTTGACCATGTCTAACTAACCATCTGCAAAGAGAGACATTGGCAGTTTTTTCCCTGACTCCTATTCCTGTTCCTGCACCTCCTAAAAACATTCCCAAATTCTAGGAGGTAAATTTTGATAACCGCAAGAAATGAATTTTAGGATATTTCACAAAATCCCTAAGCTGAACCAAAACTTCTAATTTCAGGTCCGGCTCAGTTATAACACAAATGCCACCATCTTCCAAATGAACCATCTGCTCCTCACTTTAGCACAGGTGGCAGCTTATGCTCCGAAGAAATCACTTTCTCAAAAGATGAGGAACTAGGTGGCTCTCTTCCTTTAACAATCGAATACATCACCTGGCATTCAACTAGCAGATGAAGTGTGCTTGGGGGGGGGGGGGGGAGAAGAAAAAAACAATTGAAGAGAGAGAAACTCACCTAGCACCTCTGCAGAACTAGATCTCACTATAAATTATGGAACACAAGAGGAGCAATTTCCATAATTCCCAGTACTCTTCTCAGTTACCTTCACCACAGATACCTAAACCTGCTCGTCTTCCTTTGCCTCGGGTGCAGTCCAGATTACCTGTCCAGGAGGAAAGTGCTCCTTCATGTTCAACCCCCGGCCACTCCAGCAGCCATGCCAGTGACCAAGAATTTTCACTCTCCCATTTTCTGAAACCCAGCTGAAGATCTAGGACTCGCGACCCTTCAACATCATGAGGGTCCCTACCTTCTTTCTTCATGTGTCCCTTTCCACAGAGGAAGACTCCCACAGGAGCAGACAGACTCATGATGGTAACAGTGTCTCAGCTGTGTACATGTCCATGATAGTAAGGGCTCACTTCTCCTGATTAAGCAGGCTTGAGGCTTTCTGACAAAAGCAACCTCAGCACCACTGGGGACAGTATTTTCACCCTCAGAGTCCACTATGCAACGCACACAGGAATCAGACAAGACAGAGGGGAGAAGGGCTCTGTGAAGGAACCTCTGTTGTGTATGCAGAAGATCAAACTCATCAGCTGGAATAGTGGGAGATCTCCAGGCCACCACCTGGAGGTTGGCAAGGTACTCATTCCGTAACCATCAGCTGAAATTACCCAAAAATGGGATCCAAATTTGCAAAAAGAAAACCTGAGAATATGCTAGGAGGCATAAGCAGCTAACTCCTTATTCAAAATTCAATAACAATATGACAAATGGCCATTGTGCCAGAGCCATGTAGCCTGGGGGGGGGGGGGGGCTTTGCTATCTTCTAGACAGGTGAAAGTACTTCCACATGACATAGGTTGCTGCTGGGCTATACATTTCAAACTGCAGATAGAGAAGACAATATGTAATTGCTCCCCACCTAAAGAATTACTTATGTATATAAACTAGTACAATGGGGAAAAGGTTTTAGGTATCTCTCTGCTGTGTTGGGTGTGAATGTCCAGGGTAGCATTCAAATGAATCCGTTTCACAGTCAGGTGAGAAGGTATACTACAGGTGGAGGAGTGTACTGAGGAGGCCAGAGGCACCTTCCAGTAGCAAAACCTTTCCTGCTAAGGAGAGGCCACCACTTTGGCTGTTGAGCCAGCTGTGGCCTTTCCTGGGTAAGAAAGATCTTGACACTACGGCACATGTCCTGGTTGACATCTAATTTCTTTCAATGCACTCAGTGTGGGTCTTATTGGCACAATTTGAACATGCAGAGAGAGTACAGCACCAGGCTGCATAAAACAATAACACAGTTTTATTGGGAAGAGAAACAACTGTGTATAGAAAGAAAGAGATGGCGACCTATCAAGCTAGCAAGCTGCAATCATTCTTCTGTTGTTCACCTGTTCTGGAGGCAAGCAAAGGGAAGTTGGCCCAAAAACCAGGAAGTCTCCTGTTGAGCCAATCAGGACACTGGAGAAGATCATTTGAAACTCATCCAGAAGTTTCTATCCTACCTATGCACACTGCAGATCTTGCATTTTCCAACAGGGCTGCCCTTGCAAGAGTGTCTGGAAGCTACAGAATGCTGTCAGAAGTGGGTGATGACAGGATTGTCAACCTTTTAAATTGTTCACCACCTTTTCCCCAATTCTTACTGGCTATATGGGAACGATCCATTGGTACTTTTAGGTGTTTCACTATTATCCTCAAACTTGACTTTTATTTTCAAAAAATTCCCTATTGTCGCAACCCAGCAGTAAATTTTCTCTTCCTTTTGCTGTGACTCTGTCCAGCCTAGGAGATAAATTATTATACCTTGCCAGCCTTAGCCTTGGCTAACCCATTCTTGTCAGATTTTGGAAGCTAAGCAAGGTCGATCCTGGGTAGCATTTGAACGGGAGACTTCTAAGTATTGGGGGGTAGTTGTTCCGAAGAACACTAGGAGTCAGGAAGCAGAGCCAGGAAATGGCAAACCACCTCTGAATTCCCTTGCCTGGCTGCCAGACAATCCTAGGATCAACTAGCTACACTTCACACACACCATCAGACAGAGACAGAAAGACAGAATTCTGTATGGTCAGATTCATTAGAATCCTATTTTCAGGGAGTCCAAGGGGTTTTCCGAATCTCTTTAGTAGACTGGCTGAAGATCAATGCCTCAGATATTAAGGTATGACTGCTTTGGTCAGAAGGTCATCATGACTTTTTGATGGGAACCTCTTTCTGAAGACATATGGAAGACTGCATCCTGATTCTACATCCACTCAGCAATTTGATACAGAAAAATAAATACCGATTCTTGCTTTCAGATCCTCCAGAATAGTCTGTTGTTCTTATCTATAGATTTGTACTGAACAAAAGTGATCCATTGAGGAACTGGACCTTTTCTACATCTTACATAATACTAATTGCCCTACCTTTCTGAGTAAATATTTCCCTATTATCTGCTGTGATTAAAAAAACAGTGTTCTTACACAATTCCATATTTACTTTTTCTTTTGTTTCTTCTGATCCTGTCTTTAGTTTGAACTCTCATCTCAGGAGAGGTGCATGACCACTCCCACTCCTTCCACTGGACACAAAATGAATTGTGTGACAAATTATAAAGAAGGAAGTCGAGGAAGGAGTGTAACAGTGAACATAATAACAAAGAACCAAAAAGTAGAAACTCTATGTAAGGGTTATGGTCCCTTTCATACAGGCTCTTTAACCTGCTTTGGCTTCTGAAGGCCAAAAAGTTCTTTAAAAAATCACAGGTAATAAAGGGCAAGCAGTGCTGTCCCATCCTTTATGTAGGGTCGATCTCTTTTTTTCTTAAGTATCCTTCCAAGCTTTCTTGTGCATTGCAGCAGATACTGCCTCTCCTCTTCCCACCCTATTTACTTCATTTGTCTGCCTTTGTTTTTTTTTTTTAATTTTTGAGAATTATCAATCTATCATAACTTGACCTATCAGAAGAAGGTAAAGGATTCGAGACCCAGATCAGGAAACACAGATTGCACTTGTCCCTTAATCACTGGTTAGAAATTAATTAGCTTTTTCTGCCTCAGCATTTTTGTAATTTAATCGGTGCACAAACGGAAGATTCCCCTCCATGAGGCAAAGTTGATTGCTAAAATGGGCACCTAATTTGTTAATTATTCACTGGGTACTTTGAGTTGTTTGCTTAGTTACCTTGCTTTCTTTTAAAATGGTAATCGATATGAACCCTTGCTTGTTGCAGGCCTCCTAAGGAACCATGCAGCATGCTACAGTTTCACTTAAAATATTAGTCTAAAGTTAAAGGTATCCCCCGTGCAAGCACTGAGTTATGTCTGACCCTTGGGATGACGCCCTCTAGCGTTTTCATGGCAGACTCAATACGGGGTGGTTTGCCAGTGTCTTAGTCTAGTAATGTATAAAAGTGAACAGGGAAAGCAGAAATATATAAAGCATTTAAGTACATTTCACAAATGAACTAGATTGTTGTCTGAAAGAAATGTGACAGAAACATTCCCTCCTTGTGGCGTCTGGAGCACCACAAGCTAGGTTTAGCTACTGTTAGTATGACCTTATACTCTGTCAAGAGATTCCTTTATAAAGTTGAAGTTTGTCCTTAGATATAAAAACCATTGTCCCTTGAAAAAGCTGTAAGGCGAAATGCATTGGGACTTGTGTGAAATTATAAGAATAGAGAATTACTGAAGAGAGAAGACTCTATATAAATCCAATTTGGATATTTTATAGCCATATGGGTTCCCCGGTGCATCTATATTTTTCTACACTAATTTTTTCAGGTATTGCCTATTCTATTAATGCTTTTCCTCTGGAGTAGAAAGGGAGTCTTGGATTTTCTCATAATAATACCCACATCTACTGATCAACAAAGGGATTATATATTGATGATGGACAAACAAGCAGACCTGTATCCTACCACTGTCCTTAGCCTCTTCCATCGGACAAGGTTGGGCTGAATGAAGCAGTATGATATAACCCAAAGTATTGCTATCTCTTAATGCCAATTTCAGAAGCATTAGTGTGTTTTGCTACATATGTTGCTTTGACCTAACAACTTCTGTTGATGGAGATTAGTCCACAGTCACCCACAAAACAGACCCTGCTGAGGCGTCATGCACTTTTACTAGAAAATCCCTGGTTGAGTCAATTAGCTCATGTTCTGTGTTAAATACGCAAATATGTGTAGAACCCCTTGAACTTTTCCAATAGGTGTATCAAACTTTTACCTGCTCTTTTGACGGATCTCGCTTTCAATGTAGCTAGATGGAATTTTCAGCCACTCTATCGGATTCATAATTTGCCGGCTCAGAGGAAGAAGGGGTAGATCAGACTTACAGAACTCACTCAAATCTTTGGAAGAGTATGTTCTCCCTGTACAAAATTTTAAAAGCACCAAGTACATTTTCATAAGCTACAGCCGCAAATCTTGCAGAAGCAAGGAGCCCGAAGCATCTCCATGTCTACCACCCCTCTGCTGTACCGCTGGTATGTCATGATCTTTTAGAATGACTCCAAGTACCAGATCTGCATGCTTCAATGGCCTAACCCCAGCTGGTACAACCAGTCTGAGCCAAAAATATGAGAGCCAGCATGGTGCAGTGGTTAAAAGCAGTGCCTTCTAATCTGGTGAGCTGATTTCCCGCTCCTCCACATATAGCCAGATGGGCCAGTCACAGCCCTGATAGAACTGTTCTTACAAAGCAGTCTCTCTCAGAGCTCTCTCAGCCCCACCTACCTCACGGGTACCTGTTGTGGGGAGAGGAAGGGAAGGCAATAGTAAGCCACTTTGGGTAGAGAAAAGCAGGGTATAAAAACCAGCTTTTCTTCTAGGGAGAAGAGGTTAATAAATTTCATAATAAAAATAACAACAATAATAACCTGGGGGAGGAAAGAATGGCCTATGATGCAAGGCCTCTTATAGAAGATCCTCAAAACTATTTGGTACTATGCCTGGGGCAGGTTATGCTCCTCAGAAACTAGCGGTAAGCAAGAGATAATACCTGTGTCACACTGCTCGATAATCCCTTCCTCAAGATATCTTTCTTGCACCGCCTTTAACAAGGGATCACATAAAGGTGGGATTGAAACCTGTTAAAACACAGTTAAGTTCACAATTCTGCACTTTGTTTCCCATCACTTCATCAAGGCTTTCATTTCCTTATATGGGGTGGGGTTGGATCCTATGTGAGTTTTCCACTTGCTCTTTTAAAGCAACAGACACAAGACTGTGGTAGCCGCTTGCATTAAGTCCAATGTATTGTATCCCCATGTACATTTCCACTTGCATAAGAACAAGTGAGTTTTACAGGCACTAGAATATAAAGGGATAGGTGTGCTTCACCTTACACAGGATTACACACAAGTGGAGCTGTCCTAGGTCTGCTTATCATCCCAGTTGCGCATCGCTGGATCGAAACTATAGTATTGTTATAGATTTTATGCATTGAAATGTCCCAGCACTGCCCACTGATATTCACAGAAGTTGATCTCATAGCATAATACAGTTTGTAGTTAATTATGAAATCAATGCCCCAATTCAAGAAATAATATCATCTTACAACTCTTCATAATGACCACGGTGGAGCTAAAGCACTGTAACTTTGGGCCAGTCATATACTCTCAATTTAACCTACTTCACAGGGTTCTTGTGAACTGGAGGGAGACCCACGTACACTGCTTCTTAGAGCAGTGGTTCCCAACCGCTCTGATGCCATGAGCCCAACTGTGGCAGCAGCAGGGTCATCATGGGGGACAGCAGTGGCAGCGTGCACACGCACGCAGGCAGCATGCATGTGCACACGCAGGCACGTAGGTGCACATGCACACAATGGCTGGGCAGTGTGGAGGCAGCCATTGCAATGGTTCTGCTGCAGCTGGCCATCTGCCACTACTCCCCGCTGCCGCCCGCCACCACCTGCCACTACCACCTTCTGCCGCTGCCTTCCACTGCCCCCGGCCGCCGCCGCAGCAACCAACCTGGGGACCCTGAAGAAGGGGCCAGGTGACCCCAAATGGGGTTGCGACCCCTAGGTTTAGAACCACTGCCTTACAGAAAGGGCAGGATAAAAATGGACTATACAGACAGGCATACCACCTTGTTCTCATTTGGTTGGCATATCTGAACATCCTGAAGGCATACAACTATTGAGTAATGGAGTGACCTGTGGCAATAGTTCAGGTATTCCAATGCTATGCTAGTTCATTGATCAAAAATAACCAACAAAATTATACAGCTAATTTCATTTATTATCCGGTTGCTCTAAAACACGAAAACCAGAAACTTTGTCCTTTATCTAGGATTCAGCAGATTAGCCCAAGGCCAATTTTCAAAATGAGATCTCAGCCCAGGAACATTAACAGAATCCTCACGTTGATACCCCCACCATTAGAGAGTTTGTGTTCTTTTTACCCCACGGTGGGGAGAGATCCCAATTAACCACAATGCAGGCCAGAGAATTGTTTCAAGATACCATTTTAATAGCTGCAGCAATTAAAATGTGACAATGTGGGATCATGTCCAAAATCCAGCATCTGAGCACAGCTGCCCTGGGCACAGATTTTTTTGTAATCAGAATTACACACCCAAATTAGGTCATTATCTAATTAACCACTCTTGTACATCTGCTTGACAAGCATCCTCCTTGCCCCATGTAGGGGTTTTCCCTGTACAGGCAAACTATCAAGGCACCTTGCAGATATCTTAGTCTGTATCAGGTTCACTGCAGCCCATCTTTAGTCTGTACAAAGTTCACCCTCCATTTTTCTAATGGTAGGACAATAAAAGAAGGAGACCAGTGTTGGTCACTCCATCAACGTGGATGGGGAAGAACAAGCTAGAATTAAATCCAAACAAGAGCAAGGTGGCACCAACCAGCAGAGTGGCTAACATTGTGGAGGAGACCAGCCTCCACTTAAATTAGCCTCTGTCTGAGCAGGTACAACACCTGGGCATGATCAGGGGGAAATAAAACAGAAAACTAGTGACATCTTAAAGACTAGAAACATTTCTTTCTAGATGAGCTTTCACAGATCACAGCCTATTTCATCATTATTTTTCAACAGCATAGCTAAAGGTCCAAGAACAGGGGCTATACTATGTTTTCATGTATGAAACTTCAGAGGGTATCAGTTCAAATATTTGTCTTTTCTATAAAGCTCTGGCATTTCTTTATGAATCAAGGACCGAGGGAAATGTGGATTTTCGGTCCATAACCTCATGCACACATGTATTAAAGAGCTCCAACACCTCAAAAGTAGGTACCAGCATTGGATGGCGATAGTTCCTGACACCTGCAGTTTCCACTAATTACTTTCCACTGTTCTCCAAGTTCTGACTGTTTAGCAGGAGTAGTTTGGCTTAAAATTGTTGACAGCTAATGTGGCATAGTGGCTAAGGGTGTCAGACTAGCATCTGGGAGATCGGGGTTCAAAGCCCCACTCATGCCATGGAAGCTCAATGGATAACATTGAGCCAAGTCACACTCTCAGCCTTACATACCTCACAGGGATGTTGTGAGGATACAATGGAGAAGGCAAGAACAACGTAAGTCACTATGGCCCCAATTGGGGAGAAAAACGGTGCTACACTTACCTGTAACAATTTTTCATTGACGTCTTGTGTGCTGATACACATTGGGCACTGCGTAAACACAGGCCAGCAAACACAGTTTTCTCTAGTCAAGCTCCTGTGGGGATGCTACTGCCCCAACATCATGCACATGCGTGCGGCTTCTCATCGAAACGCACATGTGATCAGAGGTGGAACGCCCCATACCCTCAGTTCTGAACCGTTGCCGGGAGCCCAAGTTGGAACGTTCCAAACCAAGAAGACACAAGGCAAAAAGGCTCACAGTGGGGACGGAGGGAGGGAATGTGTGTCTGCACACAAGACGTCAATGAACAACTGCTAAAGGTAAGTGCAATCCCGTTTTCATCTGGACAGTAATGTGGGGGGATTTTAACCGCACAGCAGGAGCGCTTTTTAAAGACAGCCTTTGAGGCCACAGGAAAAAAACAGGAGTTTACGAAGAGGTGACTGTTCTTCGAGGCGGCAAAAAAGGAACTGAGGGTATGGGGCACTCCACCTCTGATCATGTGTGCATTTCGGTGGGAATCTACGCACATGTGCACTGTTTTGGGGCGGTAGCACCCCCTTATAGGAGCTAAATTAAGAAAAAATTCTGTGGCTGGCCTGCGCTTGTGCAGTTCTCAATGTGGGGCTGCATCATATGACGGATAATGGTGCAAATGAAATAAAATAAATGGTTACCATGTAATTTTCAGCTAAGCATCCAGAAGAAGTTCCTGACAGTTATAGCCATTCCTCAGTGGAACAGGCTTCCTCAGGAGGTGGTGAGTTCTCCTTCTTTGGAAGTTTTTAAGCAGAGGCTAGATAGTTATTTCACAGAATTGTTGACTTTATGAACTTAGGCAGATTGTGAGTGGGTAGGCAGGAAGGAATATGCCGGTGTTTGTCTCTTGTGGCCCTTCCTTGCATACTCAGGGAATTGCTAATTGCCGCTGTGGGTAGAGGGATTTCCTCCAGGCCAAGCTGGATTCTTTAGATTTTTGGTGGAGGGATCACTTGGGCATGAAATTGTGGGTGAGCAGGTAGGTGTGAGTTCCTGCATTGTGCAGGGAGTTGGACTAGATGACTCGGGAGTTATCTTCCAATTCTATGATTCTATAAGAAGTTTGTCCACAGCCACAGTACTGTGGAGAGTTTACCTACACCCAGTCTAACCACCTTGGTGTAGTGGTTAGGAGTGTGGACTTCTAATCTGGCGAGCCGGGTTTGATTCCACGCTCCCCCACATACAACCATCTGGGTGACCTTGGGCTCGTCACAGCACTGATAAAGCTGTTCTGACCAAGCAGTAATCTCAGCGCTCTCTCAGCCTCACCCACCGGGGAGAGAAAAGGGAAGGCACATGTAAGCCACTTTGAGACTTCTTCGAGTAGAGAAAAGCAGCATATAAGAACCAACTCTTCTTCTTCTATATAAATATGAGAAAAGAAAAATGTGAGGACCCTGATGGGTGAAAGAAGCCCCTGACCTTTAATGCTTAGTAGAGGCAATGGGGAGAAATTCTGAAAAAAGTATTTGTGTTCAGGCTAACAAAACGACCTGGGCAACCCTAAAGCACTATACAAGCCACACTAGATTTTCTTTCTTAGCTGAAAAAATTCCAGAACTCAAAAGATACTGCACCACAAGCTGTTGTCCCTGGACAGTAATGAAATCATTATCAATGCTTCTGCTTATAGGCAGGCTCCATAAATAAGAACCATGCTCAACACTGTACCTTCCAGATGTCTGTATTCTTCAAGTAGTAAGGATCATAAACAGAAGGATTGTAGCTCTCTAAATATGCACCATGCTGGGGAAAGAAGGAAAAAAACACATCAATGTACTTAAGAAGCAGTTTGTAACTGTACATGTTAGGGCAGGATATCCCAGAGGGAATATGCCAGATAACTCACAAATTTCCTGTCTTCAGTGCCTTTCATTTCACTACTATTTACTTTGTGTAAATTGCATTTGTCCAAATCAGCTACATAACATTCTGGAGCAGGATATTATTAGTAATTGGCATTTTAGGCCAATACTGTCTTACATGTCACCTACCAAACAGATCATATGTCACAAAACTAGGTTTATTAACACTTCAGCATTATCCAGGCTGCAATTTTTAATGAAACAGGTCCCAAATTTTGAGTTAAGCAAGTTTGGTTAGAAGGGATCATAATTTTTGTGGGCTCTAAGACTCAAGTGGATTTAAGCCCATTTATCTGCCATGGCTTCATGCCGAGGAACTTTCTGAATTTCAGTCGGATGGAGGGGCAAGAGCTGTGTAGCATAACCTTAATATCCTCACTAAATCTTCAGTATTCTTTAGTCCATGATGGTTATTAGAAAATACCTTGAAATCCATTAATATTTGTACAGGAAATGCATCCCCAAAACATATGGCTCCGCAGTTAGGCTTTCATTTCTATACACATGTTACAAGGAAGGCAGTTCACTGTACAAGCAAATATAAAACTACATTCCTGCTCCATGGAGCTTACAATCTTGTATACATTACACATTTTAGTCTTAAAAGTATTATGCTAGACTAGAGCTCCCCAAGGAGGCGCCTCTGTACCCCATTGTGTCCATTAAAACCTTTCCTGGCTTCCACCAAACACTTTCAGAAAATGGGCAGAGCCCATGTGAACTTTTGTCCAGCAACACTCCTGACTGGTCTTGGGAAATTTAATTGTCTGAGCAGATTTTTTTTAAGTACTACTTTGGCAGCAGCTGCCACAACAGCACACAAATCTTCACTATGCTATTGAAAGTAAGCTGCAGTAGCCATTTTGTGTCTGGCTCTGCCTTCTGTGGCAGCCATTTTGTAGCTGCATGCACCACGCTGTGTCAGAATCTCAAAGGTGTCCACATGCTCATACAAGTTGAGGACAAGTTGAGGACACCTGTGCTAGACAACTGGAGAACAAAGTCCATAACTGCAACGTCTCCTTACTTCTTTCTTCCAGTCCATGACAGCTGCAAAGCAGATAGCACTGCACCCAGCAGATCTTTCCTCAACACCATCCACTGAATGCTTCAGAAGCACTGCACCTGACTCTGGTCTACCATGTAGCACAACTGTCCCTTATTTATGGGTCAAGGCAAGCCAACATCTTCTGTCTTCAAGGGTATTTAACGCTGTCACTATTCTTCTGCCGAGCTTGATATCTCCTGTGGGTTTGGATAGGCGGAGGTATAGGGAGGAAAAAAGGATTATGGGAATGGTAAGCACTGAAGTCACGAGAAGCAGTCTTTTGGGGAGCTGGAGGTTCTTGTGAACTATGTTCAGAATCTAGAACAATTGAGGGTTGGGAAGTAAGAGGAGGGGAAGGAGGAACAGGGGCTGGAGGAAGCACTGGGAAACTGGCTGGAGAACTAGTCTGCTCTGAAGGGAACAGCTGAAAGAAGGGTGAATGAAAGAAGAGAGAGGACGAGTGGAGATAAGGGGGAAGTGGAGGAAGAAAATGAAAGAAGTAAGGTGGGACAGAGGGAGGAAGTAAGATGGAAGGAAGAATTATCATTGGTGGAGATGTGGAAGGGGAGACAGAAATAAGAGAGAATGGAAACGGAGGAAGGAAAGAGGGAAAGTATGAATGTTCAGAAGGGTAAGAGGATTCAAAAAGCGGGAGAAATGGGGGGAGAAGCACACAAAGAGAGATTGGGGATCCCGGAGCACAGCAAGCCTAGTGGAAGAAAAACACAGAGAAGGTGGGGAAACAAACACAGGAAAGAAAGGTAGAGAATACAATCCAAAGAACGACAGTTAGAGACAGCAATATAAACTTCCCCTTCTTATTATAAAAGGCAGTCAAACTAAAACCAACAAAATATACAGGCTGCGGTTTTAACTTGGAAAGCCCATTCATACTAAAAAGCCTACTGATCCATCCGTAGCCAGCATTTAAAACCGATTCGTACGGATTCTCCAACTCACCCAAGAGACTGGTGCCTGTTCTAGATAAATCGCAGTCCTTAATTTTACCTGTGGCTTCAGTGCGGTTCGGCCACCACGGCAATCACCAAAGCCTGAGGCCGCCAGCTCCGAGGCGAGGAGGGGTGGTGGCGGCGCACCAGCCGGCAGCCACACACAAGTGCTGTCCCTGTGCGCGGCTGCCAGCTGGTGTGCTGCCGCCATCCCTCCTCTTAATTAATGTCTTCCAAACTGTTATATCGTTGACAGCCTTGCTGACTGAGTGGCAGACTGAGTGCCATCATAAAACCAATCCAACTCATGCTCCCTTCAACTTTTCCCAGCATTATTGTCTTTTCCAATGCCTCTTGCCTTCTCCTAATGTGACCCTAATTAGCGTCTGAGATTGGGCTAGCCTAAGCCAGCTAGGTCAGGGCAAGGAAGACACATTACTGCAGTGTGGATTAATTCAAGGTATTTAGAAGAAGAAGAAGAGTTGGTTCTTATATGCCGCTTTTCCCTACCCGAAGGAGGCTCAAAGCGGCTTACAGTCGCCTTCCCATTCCTCTCCCCACAACAGACACCCTGTGGGGTGGGTGAGGCTGAGAGAGCGCTGATATCACTGCCCGGTCAGAACAGCTTTATCAGTGCCGTGGCGAGCCCAAGGTCACCCAGCTGGCTGCATGTGGGGGAGTGCAGAATCGAACCCGGCATGCCAGATTAGAAGTCCGCACTCCTAACCACTACACCAAACTGGCTCTTTAGGGATGTGTATCTCAGCTCAGCTCAGCCACTCCGGTGATCACCGAAGGCCGAGGTGGCACATGGGAGGCTACACAATGAGGCACAAGAAGAGTTTGAGCACAGGCCTTTCAGTTTCCAAGACACCACTATCTACTGGTCTGCACTCCAAGGCTCTATGGCTAGACTTCTTCTTCTAGCCTTCATCACCCACCCAATCCCATGCACTTCACTGAAGGTTAGCAGTGCGTTTTAGGTCTTAGGTCTAACCTCTTGTTTGCTCTGCATGTGCATTTCAGGTTCCTGGTGTGATTTTTCATACGGGTGCTAGCTTGTCATCCGATTATTTACACGTCACTTACTGCCTCCACAGACATCTTTTGACCAACGTTTTCATGGCTATACATATAAAGTCTTTTAGCATGGAGGAACGCTGATAATGTGACAGGAGTGCATCCGGGCAGGTGAAACAAGCTCACATTCAGAAATGCTGCTAACAGATAACCAAATACACATCACAGGTAAAGAAATGCTTTTTTTGTTTAAGGTAGCAAAACAACCTGAATGGTTGAAGAAGAAAAAGAACGCTATGTATTTCTGTCTATTCTATGCCCTCCATCAAACACATCGACCATATGGCAATAATTGTGAGTAGATTTCTCCCCCATGAAACATGGCAGTTAGCAGTACTAGAAAGTGCCAGTAGCAGGGAAGAAGAAGCAAGACCTGAAAGCTGCCATTTTCTGCCCTGTCCACAGCAGGTCATGAAGTCATGGCTTCCAAGCTGCCATGAATTTGCAGAAAACTGAAGCCAAATCAGTCATTTATGCAATATGGGGGGGAGTCATTTGTACTTCTTTTTTAAAAGCAGAAATACAGTCCTCAACTTGTCTATTCAAACCTAGATAATGCTGAAGTATTCTGTTAAAATACAGAAATGGTGGCATCCAAAATTATACATTTAACTTCTACATGCACAGGAGCAAGCCTTGCTTTGCTCGTGAGCTGTGGACCAAACCTGTTCTGAGAGACAGATGGATCTATGGATCTATTGAATGCTAAGCTTCATTTTGAATTGCAAATATTACACCAAGGGTTCTGGTAAATATTTTTTCTTGCTATTGTAAATGAAAATCTAAATAATTTTATTCTTATCTGGCACAACAAATACCACGGGAACATTTATCCACCTGAACCAGAACCTGTAAGAGCAGAAGACTCAGTTGTGCAAGTCTTTTGCTATTGAATATCAGAATACACATAACAGTTTTGTCAGCAAGTCTCCAAATGCAGTTCTCCAAGCAGTAGTCATGTTTCTTTCCTAATACCTGCTTATTGCAGTAGTCTAAGTAAAGGGAGAGTTGTTTTCGTTTTCTTTCCTCTATTTCTTCACTTGACTGGCTGTCCACTTTGTCCTGAATTTTCTGCAGAAGCGGGCTTGAAACATTCTCAAACCATTTCTTGTATTGCATTTCCTTCCTCCTTAGAGCTAAGAAATCATTGTGCTTCAAATACCTGTCTACTTCCTGGTTGACAGAGAGAGAGTTATTAAACGCAGCCAGGCAACTTATTAAACAGCAAAAGCAAACCACAGACTTCACAAACAAGTACTGCACCGTAAACGTGGAAGACATGAAAAAAAAGCCTACCTATAAGCTAAGGCAGCGGTCCGCAAGCTTTCGCCCGCTGCGGACCGCTGCGTCGTAGTGGGGGGAGAGGGTGGTCCGGGGGCCCGCGCACACGCGGCAGCCCCAGCGCAAACGCGCGTGCGCGGACTGCCGCGCACGCGCGTTTGCGCCCGGCAGGGGCGCAAACGCGCGTGCGCGGCAGTCCACACAAGCGCGTTTGCGCTGCCGCCATGCCGGTGGCCGCGGCTCCCCCTCCCGGCCCCTCCGGGCCGCCAGCATATCGGCCGCTAAAGCGGCCGATTAGCTTGCGGCTCGGCAAGCTTCTCTTCCCTCCCCTCCCGAAATAAGAAGCTTGCCGGACCACGAGCTAATCGGCCGCTTTGGTGGCTGATTTGCTCGCGGCCTGGCAAGATTCTCGCTTCGGGGGGGAAGGGAAGAAGGAGCCGCGGCCCGGCGCCAAGGCCTTCGCGGCCCGGCACCGGGCCGCAGACCGCGGGTTGGAGACCACTGAGCTAAGGGATATCTGATAAAGAATAATGGTGGTCGACAGGGTTGTCAAGCCTCAGCCAACTTATGGCGACCCCTTAATTTATTCAAGGGAAGAGACAAGGAGAGCAGAGATGAGTTTCAGTACTGCTTGCCTTTGTGTAGCAACCCTGGACTTCTTTGGTGGTCTCCCATCCAAAGACTAGCCAAAGCTGATCCTGCTTAGGTTCCAAGATCTGATGAGACTGGGATACTAAAGTACCCTTTCTGTCCAAGGACTTGCAAAAGATAAAGTGAAGGCAGGCACAGTCCACTGGAGGGGCAACACAATTCATTAACTGCACTGCAGACAGCAGTCTCCTTTCCTAGGGAAGAGTGCAACCTGGATGCAGCACAGTGAGCTATAAACAAAGGGCAAGATCCACAACCCCCAACGTGCAATTACTCCCAGCACAGACAGCCACATCTGTCTGTGCCACATCTGTCTGGCCCCTGTACAATATCTCCCAGGCTGCTGTAACTGCAACTGCTTGCAGCTAATAATGGCATGTCCTGTTTGTTCCATAACACAATCCAGACAACTAGCACCTGTTGTAAAGGGGGCGAGACACGGGATAGCCCCAAGATGCAAACAGGCCTATTGTATGAGGAGGAGAGGAAGCAGACAGAGCAGAGTTTGTGGGCTCTGCCCAAAGAATGATGTGGAGCAACAGTGCAAGGCACACAGGAATACGGAAGGAGCAGGGATTGAAATCCAGGAGGAAAGCAAGCCCAAGGGGAAGTCAACAAATACTGGAGCTGCATATGCTATCTGGAGATCCTCTTGTGGCGCAGAGTGGTAAGGTAGCAGACATGCTGTCTGAAGCTCTGCTCATGAGGCTGGGAGTTCAATCCCATCAGCCGTCTCAAGGTTGACTCAGCCTTCCATCCTTCCAAGGTCGGTGAAATGAGTACTCAGCTTGCTGCTGGGGGGTAAACAGTAATGACTGGGGAAAGGAAAGGCAAGGCCACCCTGTATTGAGTCTGCCATGACTCGAGGGTTAGACATGACCCAGTGCTTGCATAGGGGATACCTTTACCTTTATATGCTATCTCATTAGGAACAGACTGGCCCTCAGGGAGCCAGAAAGGATACCAGCATAGTGAATCTATTTATTTAGGGGTACCTTTTAAACCTAAGACTGTCACAAACAATTTAAACCACCTCATGATTATTTTCAAAAACCCATCTTAATCCCCCCCCACGAATTAGATAATGTCTTCAGTGTAATGGGATACAATTGCTAGTGAATTTATAGCAGGTTTATAATAGATGGCTTGTGTCCTATCAAAATGCTCAGCTAAGATTGGGACATTTCATTTATGTGAGCTGCACATACCCCAATGAAAAAGCTTCTTGCTTCACTGGGATGTGACTTGTGCTGGTGGAATAGGACCATGATCTATAGGTTGCAGGTCCATGATCCATTGCGATTGGGTGTGTAAAATGTTGTCGGGTCACAAGGAGCTTTCAAGGCAATTTAGAAGAAGGGATGATGTGCCATTGCAGTCCTCTGCTGAATCATCCTTTGTGCTATTTCTTCCAAGTACCAATCCTGCTTATATTCTAAGTTCTGACACAATTGGGCTATACCAGTGCCAGATGTACATGGACTACAATTACAGGCAGGGGCTCATGGTAATTGTAGTCAATGGACATCTGGAAATCCACAGTTTGGACACCCCTGGGCTATACCACACTGCCTTCACTCCCCTATTATCCCTAGTAAAATAAAAACTCCAGATTAACTTTAACCAAAAAAAAAAGATTTTAGACACAAAGGTATTTCAATGCTCATTCTGAAAACATAGATGTTTTTGAATCTGTACATCTTCCATAATACTTAGAAAGATATACATGCAAATGGAAACTTTTGTTTTGTTCCTTACCCTTACAAAGCAGTTTTCTCTTTCCAGCAAGGACTGAAGGGAACCACCATTAATTACAGCCTAATTAAAAAAAAAGCCAGCAACATCTGTGAGGTAGAACTGCTAAATAAAAATAGCAATTAAAATCAGTTTCAGAAGTAGGTCAGCACTGCAGAATAGATGCCATGGCCAATAAAAAAGAGGTAGAGAAGAAAGTGACTTTCAATGCTTTCCTTGGGATAAAACAAGGCCGAAGATCAGGGTTGCCAGCTCTGGGTTGGGAAATACCTAAAGATTTTTTTTGGGGGGGGGGAGGAGCCTGGGGAAAGTGGGGGTGGTGAAGGGGAAGAACGTCAACAGGATACAATGCCACAAAGTCCACCTTCCAAAATGGCATTTTCTCAAGGTGAACTTATCATGGTTATCTGGAAATCAATAGTAATAATGAGAAATCTCCAGGTGCTACCTGGAGGTTGGCAACTCTATCTGGAATTATACAATTGCCCCTAACTATTGAACTGGTGCCAAGGTGCAAAACAAAAGTCAAATTATTAAAAGTACCATTACTTTATGTTCTGTCACATGGCCAGAAGGAAAGCACACTTCAGTGGCTAGAACTGTCAATCTAATGTACACTAAATTAATTTAGTACAGTAAATATAGCATATGGAAAAGAGTGATTCAAATCTTGATTTCAAATAAAAGTTTCAGCAAAATTCCTAAACATAATTTTCCTATTAAAACATTATTGGGTAACTTCCTGTACCATAAAAACCGTGCCTAGGTAACTAGTTAGATACACAAGAATCGACTGAATCACTGGGTTGAGAACAAGAGTTTGGTGACAAATGTTGGCTACCAACCTAACGTTACATATGCTAAACAAAGTGCTAAACACAATATGGTAACAAAGTGGTAATTAGTCATTAAAAGTGCTTCCCTAAACAGGGCTGCTTTTCTGAGCCTGTTGACTTAGTACTTTTACTGCAAATTAGTTACGGTCCTACCAGCATATACTACTTAGCCAAATCATTACTGCCTTGTAAAAGAGTTGTTTTAAATTGTACAGAATAATTGCCATCTCCGCCTTATACAAAAAAATCCCCATGCAGAGCAGACAGGAACTGAATCGCACTTTATCCACATTCAGTAAATTGCAAGGAACTCAAAGAAAAGATTATATCTGAAGTAGCCATTTTGATATCTGTACCTTGTAAGCAGTGCCCTTTCTGTTTTTTTAAGCTTTCTCTTTTGCCAATATACATTTTTTACTCATCCCCCAAACTCATCTGTACCTGCATAGCGGACAAATGCTTCTGCGTAAGCCAGCTTTCTGTAGGTTTTGACTTCGAAGACTGATTGCTTCTTCCAGGCTTGTTCGAAGAGGGGACTTCTGGAAGACACTGACAAAACAGGGGGGATTGTTCTTTCACTGTGAAGAACAATCTTCAGTTCTTTGTATCCATCCATCTATTTATATTTCGATTTTTAGCCCACTACTCCCACAAGCAGCTCGTGGCAGGTTATAAATAGTCATTTCCCAATAGAATCCATTAAAACCTGAACAATCAATTAACCAAGTAGCAAAAACCCCTATCCCCACCCTCCAGACAGTACTCCCCACCTTGGGGAAGGGGTATAAGCCAATGAATTCAAGTGAGATGACATTATCTTTGCTGCCACTGTCCTATGCAGACAGCAATTAAAGGAAACATGCCACCTCCTTGATAGGCTATGAGGAATGCAAGATCCCTCCCCAACAGGGTTGCCAGATCCAGGCTGGGAAATTCCTGGGGATTTGGACCATGGAGCCTGATGAGGATGGGATTCGGGGAGGAAGGGGCCTTAATAGAAGGGGCCACCATTCAAAGTGGCCATTTTCTTCAGGGGAATTGATCTCTGTCACCTGGAGATCGTTTGTAATAGCATGAGACACCAGTCACCAAGTTGGCAACCTGCTTTCCAGACATCTGAATCACTGTGAAAGAATAATTTAATTGCTTACTTTGAAGTTTGGCTTCAAGGTAAAAATTTGCCATGGTTGTGACAGTTTCGAAATCACCAACTAAATACCAAGCTAGGGGTTAAGAAAGAAACCTTCCTGAGCTTTTGAAACAGACTATCAAGATGCCTGTATGGAATTTTGCTGCACATGTCTACATCAGAGGTCCCGATTTAGAGCTCTGAATAAGGTTTGTTGGAGTTTTTGAAGCCTTGCTTGGACTGTTAGCCTAACAGTCTTGCAACGTTAGCGTCACATTATACTCTATGATTGTACACTGGCATAGACAACACACAGACCAATTCTGCACGGAGGCATTAAACTCACGCCGCCTCCAGCTTGCAAGCTTCCTGACAGTAGACCCCTCCCACGTTTTCTCTCTGCCTCATTGTGGCTTTTTGCCCCCCAACAAGGCAGCAAAGGGAAAAAGCGAATTTCTCCCCCCGCTCCTTGGCTTGTCAATCACTGCAAGCCACCAATCCCAGCACAGCAGTTGTTTCAGGGACTCAAACTTCCGTCCCTCCTGAGCCCCAATTTTTTAAGGGCACCTCTGCATTGCTATGTGGTAAAACCACAACATAAAAACATTTTTTAATTAACACTTCCGTGTTCCTATGGAGAAACGCCACAACAATAAAGCATTCCCTACTCTTTGTGAGGCAAATCTGGCCAAAACTAATGCACAACCCCTGCACAGCCTTCATGTGGAAGCAGCACTAAAACCCACCACCAACAAGAGACTGTCCAGGGGCAAATTCCTCGTGCGTAAATGGTCATACATTCTCACCCTAAGCAGACCAATGAAAGTCACTCACTTGTTTTGGTTCTGAAATCCGCTGCTCCATCTGGGCCCCTGGACAGCGAAGTCTGATGAGCCACTCTAATTCTGAACTCTCTTTCCTTGGCACCCTTAGGTAGCTCTAGTTTGAGATTGTTAAAAAGCATTTAAAACTCAGCCCATATCAATATGTTCGTTTCCACGTAAATCACTTTAATGTCTTCCAAACTGGGATGGGTTCTTGTGACATCTATATGACAGGTTTACATGCAAGTTCCCTGCCCCAGTCCTCCAGAAGTGGTCACCTCCATCTCCCATGAGCCACCATGGCTTTTGAGGGGGAAAAATTAAATTGGCACAAGGCTATCATCATAATGATATAATGTTGTAATTATAGGTGTAGCAGAGTCTCTGGATTTCTATCTTTAATTTTTTTTAAGTATGTTTCTAGGCCACCTCTTGGGATGATATAGCTCTGCAATGGAAAAAGCTGGAGATTTTTTTCAAAATTAAAGTTGGGATTCAGAGAAGCTACTATACTTGTAGTTAAATAGTACACCGATAGAATATTCTAGAGCATTTATTTTTTTAAAGCCCCATCCCACCTAGTGGTGATGGGGAAGAAGTGGCTGCTGTGGAGACTGGAAAAATGGCTGCCATGTGGGCTAGAAAATCCCACAGAGCTGCCAAAATATGTTTTAATGTAATCTTTCCCAAAACTCTGGTTTGAAAAAGGTAACACGAAAGCCAATGAAACGTTGAACTCAGGACAGATAATCTGTGTGGAAGACCCCTTAGCATATTAATACAAACTGTTTAGCAAGCTACTAGACACACAGCTCACAGACTGACAAGACTTCAGCTTTTAGACTGTGGACTCTTGATGCGTCTCTTTCTCTTGTAGGCTATGAGACTACTGGGTAAATGAAGCAGCAGCATTTAGATTTTGTGCAACAGAACAGAATGTTTGCGAATGTTATGTCATAAGATGGGTTTAGTTCTCAATTCTAGCTGGCTCCTTCATTCCGTTACATTTTTCTTTATTTCTTAAACTGTGGGAAACACTACAGTATTCCATTCAAGAGAAGATGCTCATTGCAATAGATATAAAAGCTTCCATTTAAACACATGGCCAAGGCAAGAAATTAGAAGAAACTGGGCATTTTGCTTAGGAATTATTTGTTGGACTTTGTCTCTTAGCAAGAGCCAGCCACAGACTGCCAGTCAAAGGGTTAAACTGTTTGTTTACAGTTGTTCTAGTGTGGACAGGTAGAGTGGGTCAAATGGTCTGTTTTAGATATGCAGATTTCTTCTGGCAGAGGCCATTACCTGACTCAGCTTTGTCACATCCACAAGTTTAGCAGGAAGAGACGCTTGCTGCTTCCTCCCTTTGTTTGAGAAGAGCTCTGCTTTAGGCAGAGAGTCAGATCCATCTTGAATCTTCACCATGTAACAGCTAAGGTGTAGAGCTCCTGAATGAGCTATAGGAAGCTATGCATTTTCTTGTTTTGTCTTCCAGTTTCCCCTATCCTGTTTAGCTAGTAAAATTGTAATTTTTTTATATACAGTATACCTGCCTTGTCTGGTCTCATCATTTATACAATAACTCTGCTATTTTTATTACATTAACTCCTCTAGTAGTTTGTTCCCAACATTATTCAGCTTTCTGTCTTAGGAGTCAAATGTTTATTGTTGCCTACCACCTTTTTAATCCCACCCTCCTTCCAAGGAGCACAAGAGCGCATAGGATTCCCTCTGTGGGCTGGAAAGAAGGATTCCCATATTTCCTGTCACACTAGTACCTCTGTTCTAATAAGATCTCCAGGTTATTGATTCAATATGAACGCTGTAAAACCAGCTTCTCAAATTCAGATTATTATAGCAAGCAATCCCATTTCCTAGCCATCAATTAAAAAAAAAATCCTATGAACTATAGTTTGCCTCCAATCCAGTTACAAACTCATTGCTGTTTATCCTGTTTCCTTTTGCATCCCTCCTTCCCTTCACAATGCTCATGTGGGGTTAAACAGAGCTCAATGACTGGTCCATCTACTTGGGACTCATTGACGTTGGGACCTACAAAAGGACAAACAAAGGTCTGGAAGTCATCTGACATCAACCATGCCACAAGAAATAGGGTGATAGGGTTGTGAGTGTCCTGCATAGTGCTGGGGGTTGAACTAGATGACTGAAGACATCCCCTTCCAAATCTATGATTCCATGATTCTAGGGAGTTACCACTACGGGGTTGGATTCACTAGCAAAGTTTGTGAAAGGTACTGGCAGGACAGATGTTTTCCCACCTTCCCAAAGCACTGCATCCTTAATCCTAAAACACACAAGAACATGAAGGAAGTGATTCTCCCCGACTCCTGCAGTTCCTGTTCAGTGATATATTTTGCTGGCAAGTCCCTTGCAATCCTCAGAAGGGAGTTTCAGGACAAGCAGCCCTTTGCGGAAGGGAAATGCGGGCAGAGAGACAAGGTTGCTGAGATAGGGCTGCCCACCACAGGCCTCTGGATAAAGATCACACTCCTCCTACCATATGACCCTGATCCAAAGAAAGCAAAACAAATCTCTTGGCTTGCTATTACCAAGAATGTATAGTAATAAAATTATCAGTCTGTCCATCCGATTACTTATTTTACTTATAGCCTGCCTTTATCCCCAAAGCAGCATTCTCCTCTCCTCTATTTCATCCTCAAAACAAGGTTAAGCTGAGAGTACCTGACTGGGCCAGATCACCCAGCAAACTTCCAATGCAGACCTGGGATTTGAACCTGGGTCTCCTAGATCGAGGGTCATCAACCCCCGGTCCGCGAAGGCCACGGTACTGGGCCGCCGGCAGCCCCTCCTACCTCCTCCCCCACAGCGAGAAGGAAGGGAAGAGGCAGGCGCAGCTGCCGGCACACCAGTGATGCAAACGCGCATGCGCGCAGTTGCCGGGCATGCGCATTTGCACGCCCTGGTGGCGAAAACACGTGTGTGTGTGGCAACTGAGTGTTTGCGCGCAGCTGCCGTGTCTGTGCACGGCACCTGGGCCGTCGGCTCTCCCCTCACCCCCGGAGGCGGTCCCTGACCTCAGAAAGGTTGGGGACTGCTGTCCTAGATCCTAGTCCTATACTTCAACCAATACACCACACTGGCAGAGATAACTCATCAGAAAATAAAACTGGGAGACTCAAAATTGGCCACCAGTTTCAGCATGATTGTGGGTGCATTTCCACACATTAGTAAAAATAGCGTTACACCAGTTGAATGGCAAAGCACTAAATTTTATCGCGCTTCCCAACCTCTCCTCACCTTTTTGCTGTCTTGCCTTCGTCTGCTGCCTTTTTGTGAATCTCACCCTCCACATCTGCTGCTGGAAATGGCGGAAGAGAGCAACGCCACCTTATATGCGTCGCGCTATCACCTGTCAATCAATTCAGGCAACCAATCCCTTTCCTCCATTGACTACAATGGGAATTTCGGCTTTTCCAACTTTCCTGAGGCCTGGGGGGGTGGGGTTTGTGGTGTAGCCTCCAAAGTTTCAGGGTACCTCTGGGAAGCTCTTTCCTGACTCCCCTCCAAATTACAGAATTATTGGTCCAGGGGATCCACAACTAGCGGTTCCCAAAGACGGTGCCCCCATCCCTCCATTATATCCTATGGGACGGACTACGGCATCCTGCCACGTGTTTGCTCCCCGGGCTTATCAGGCTAGGAGAGATTAATGACTACTATAGTAAGTCCCTTCAGAACTCAGTTAGCATACCTGATCAGAGGTAATAGATGAACACCCAGACAATTCATCTTCTTTATCCAAACTCTTTTGGAATTCAATTTTGGCAGGCTGCAAGGAAAGTCAAAGTGTAAATATGAAGAAAAAACCCAAATGTTGCAATTCTATGCAGTGACCAGAAGGTGTGACTCACTGAACTCAAAACAAAAATGAGTTTTGTGGCACCTTAAAGACTAGAAGATTAATTGTAGAACAATCTTTCATAGATTGTGCCATAAATCCCACAGATTATATAATTTATTTATTTATTTGACTTATTACTCATTGCTCCCAGCAAGTTACGATAATAACCCCCCAATAAAATACTAAAACAATTAACCCCACCTTAAAACCATTTCCTCCCAGCAGCAAAATGCTAAACCTCATCTCCTTCCCCTTCAACAACCTCCCACCTAGTGCCTCAGGGGAGATGTTCATGGGCAGGAGTCTGCTGCAGCTGCTAAACTGAGCTGAACTATGATCTTAACCTCCTTGGCAGCTATGCATATATATGCCCCAAAGCAGCTGAGACTCAGAGCTGGATCAGAGAGGGAAGCATCTAGTGAAGCCAACCAGAACCTTACCAACCAGAACCTTAGACATCTAACTATGAGCATCTATTCAGACGTAAGTCACATTACATTCAATGGTGCTTATTCCCGGCAAGTGTGCAAACCACTGCAATCTAATAGTGCAATCCTAAACAGAACTACATCCTCGAATTCAAAGGGCTTAGAATGGCATAACTCTGCTTAGAGTGCTGCATGTTTAGAGAGCTGCAGCACCAACTCATTGCCTAACAACTGACTTGCATGGCTTGCATACTCAACAGTGTTCCTCTGTGCTATGGAAAACTGGTGAAGGCCTGATGTCTAATAACTCTTGCAGCTTCTTCCGTTGTGAGCAGCTTATCTACAAGTAATCAAATAACAAAAGGGGGTGTTTCCTAAAACAGTGCTTTCTGCTGACCTACTGACAGGGAAGGTTAGATATGTCTGGCTTTAGGTCAGACAGAACGTTAATATCAAATTTAAAATAGGGGAAAGGATATAAGCACAAGTCTATATGCCTATATGATACAGTCAAAGTTAAGTTCCACTGATTTCAAACGGAAGGTTAACAGTGTCATGCTAAGCCCGAAATACTGGCATCCCTACATGAAACATCCACCAATGTAGACCCAAATCCTGTGAAACCCTATAGGAAATTCAAGGTGGGCTTTAATTGTAAGACTGTATGATTTTTATTAGGTATGATTTTGTAATGTTGCCAACCACCCTGAGCTGATAGGATGGGGCAGTACAGAAATAATTTATTTTATTTTAGCTAGTTAATTACATCCTCCTGTCTATCAAATGGGCGCAATTCAGCTTAGAAAGGCACCCAGTACTTCCTGTACTTTTTCTAAACAAAATTGAAAGGGCTTAAAATGCTTACTTTGTGCTTTTCTCTGAGTTTCACCCCACATCTTTCAAATAGATAGAAAACATCAGATGGAGAAAGGTCAGGCTATAGCCAGGGGTGGCCAAACTATGGTTCTCCAGATGTCCATGGACTACAGTTCCCAAGAGCCACTGGCAGTCCCTAGTCATTGTAATCCACGGACATCTGGAGAGTCACGGTTTGGTCACCCCTGCTATAACCCATCATGAATCACTGGCCAATTTAACATTGTCATGGCTTGTTGATGGTTCGCTGGCAGATCACAAGGTGCCTCCTGACAGCTGGGATGTCTGCACAGAATGGTAGTCTAGGTGGACAGGCTTTGGTAGTAAGCACTGATTGTGTTAGGAGACCATGACAGTATGTGTGGTTTAAATTAACTGCTACACCAAGGGGGTTCTTCTTTTGTGGCTGTTATTAAGAGGACCATGCAGTTGTGGTCAGCTTGTCCCAGGTACTAGAAGCACATGAGGACAGCCCACAGCTACATGCATCATTGTGAGAACTGCAGAAAATGCTGCTGTAACTATGGAAATGGATTCGATCTGTGTACAGCCTGTTTTTGCCAGGTTTACTATACATGGGATGAAGAGCATCCCGAAAAGCAGCAGAGGGGGGTAGGAAGACCAAAAAGATAGAAAAGAACCAAAGAGACAGGAAGGGGAAAATAAACACCATAATTCACCCAAAAACAGGTTAGCTCTCTGGCCTAAAAAAACAGAAAGACCTGAGCTAAAGTGGCAGGAAAACATGCACAAAACCTTTAGAGTACCAAGCCATACCCCAACAACCAGAACCACATAAGCTGCCCTCACACACACACCAACCGTTTGAGAAAGACGGGGGGATTACGCCCACAAATCATAATTACTTTGATGTATATTTAACCTAAGTAAATTATCCAGCCCACCACATAGCACAAAACCTCAATACAGTGCAAAACATACCAACCCACCCAAATCAAGAAGTTAAACAACTTTGAGATGTCAAAAAAGATTATCAGAGCCAACCCATGTAGGAAAAAAAGCATATAGAAAAAAACCACACAGAGAAAGATGAATCCACAGGAATGAAGACTAACTCAAGTTCCTTTTGTTACAAATGTTTTTACTCAAGTTTCTATTGTTAAATGTGTTATATATTCAAAAGATGTCTATTATATTGTACTGTTTTCATGATAGTTCCCAGTGTAAACCGCTCTGAGCCTCAAGGGAGGGCAGTATAAAAATATAATAGGCAGGCAGGTGGTCAACAAGCAGGTGGGCAGGCAGGATTACATTTGTAATGCTTATCCAGCAAAATGGGAGGGGAGCCATTTTTTATCAAACCAAGAATTACTATACTTTATGAGGAGAACCCCATGTTATATCCTAAGTCCAGGAAGAGAACAGAATGGAAGGGGATAAGGTTCAGACATTGTATCCTGAATCTCCATTGTATGTGGAATACCTTTGGCATACGAAAAGTAGGGTTTCCAGTTCCAGGCAGGGAAATGAGATTTGGGGGATGGAGTTTGGGCACGGCAGGAGGTTGAAATAGGGAGGGACCCCAAGTGGGCAGAACATGAGTCCATCATCTTCAGCAGCCATTTTCTCCAGGGAAAACGATCTTGGTTGTCTGGAGATCAATGGTATTAGCATATCTCCAGATGGCACCTGGAGGTTAACTTTTTAAAGGTAAAAAATGTTAAACAGATAGAAGTTGATATATTAGGTATGATATTTTCTCCAAGGCCAACTGAACATCTGGCTGCACATTCAGAACTGTTATACAATAGGTCATGCATGCTGATCGCTCTTCTCTTATGACTCCTCACCTTTGTGGATCGGGCATTCTTACAGTATCGATGACGAGCTCCTGGACAGCAGACCTTTATGAGCCAATCTTCTTCTGAACTTTCACTACTTAAGGATGATGATGAGACATTCTACAAAAGTAAAATTTAAATACAGAAGAGCTAGTGCACACACACATCAACCCATTAAAATGGCTGTTGAAAAAAACAAGGGAAAGCTTTGGTGGCGATGAAATGTGCTCTCAAGTCTTTATGTATACAGTCTGAAAAACAAGATCACCTCTGGAGGGTAGGATACCACCCCACATGCAACCAGCTGGGTGACCTTGGGCTCGCCACGGCACTGATAAAACTGTTCTGACCGAGCAGTGATATCAGGGCTCTCTCAGCCTCACCCACCTCACAGGGTGTCTGTTGTGGGGAGAGGAAAGGGAAAGCAACTGTAAGTTGCCTTGAGCCTCCTTCGGGTACAGAAAAGTGGCATATAAGAACCAACTCTTCTTCGTCTGTTTTCATTAGAATATGATTGTTTTTCATTTCTGTTGGCTTCCATGAGAAAGGAAAATGATGATGATGATAAATTGTTTATATCCTGCCCTTCCTGCGCTCAGGGTAGGTAATAACATATTTCCATCTGTAGCCTTTCTCCCCTAAACAACTGGAGTGGCATTCTTATGAACTGTGTACCTCTTCCCAGAGATATTTCCTGGCAAATTTAAGGATGATAGGTGAAAGCAGATCCCATTTTTATGGTAAATTAAAATGTTTAACAATATAAGAGAAAACACCATGGCATAGCTGGCAAACCCAATAATATAACAATAAAGAATTCAAAAGTTCATTAAAAGTTGTCTTCTTTTATTCAAGTTGCATATGTTTTACTGCACTGATACGCAACAGATTGGATTCACGTTACGTAGATTCTTATACCACTTGTGAATGATACTTTCGGTCTGTGCTTAAATAATATGCTTTGACAAAGCTAAGGTAAAACAAGGTATTTTACATCAGAATCTTGTCACATATGGTTGAAGCCAATTCCTGTGCCTGCCTATATTTGTTTGCTTCAATTAAAAAATTGTCAGCAGAGTAGATCCTGAGAGATTGTCTTTTTTCCACTATTAGAGATAACAGAGAACACATTAGATTTTTAAAAATTGGAAAACAGCTTGAACGAATATTACAAATTAGGCTCCTGGCTGCTGTTTCTAAGGAGCACTACAGTCACTGAGTTTGGATCATTACCACAGATCTCTCATATCTTGTCTTATTATTCTGTGTCTGCCTTCATTAATGATGGAAGCAATGCATTAAAACAGAAGCTTCAGTTCAGCCTATACCAGCCCCCCCACACACACACCTTTTTGACCCTGTGGGCACTATAGGGATTCTAACACGTGGTGGTGGGTGTATCTACAAAGTGGTAGCCATGGGAGGCAGAGCAACACTTTGCCAGTGCTACTATAATCAGTGATGTGATATAGAATCCACTTGGGCTGCTGGGTGCAATCTGTTCCAGGAGTGGAATTGGAAGAGATTCCCCACTTTTGCCATGGAAACTCACCGAGTGACCCTGAGTCAGTCATACTTTCTCAGCAACCTCACAGGGTTGTTGTGAGGGGAAAATGAAGGAGAGGAGAATGATGTAAACTGCTTTGGGTGCCCGTTAGGGAGAAAAGCAGGGTTCAAATGAAATAAACAAACAGAAAAATTCATCTCCCTCTTTCTACAATGTCATTCACCAGCAGGTAAATATTTGTTTTCTCTCTTATACTTCTAATAACAGTTATTGTCCCACCTACTAGTGTTGTTGATTATATGCTGTTAACCAAATTATTGTATAATTTTAACTGTATCTTTAATTGTTTGAGTGTTTTATATTTGCCATCGTGTGGACCCTGGTTGGGTAGAAGGCAGCATTAAAATGTTTTAATAAACAAATAAAACAGTTTGATTTTTCAGTATTTGACCATTACAATGTCTGAACGTTCTATTCATCACAAAAATCACAATGATTTTTCCTGTCCATCTGAAATTTGGCATGAAGATCCCCAGAAGTATTAAGTATTAAGACTCAAGTTTTTTTTTAAATGGGATGCATTGTTTTTCATTCGTTTGGCTCAAATCCAAACTCCTTTGCCTTCTTAAGGGCTGCTACTGGCAGCTGCTGTGCTTAGCTCTGGTACAGCCATGGCATAGATAGCTACTCATGCAAAGCAGCTACACACGTGAACACACCAGAGGTCCACAGCTGGGCAAATATTGCACACGAATCTCCTTTGGCTGGGTATATCGGTGCAGTGGAAGCCAAACACTGGGTGAGAGCAAAGTCCCATTGGTAAGTGCTTTAGTATCAACAGAAGCACAGCTAAATCGGGTGTTTAAGATAAGCAGACAGAAGCACCCGATAAAGACAGTTCAGGCCTCCTCCTTCCTATGAGACTGAAGTTTGCTCCTGGTTTACAGATTCTGATCCATCACAGAGCTGCAGGCGCTGCCTGAATAAGGAATACACCCAAATTAGGCTCTGACAATTCCAGATCACACACCCATATATATGACTCGGATGTCCCAGCTGTTTGTCGCACCACTGTTCTGTTTGTAGCACTTAGGAATATGGACCAGGGGGTGGGGGGCTGCATACCACTCAGAGACCATCATTTTCCAGATGGCAGCAAAGTGGCAGCCATGTTAGTTTGTTGTAGCAAAATAATAGACAAATCTGGTGGCATATTCAAGACATTAATTTCAATAAGAGCTTCCATGAGTCACAGCTCACTTCTTCAGAAAATCATCTTCCCTTTACATCTGTGTGAAAATCATCTTCCCTTTACATTTCTGAAGAAAGGAGCTGTGACTCATGGAAGCTCCTGCTGAAACAAAAGTTGTTAGTCTTTCAAGTACTGCTGTACTTGAGTTCTACCTTCTAGTGTGATCTCCTGAAACTTCCATTTTTTACAAAAGTTGCTTGGCAGAGTGATTCCTCACACCAAATATTTATTATTTATTTAATCCCGCCTTTTTTACCAATGGGGATCCAAAGCAGTTGACATAATTCTCCTAGATCCTAGTCCAACGCTGGTCCAACATGTTCTTTTCTTGCTCATATACATATTTAAAAGCCATGGATGTGGCTATTAAATAAGTATATTTGTGCCAGTCAAAAAAAAAACCCATGGAGTCCCAAATGTTTCTGCAAATAATATTAATATAACAATTATTAATATATTAATATACCAATGCTGATCTCTAAGGTAGAAGGCATTTCTCCACAGCACATTACACAGGGGCCAGGGGGTGGCTGGGAGAGAGACTGCTCTGCCTTTAACACAGAAAAGAAAATCTTTGCATGGTTCTAATTCATGCATATTAGCATGAGCCTCTCCAATGCACAAGGGCCTCTCTACCTCAAGGGTTCATTGCGTTCCCTTGTCCTCTTATAAAAACCCCAAGGAACTTCCCAGGGAAAGTTTTTTCATATTCTAGAACACTGAAAGATGGAAGGATCCTGTGGGCAGAGTCAACAAGTGGATAGGTTAGAGCTGGGGTAGGGTTGCTAGGTTCCTTCCCTGGCCATCAGCAGGGGATGGGGGTGTAGGGTTGCCAGATCCAGGCTGGGAAACTCCTGGAGATTTGAGGATAGAAATGGGGAGGACAATAATCTCAGTGGGGTACAAAGCCCTCCAAAGCATGTATTTCCTCCAGGGGAACTGATCTCTGTAGTCTTGAGATGAGTTTTAATTCTAGGTGATGCTCAGATCCCACCTGGAGGGTGGCATCGCTAGTGGAGCACAATGCCACGGAGTCCATCCTCCAAAGCATCCATTTTCTCCAGGGGAATTTCATAACCTATAATTCTAGGGGATCCCCAGGTCGCATCAGGAGGCTGGCATCCCTAGTGGGATGCAATGACACAGAGTCCACACTCCAAAGCATTAATTTTCTCCAGGGGAAGTGCCCTGTAGTCTGGAGATTACCTATAATTCTAGGGGAACCACAGGTCCCACCTGGACGCTGGCATCCCTAGGTTGAGTATCTTCCAGCACCGCCTGGAGATCCTGCCATTGGGGGCCAGGCTGATACTGCACAAGTCTACAGAAAACCCCAGGACAAGACCCCATCCAGTCCTGAGGCCTCTCCAGGACCACTGTACCAACTTGACAGCTGTCAGAAGATCAGCATGACTGGCAGCAAGCTAGATGAGGCCCAGCTCCAACTCTTTCCTCTGATGATTAGCTCCAGCTGCAAACTCTCTGGCCTAGGGCTGCTCTACTCTGTTCTAGTGTACTTTAGGAGGACCTTGAGACAAAGTCCTCTATGGGTGCGTTCCCTGCCCATCTTCCCAGACACTCGGTGTTCCAGTTTGCTATGGCGAAGCTTTGCCTGACTGATTCATGGTTCCTGACCTCAATTTGACTCCTGACTTCAGTGTGTCTTGACTTTGCTCCTGGCTCTTGACTCTGGTCCAGCTTTTGACTCTGCTTCCGGCTACTTGACCATGGTATGGCTTCAGCACTCCCCCCCCCCCCGGTAAATGACTCCACACCCTCCTTGGTGTATGGTCTCCCTCAGCTTTGACTTTTAGGTCTGGACCTAAAGTCTCTGAACCTACCATCTGATTCAGTCTTGGCAACCTTTAAATTTGACAATCTTTAAATCCTTTTGTCTTTTTATCAGTTTTATATTCCAATTTTAACTGATTTTGTATACAACAGTTAATTTGTTTGAAATGGCCAAAGGCTGATCAGTAAACTGAACTATGAACTATGATTTCATCTTTGCTTCCCGGCAGCACACTGGGAGACGGGTGCCTGGCTTTACTGTTCAGAAGGTTGTCACTTCTGACACTAGCTAAATATGACACCATTTCCTTTCACAATGCCTCCTTAGTGCATCACAGCAGTAATCCAATCTAAAGGTAATCCAGGAGACAGTCATCTCTGGATAGGATTACTGTAACTTGCTCTACATGGACCGACCCTTGATCCTAATGTGGAAATTACAACTGGTCCAAAATGCTGCCATGCTGGGCCCCACTAGAACACCATGGAGGGCTCACATCAGGCCGATGTTGCGGCAGCTACATAGTCTCCTGGTTGAGTCCTGGGTTCCCTTCAAGTTGGTTTTAACCTTCAAGGCCATAGGAGGTTTGGGCCTGGCATAACTAAGGGGCTATCTGCCTGAATACATCTCCTGGAAGGCAGTTTGCTCAGCTACTGCAAACCAACTGGTAGTCCCCCGTCCCAAAGAAGTCCAACTGGCCTTGACTAGTGCCAGGGCTTTCTCTGCCTTAGCCCTGCTTGGTGGAATGAGCTTCCGGAAAACATCAAGGTCCTCACGAAACTAATGCAGTTCCATAAGGCCTGCAAGATGCATCTCTTCCACCAGGCTTATGATTGAGAGCAGTTCAAACAATTACATAATTGAACATCAATGGGCCACCCCTGCTCTCCATTCCTTCTTCACTTCTCTAAATCAAAAGGAGAATAATTGTATACCCAGTTCTACTCCAACCAACTGGCCCAATCCATGAGACCTGGCTCATAGGCTTTATTGCATTTTCCAATAAGGGATTGTGGATTTTAACAGATGTGAACCGCCCCAAGACGACTGGCTCGATAGGGGATTCTATAAATGAAAACAATAGACAGACTATTTGCTTGAGTTCCTGAACACACAAGGAGTTGCACATTCCCTTCCCTGCTGCAGAAAAGCAAGTTATTACAACACTCAAAACTATGTCATTCCCAGGACTCGACAAGGACATAGGTTTTTTTTATCTCACTATTCGTGTCAACCTTGTTCAACCCATGTATCCGTATTCTACACAATCATTTTTGTGTTAATGTGACTGTAAGGCAATGGCAATCACAGCGAGTAAATCTTTGTTGGTCTTAAAGGTGTTAGAGCCTCTTGTGGCGCAGAATGGTAAGTGGCAGAAATGCTGCCTGAAGCTGTTTGCCCATGAGGCCGGGAGTTCGATCCCAGCAGCTGGCTCAAGGTTGACTCAGCCTTCCATCCTTCCGAGGTCGGTAAAATGAGTACCCAGCTTG